>NC_082711.1:6767338-7105671 GCF_030144855.1 Hypanus sabinus | reverse complement strand
TTCCAAGCTTGCGCCAGTGACTCCTGCACTTTTCCTATGCTACATTGACTGCATTGGTGCTGCATCCGTGCAAAGCTTGTCGGCTTCATCAACTTTGCCTCCAACTTCCGCCCTGCCCTCAAATTTACCTGGTCCACTTCTGACACCTCCTTCCCCTGTCTCGACCTCACTGCCTCTGTCTCTGGAGACAGCTCATCTACTGATAAATTGTCACAGCTACCCGGACTATACTTCTTCCCACCCTGTTCCTCCGTCTCCATTGCATCTGCTCTCAGGATGGGGCTTTTCATTCTAGAGCAAAGGAGATGTCCTCCACACTGTCCTCACCCACATCTCTTCCATTTCACACCGTCGCCCCCATTCTCCCATCACCTCACCAGGAATAGGGTTCCTCCTGTCCTCACCTACCTCTGCATCCGGTAATAATTCTCTGTAAGCTCCATTACAGTATCTCCAACGGGATCCCACCACCAAGTACATCTTTCCCTCTCTAACTTTCTGCTTTCCACCAGGATTGCTCCCTACATGACTCCCTTGACTGTCCATCCCTCCCCTCTGATCTCCCTCCTGGTACTTCCTTGCAAGCGTAACAAGTGCTACACCTGCCCCTACACCTCCTCCCTCACAACCATTTCTTCCAGGTGAAGCAACATTTCACCCGAGAGTCTGTTGGGTCATCTTCTGTGTTTGGTGCTCCCGGTGTGGCCTCCTGCACATCAGTGAGACCCAGTGTAGATTGGGAGACCACTTTGAGCACCCACATTACCTCCACCAGAAAAAGCAGGATCTCCCAGTGACCATCCATTATAATTCCACTTCCCATTCCCATTCCGACATGTCAGTGGCTGCCTCTACTGTCACGATGAGGCCACACTCAGGTTGGTTGAAGAAACAACACCTTGTATTCCAACCTGTTGGCACGAATGTTCTTTTTCTTGAACTTCTGGTAATGTCCTCCCCTCCCCACCACCTCAACATTCACCATTCCCATTTTCTCTCTCACCTTATCTCCTCGCCTGCCCACCACCTCCTTCCGGTCTCTACTCCCCTCCCTTTCTTTCATGGCCTTCTGTCCTTTCCTATCAGATTTCCCCCTTCTCCAGCCCTGTACCTCTTTCAGTGTTTGACTTCCTAGCTCTTTATCTCACCCCATTTCCTCTCCACCTATCACTTATTACCATGTACTACTTCCTCTCTTCCCTCCACCTCCTTCCTCTGACTTCTCATCTTTTTATCCTGTTTTGCTGAAACATCAACTCTTTACCTTTTTCCATGGATGCTGCCTGACCTGCTGAGTTCACCATTTTGCGTGTGTTGCTTAGGTTTCCAGCATAAGACAAACAGAATTAGGCCTTTTGGCCCATCGAGTCTACTCCGCCATCTTTGTTTTTCCTGCTCAGCCCCACTCCCCGGCTTTCTCCCCATAACCTTTGATGCCATGTCCAATCAAGAACCTATCAATCTCTGCCTTAAGTACACCCAACGACCTTGCCTCCACAGCTGCATGTGGTAATAAATTCCACAATTACACCACCCTCTGGCTTAGGAAATTTCTCCACATCTGTTTTGAATGGACACCTCTCTAAAACTGAGGCTGTGCTCTCTTGGTCTAGACTCCCCCACCATGGGAAACATCATTTCCACACCTACTCTGATATCACTGACATATCTCCAAAATATTTTTGTTTCATGCCAGCAGTATAGTGCAATACATAATAAGTTACAACAGGAAATACAAAAATAATTTGTGCAAAAAGTGAGGCAGAGTTTGTGGGGGTCAGTGTGCACATGGTCTTTTCCCAGGGTGAGGAATGTACAACCAGAGGCCACAGGTTTCAGGCAAGAGGCAGGAGATTGAGTGGGGACCTGACGGGCAGCTTTCTCACTCTCTGTGTTCAGTATATGGAACAAGCTGCCAGGAAAAGCAGATGAAGCAGGGAAATTAACGACATTTAAAAGGTGCTTTGGGCATCATCATTATGTGCTGTGCCATATGACATGAGCAATTGTGGTCTCCATGAGCATGATTGTTTTTGGCAGATTTTCCTGCAGAAGTGGTTCCTTTTTGCCTTCTGGCAGTGCCTTCATAAGACAGGTGAAGCCAGCCATTATCAAAGCTCTTTACAGATTGTCTGTCTGGTGTCGGTGGTCACATAACCAACACTTTGTGATCTGCACCAGCTGCTCGTACGACTGTCCACCACCTGCTTCCGTGGCTTCACGTGACCCTGACCAGGGGCTAAGCAGTTGCTACGCCATGTCTAAGGGTGGCCTGCAGGCCAGCGGAGGGTACGAGCACCTTACACCTCCTTTGGCAGAGACGTATCCCCTCCCCTCCACCCTGGACGGGTACATGGATAGGACAGGTTGAGAGGGATATGGGCCATATTTGACCAGATGGGGCATCTTGGTCAGCAGGAACTAGATGGGCTGATGGGCCTCTTTCCCTGCTGTGTAATTTGATAACAAGGCGGGCTCTGTACTGTAGATCTCTAAAGACCTTCAATAGCATTTGTGATCTCAGCACCTCCCACAGGATCCGCTCAGATATCTGTTGGCTACATTTGCAGATGAGTAACTGAATCATGTCTGCTGATTATCCCCGCAGACACTTCTACAAGCCCATGCTGAAGCAGGGGGTGGACAAGCGAATGGCTCAGACAGCAGTCTTCCTCGCTTCAGCTTTCTTCCATGAGGTCGGTTCATTAAATGTTAACGATTTACCACAGTAGCATAGTGGTTAGTGGGACTAGTACAGCTGGGGATGTCCGAGTTGGGAGTTCAATCCTGACATCCTCTATAAGGAGTCTCTGTATGTCTTCCCCATGGAACGCAGTGCTCGGGTTTCCTCCCACAATCCAAAGGTGTACCAGGGAGGTTAATTGTCCCGTGATTAGGTTGAAGTTAAATCGAGGTTATTGGGGGTTGCTAGGCACTGTATCTCTAAATACTAATAAATAAATATAAAAAATTTGTGACATGTACATCAAAACATCCAGTGAAATGCATTGTTTGTGTCAATGACCAACACTGTCCAAGGGTGGAATGGGGGCAGCCCACTAATGTCAGCAGGCTTGCAGTGCCAATGTAGCATGCCCACAACTCACCGACCCTGATCGGGGTGGAAGCCCACACAGTCACGGGAAAAATGTACAAAGTCCTTATGGATATTGTGGGAATTGAACCCTCATTGGTGGTTGCTGGTGCTGTATCGCATTGCACTGACCACAACACTACACCACGGTGACTTGTCTGTGGGAGGTGGGATGGTGCATCCGCAGGTGGATGTAGAGATCCTGCAGGGGACAGCAAGAGGCAAGGCCATGTCAGATGGAATGTTAAGAAACAGAGAAGTGAGTATTTTTAAAAATGTTGAGATGAAAGGGGGTTATTCTGCTCTGCATTCACTGGGCTCTCTTCCTTCTTTAGTACTTGGTCAGCGTCCCTCTGAAGATGTTCCGGCTCTGGGCATTCATGGGCATGATGGCACAGGTGAGTGACTGTGCCACCCTGGGCCTCTCCGAGGGGATGCGGTGGTAGAGGGTGTGCAAATTGGTGTTGTGGATAGCGAGGAAGGGCATCCAAGATGACGACAGAGGCTTTGCCCTTCAATAGGACCAACCAGGGTAGATCTTACACAGTGAACGATAGGGCACTGAGGACTGTGAGCAAAGGGATCTGGGTCCATAAATCATTGAAAGCAGTATCACAGGTAGATAGAATTGTAAAGAAAGCTTTTAGAGCATTGGCCTTCATAAATCAGTGTGTTGAGTACAAGAGGTGGGATGTGATGTGATGGTGAAGTTTGTGAAAGACATTGGTGAGGCCTGAGCTGTAGGGGAAGGCTGAATAGGTTAGGACTTTATGCCTTGGAACATAGAAGACTCGGGGAGGATTTGATACTTTACAAAATTCTGAGGGGTATAGACAGGATAAATACAAGCATGTTTTCTCCACTGAGGTTGGGTGAGACCACAACTAGAAGTCAAGGGTGAAAGGTGAGGAGTTTGAGGGGAACACGAGGGGAAACTACTTCACTCAGAGGGTGGTGAGGTGTGGAATGAACTGCCGGCACAAGTGGTACATGTGAGCTCGATTTCAACGTTTCAGAGAGTTTGGATAGATACATGGGTATGGAGGGCTATGCTGAGGGTGCTGGTCGATGGCAGTTTAAATGGTTTTGGCATGGACTAAATGTTTCTGTGCTGTACTTCTCTACAACTCTTGTCAATCAGTTGGGAAGGTGGAGCATGGAATTTAATCCCAACAAGTGCAGTTAGACAAGACATTTGGAGTATGGTGTGCAGTTTCAGTCACCGTGCTAGTGGACAGATGCCAGAACCCCGAGGAGGTTTGTGAGGCAGTTGCCAGGACTCGAGGGACTGAGCTACAGTGAGAGCTTGAACAGCTTGGGACATCTTTCATTGGAGGGTGGGAATGTGATCCTATAGAGGTGTATAAAATCATGAGGGGCAGCAACAGAATGAATGTGCACAGAGTGTTGGTGAATCGAGAGGTTTAAAGTGAGGGGGGGGAGATTTAATTGGAACCTGAGGGACAGCTACTTCCCCCAGAGACCAGGCTACCAGAGGGAGTGCGAGGCAGGCAGACTAACAACATTTAAAAACACATGGACAGGGAGACGCATAGGAGAGTTTAAGATGGATAAAGGGCAAACATAGGCAAAAGGGACTGGTTTGGTTGTACATCTGGGATAGCATGAACCAGTTGGGCTGAAGGGCCTGTTTCTATGCTGTGTGCCTCTAAGGACAGGGTGATGGAATTTGGGAAGTCAGATGGGGGTAGAACATAAAGAGTATACGGTAAATAGTTAATGAACATAGAGACTTGAGGGTTGAAGATCAGTGGTACTGTGACTTGATGGGATGCTGAAGAAGCCACCCTTTGTACCCATTAAATACGTGTCGTTGGATTATGTGGGGGGGGGGTGTGTTAGATCCTCAGAGAGGGATGGGGATGGTATCCCTTCCCTCACCGAGGTAGTATTTGGGTGCCATAGTATTGCATAGCAGCACAACACTATTACAGCCCAGGGTGTCGGAGTTCAGATTCAATTCTGGCATCCTTTGTCAGCAAGTTTGCACGTTCTTTCCAGTGTGTGCAAAGGTTTCCTCCCATAGTCCATTGTAAATTGTCCCGTGACTCGGCCAGGGTTGTATCAGTGTGTAGCTGGGCTGTGTAAATTGTCCCGTGACTCGGCCAGGGTTGTATCAGTGTGTAGCTGGGCTGTGTAAATTGTCCCGTGACTCGGCCAGGGTTGTATCAGTGTGTAGCTGGGCTGTGTAAATTGTCCCGTGACTCGGCCAGGGTTGTATCAGTGTGTAGCTGGGCTGTGTAAATTGTCCCGTGACTCGGCCAGGGTTGTATCAGTGTGTAGCTGGGCTGTGTAAATTGTCCCGTGACTCGGCCAGGGTTGTATCAGTGTGTAGCTGGGCTGTGTAAATTGTCCCGTGACTCGGCCAGGGTTGTATCAGTGTGTAGCTGGGCTGTGTAAATTGTCCCGTGACTCGGCCAGGGTTGAATCAGTGTGTAGCTGGGCTGTGTAAATTGTCCCGTGACTCGGCCAGGGTTGTATCAGTGTGTAGCTGGGCTGTGTAAATTGTCCCGTGACTCGGCCAGGGTTGTATCAGTGTGTACCTGGGCTGTGTAAATTGTCCCGTGACTCGGCCAGGGTTGTATCAGTGTGTAGCTGGGCTGTGTAAATTGTCCCGTGATTAGGCCAGGGTTGTATCAGTGTGCAGCTGGGCTGTGTAAATTGTCCCGTGACTCGGCCAGGGTTGTATCAGTGTGTAGCTGGGCTGTGTAAATTGTCCCGTGACTCGGCCAGGGTTGTATCAGTGTGTAGCTGGGCTGTGTAAATTGTCCCGTGACTCGGCCAGGGTTGAATCAGTGTGTAGCTGGGCTGTGTAAATTGTCCCGTGACTCGGCCAGGGTTGTATCAGTGTGTAGCTGGGCTGTGTAAATTATCCCGTGACTCGGCCAGGGTTGTATCAGTGTGTAGCTGGGCTGTGTAAATTGTCCCGTGACTCGGCCAGGGTTGTATCAGTGTGCAGCTGGGCTGTGTAAATTGTCCCGTGACTCGGCCAGGGTTGTATCAGTGTGTAGCTGGGCTGTGTAAATTGTCCCGTGACTCGGCCATGGTTGTATCAGTGTGTAGCTGGGCTGTGTAAATTGACCCCTGACTCGGCCAGGGTTGTATCAGTGTGTAGCTGGGCTGTGTAAATTGTCCTGTGACTCGGCCAGGGTTGTATCAGTGTGTAGCTGGGCTGTGTAAATTGTCCTGTGACTCGGCCAGGGTTGAATCAGTGTGTAGCTGGGCTGTGTAAATTGTCCCGTGACTCGGCCAGGGTTGTATCAGTGTGTAGCTGGGCTGTGTAAATTGTCCCGTGATTAGGCCAGGGTTGTATCAGTGTGTAGCTGGGCTGTGTAAATTGTCCCGTGACTCGGCCAGGGTTGTATCAGTGTGTAGCTGGGCTGTGTAAATTGTCCCGTGACTCGGCCAGGGTTGTATCAGTGTGTAGCTGGGCTGTGTAAATTGTCCCGTGACTCGGCCAGGGTTGTATCAGTGTGTAGCTGGGCTGTGTAAATTGTCCCGTGACTCGGCCAGGGTTGTATCAGTGTGCAGCTGGGCTGTGTAAATTGTCCCGTGACTCGGCCAGAGTTGTATCAGTGTGTAGCTGGGCTGTGTAAATTGTCCCGTGACTCGGCCAGGGTTGTATCAGTGTGTAGCTGGGCTGTGTAAATTGTCCCGTGACTCGGCCAGGGTTGTATCAGTGTGTAGCTGGGCTGTGTAAATTGTCCCGTGACTCGGCCAGGGTTGTATCAGTGTGTAGCTGGGCTGTGTAAATTGTCCCGTGACTCGGCCAGGGTTGTATCAGTGTGTAGCTGGGCTGTGTAAATTGTCCCGTGACTCGGCCAGGGTTGTATCAGTGTGTAGCTGGGCTGTGTAAATTGTCCCGTGACTCGGCCAGGGTTGTATCAGTGTGTAGCTGGGCTGTGTAAATTGTCCCGTGATTAGGCCAGGGTTGTATCAGTGTGCAGCTGGGCTGTGTAAATTGTCCCGTGACTCGGCCAGGGTTGTATCAGTGTGTAGCTGGGCTGTGTAAATTGTCCCGTGACTCGGCCAGGGTTGTATCAGTGTGTAGCTGGGCTGTGTAAATTGTCCCGTGACTCGGCCAGGGTTGTATCAGTGTGTAGCTGGGCTGTGTAAATTGTCCCGTGACTCGGCCAGGGTTGAATCAGTGTGTAGCTGGGCTGTGTAAATTGTCCCGTGACTCGGCCAGGGTTGTATCAGTGTGTAGCTGGGCTGTGTAAATTGTCCCGTGACTCGGCCAGGGTTGTATCAGTGTGCAGCTGGGCTGTGTAAATTGTCCCGTGACTCGGCCAGGGTTGTATCAGTGTGTAGCTGGGCTGTGTAAATTGTCCCGTGACTCGGCCAGGGTTGTATCAGTGTGTAGCTGGGCTGTGTAAATTGTCCCGTGACTCGGCCAGGGTTGTATCAGTGTGTAGCTGGGCTGTGTAAATTGTCCCGTGACTCGGCCAGGGTTGTATCAGTGTGTAGCTGGGCTGTGTAAATTGTCCCGTGACTCGGCCAGGGTTGTATCAGTGTGCAGCTGGGCTGTGTAAATTGTCCTGTGACTCGGCCAGGGTTGAATCAGTGTGTAGCTGGGCTGTGTAAATTGTCCCGTGACTCGGCCAGGGTTGAATCAGTGTGTAGCTGGGCTGTGTAAATTGTCCCGTGACTCGGCCAGGGTTGTATCAGTGTGTAGCTGGGCTGTGTAAATTGTCCCGTGACTCGGCCAGGGTTGTATCAGTGTGCAGCTGGGCTGTGTAAATTGTCCCGTGACTCGGCCAGGGTTGTATCAGTGTGTAGCTGGGCTGTGTAAATTGTCCCGTGACTCGGCCAGGGTTGTATCAGTGTGTAGCTGGGCTGTGTAAATTGTCCCGTGACTCGGCCATGGTTGTATCAGTGTGCAGCTGGGCTGTGTAAATTGTCCCGTGACTCGGCCAGGGTTGTATCAGTGTGTAGCTGGGCTGTGTAAATTGTCCCGTGACTCGGCCAGGGTTGTATCAGTGTGTAGCTGGGCTGTGTAAATTGTCCCGTGACTCGGCCAGGGTTGTATCAGTGTGTAGCTGGGCTGTGTAAATTGTCCCGTGACTCGGCCAGGGTTGTATCAGTGTGTAGCTGGGCTGTGTAAATTGTCCCGTGACTCGGCCAGGGTTGTATCAGTGTGCAGCTGGGCTGTGTAAATTGTCCTGTGACTCGGCCAGGGTTGAATCAGTGTGTAGCTGGGCTGTGTAAATTGTCCCGTGACTCGGCCAGGGTTGAATCAGTGTGTAGCTGGGCTGTGTAAATTGTCCCGTGACTCGGCCAGGGTTGTATCAGTGTGTAGCTGGGCTGTGTAAATTGTCCCGTGACTCGGCCAGGGTTGTATCAGTGTGCAGCTGGGCTGTGTAAATTGTCCCGTGACTCGGCCAGGGTTGTATCAGTGTGTAGCTGGGCTGTGTAAATTGTCCCGTGACTCGGCCAGGGTTGTATCAGTGTGTAGCTGGGCTGTGTAAATTGTCCCGTGACTCGGCCAGGGTTGTATCAGTGTGTAGCTGGGCTGTGTAAATTGTCCCGTGACTCGGCCATGGTTGAATCAGTGTGTAGCTGGGCTGTGTAAATTGTCCCGTGACTCGGCCAGGGTTGTATCAGTGTGTAGCTGGGCTGTGTAAATTGTCCCGTGACTCGGCCAGGGTTGAATCAGTGTGTAGCTGGGCTGTGTAAATTGTCCCGTGACTCGGCCAGGGTTGTATCAGTGTGTAGCTGGGCTGTGTAAATTGTCCCGTGACTCGGCCAGGGTTGTATCAGTGTGTAGCTGGGCTGTGTAAATTGTCCCGTGACTCGGCCAGGGTTGAATCAGTGTGTAGCTGGGCTGTGTAAATTGTCCCGTGACTCGGCCAGGGTTGTATCAGTGTGTAGCTGGGCTGTGTAAATTGTCCCGTGATTAGGCCAGGGTTGTATCAGTGTGCAGCTGGGCTGTGTAAATTGTCCCGTGACTCGGCCAGGGTTGTATCAGTGTGTAGCTGGGCTGTGTAAATTGTCCCGTGACTCGGCCAGGGTTGTATCAGTGTGTAGCTGGGCTGTGTAAATTGTCCCGTGACTCGGCCAGGGTTGTATCAGTGTGTAGCTGGGCTGTGTAAATTGTCCCGTGACTCGGCCAGGGTTGAATCAGTGTGTAGCTGGGCTGTGTAAATTGTCCCGTGACTCGGCCAGGGTTGTATCAGTGTGTAGCTGGGCTGTGTAAATTGTCCCGTGACTCGGCCAGGGTTGTATCAGTGTGTAGCTGGGCTGTGTAAATTGTCCCGTGACTCGGCCAGGGTTGTATCAGTGTGCAGCTGGGCTGTGTAAATTGTCCCGTGACTCGGCCAGGGTTGTATCAGTGTGTAGCTGGGCTGTGTAAATTGTCCCGTGACTCGGCCATGGTTGTATCAGTGCGTAGCTGTGCTGTGTAAATTGTCCCGTGACTCGGCCAGGGTTGAATCAGTGCGTAGCTGGGCTGTGTAAATTGTCCCGTGACTCGGCCAGGGTTGTATCAGTGTGTAGCTGGGCTGTGTAAATTGTCCCGTGACTCGGCCAGGGTTGTATCAGTGTGTAGCTGGGCTGTGTAAATTGTCCCGTGACTCGGCCAGGGTTGTATCAGTGTGTAGCTGGGCTGTGTAAATTGTCCCGTGACTCGGCCAGGGTTGTATCAGTGTGTAGCTGGGCTGTGTAAATTGTCCCGTGACTCGGCCAGGGTTGTATCAGTGTGTAGCTGGGCTGTGTAAATTGTCCCGTGACTCGGCCAGGGTTGTATCAGTGTGTAGCTGGGCTGTGTAAATTGTCACGTGACTCGGCCAGGGTTGTATCAGTGTGTAGCTGGGCTGTGTAAATTGTCCCGTGACTCGGCCAGGGTTGTATCAGTGTGTAGCTGGGCTGTGTAAATTGTCCCGTGACTCGGCCAAGGTTGAATCAGTGTGTAGCTGGGCTGTGTAAATTGTCCCGTGACTCGGCCAGGGTTGTATCAGTGTGTAGCTGGGCTGTGTAAATTGTCCCGTGACTCGGCCAGGGTTGTATCAGTGTGTAGCTGGGCTGTGTAAATTGTCCCGTGACTCGGCCAGGGTTGTATCAGTGTGTAGCTGGGCTGTGTAAATTGTCCCGTGACTCGGCCATGGTTGAATCAGTGTGTAGCTGGGCTGTGTAAATTGTCCCGTGACTCGGCCAGGGTTGTATCAGTGTGTAGCTGGGCTGTGTAAATTGTCCCGTGACTCGGCCAGGGTTGTATCAGTGTGCAGCTGGGCTGTGTAAATTGTCCCGTGACTCGGCCAGGGTTGAATCAGTGTGTAGCTGGGCTGTGTAAATTGTCCCGTGACTCGGCCAGGGTTGTATCAGTGTGTAGCTGGGCTGTGTAAATTGTCCCGTGACTCGGCCAGGGTTGTATCAGTGTGCAGCTGGGCTGTGTAAATTGTCCCGTGACTCGGCCATGGTTGTATCAGTGTGTAGCTGGGCTGTGTAAATTGTCCCGTGACTCGGCCAGGGTTGAATCAGTGTGTAGCTGGGCTGTGTAAATTGTCCCGTGACTCGGCCAGGGTTGAATCAGTGTGTAGCTGGGCTGTGTAAATTGTCCCGTGACTCGGCCAGGGTTGTATCAGTGTGTAGCTGGGCTGTGTAAATTGTCCCGTGACTCGGCCAGGGTTGTATCAGTGTGTACCTGGGCTGTGTAAATTGTCCCGTGACTCGGCCAGGGTTGTATCAGTGTGTAGCTGGGCTGTGTAAATTGTCCCGTGATTAGGCCAGGGTTATATCAGTGTGCAGCTGGGCTGTGTAAATTGTCCCGTGACTCGGCCAGGGTTGTATCAGTGTGTAGCTGGGCTGTGTAAATTGTCCCGTGACTCGGCCAGGGTTGTATCAGTGTGTAGCTGGGCTGTGTAAATTGTCCCGTGACTCGGCCAGGGTTGTATCAGTGTGTAGCTGGGCTGTGTAAATTGTCCCGTGACTCGGCCAGGGTTGTATCAGTGTGTAGCTGGGCTGTGTAAATTGTCCCGTGACTCGGCCAGGGTTGTATCAGTGTGTAGCTGGGCTGTGTAAATTGTCCCGTGACTCGGCCATGGTTGAATCAGTGTGTAGCTGGGCTGTGTAAATTGTCCCGTGACTCGGCCAGGGTTGTATCAGTGTGTAGCTGGGCTGTGTAAATTGTCCCGTGACTCGGCCAGGGTTGTATCAGTGTGCAGCTGGGCTGTGTAAATTGTCCTGTGACTCGGCCAGGGTTGAATCAGTGTGTAGCTGGGCTGTGTAAATTGTCCCGTGACTCGGCCAGGGTTGTATCAGTGTGTAGCTGGGCTGTGTAAATTGTCCCGTGACTCGGCCAGGGTTGTATCAGTGTGCAGCTGGGCTGTGTAAATTGTCCCGTGACTCGGCCATGGTTGTATCAGTGTGTAGCTGGGCTGTGTAAATTGTCCCGTGACTTGGCCAGGGTTGAATCAGTGTGTAGCTGGGCTGTGTAAATTGTCCCGTGACTCGGCCAGGGTTGTATCAGTGTGTAGCTGGGCTGTGTAAATTGTCCAGTGACTCGGCCAGGGTTGTATCAGTGTGTAGCTGGGCTGTGTAAATTGTCCAGTGACTCGGCCAGGGTTGAATCAGTGTGTAGCTGGGCTGTGTAAATTGTCCCGTGACTCGGCCAGGGTTGTATCAGTGTGTAGCTGGGCTGTGTAAATTGTCCCGTGACTCGGCCAGGGTTGAATCAGTGTGTAGCTGGGCTGTGTAAATTGTCCCGTGACTCGGCCAGGGTTGTATCAGTGTGTAGCTGGGCTGTGTAAATTGTCCCGTGACTCGGCCAGGGTTGTATCAGTGTGTAGCTGGGCTGTGTAAATTGTCCCGTGACTCGGCCAGGGTTGTATCAGTGTGTAGCTGGGCTGTGTAAATTGTCCCGTGACTCGGCCAGGGTTGTATCAGTGTGTAGCTGGGCTGTGTAAATTGTCCCGTGACTCGGCCAGGGTTGTATCAGTGTGTAGCTGGGCTGTGTAAATTGTCCCGTGACTCGGCCAGGGTTGTATCAGTGTGTAGCTGGGCTGTGTAAATTGTCCCGTGACTCGGCCAGGGTTGTATCAGTGTGTAGCTGGGCTGTGTAAATTGTCCCGTGATTAGGCCAGGGTTGTATCAGTGTGTAGCTGGGCTGTGTAAATTGTCCCGTGACTCGGCCAGGGTTGTATCAGTGTGTAGCTGGGCTGTGTAAATTGTCCCGTGACTCGGCCAGGGTTGTATCAGTGTGTAGCTGGGCTGTGTAAATTGTCCCGTGACTCGGCCAGGGTTGTATCAGTGTGTAGCTGGGCTGTGTAAATTGTCCCGTGACTCGGCCAGGGTTGTATCAGTGTGTAGCTGGGCTGTGTAAATTGTCCCGTGACTCGGCCAGGGTTGAATCAGTGTGTAGCTGGGCTGTGTAAATTGTCCCGTGACTCGGCCAGGGTTGTATCAGTGTGTAGCTGGGCTGTGTAAATTGTCCCGTGACTCGGCCAGGGTTGTATCAGTGTGTAGCTGGGCTGTGTAAATTGTCCCGTGACTCGGCCAGGGTTGTATCAGTGTGTAGCTGGGCTGTGTAAATTGTCCCGTGACTCGGCCAGGGTTGTATCAGTGTGCAGCTGGGCTGTGTAAATTGTCCTGTGACTCGGCCAGGGTTGAATCAGTGTGTAGCTGGGCTGTGTAAATTGTCCCGTGACTCGGCCAGGGTTGTATCAGTGTGTAGCTGGGCTGTGTAAATTGTCCCGTGACTCGGCCAGGGTTGTATCAGTGTGCAGCTGGGCTGTGTAAATTGTCCCGTGACTCGGCCATGGTTGTATCAGTGTGTAGCTGGGCTGTGTAAATTGTCCCGTGACTCGGCCAGGGTTGAATCAGTGTGTAGCTGGGCTGTGTAAATTGTCCCGTGACTCGGCCAGGGTTGTATCAGTGTGTAGCTGGGCTGTGTAAATTGTCCAGTGACTCGGCCAGGGTTGTATCAGTGTGTAGCTGGGCTGTGTAAATTGTCCAGTGACTCGGCCAGGGTTGAATCAGTGTGTAGCTGGGCTGTGTAAATTGTCCCGTGACTCGGCCAGGGTTGTATCAGTGTGTAGCTGGGCTGTGTAAATTGTCCCGTGACTCGGCCAGGGTTGAATCAGTGTGTAGCTGGGCTGTGTAAATTGTCCCGTGACTCGGCCAGGGTTGTATCAGTGTGTAGCTGGGCTGTGTAAATTGTCCCGTGACTCGGCCAGGGTTGTATCAGTGTGTAGCTGGGCTGTGTAAATTGTCCCGTGACTCGGCCAGGGTTGTATCAGTGTGTAGCTGGGCTGTGTAAATTGTCCCGTGACTCGGCCAGGGTTGTATCAGTGTGTAGCTGGGCTGTGTAAATTGTCCCGTGACTCGGCCAGGGTTGTATCAGTGTGTAGCTGGGCTGTGTAAATTGTCCCGTGACTCGGCCAGGGTTGTATCAGTGTGTAGCTGGGCTGTGTAAATTGTCCCGTGATTAGGCCAGGGTTGTATCAGTGTGTAGCTGGGCTGTGTAAATTGTCCCATGACTCGGCCAGGGTTGTATCAGTGTGTAGCTGGGCTGTGTAAATTGTCCCGTGACTCGGCCAGGGTTGTATCAGTGTGTAGCTGGGCTGTGTAAATTGTCCCGTGACTCGGCCAGGGTTGTATCAGTGTGTAGCTGGGCTGTGTAAATTGTCCCGTGACTCGGCCAGGGTTGTATCAGTGTGTAGCTGGGCTGTGTAAATTGTCCCGTGACTCGGCCAGGGTTGAATCAGTGTGTAGCTGGGCTGTGTAAATTGTCCCGTGACTCGGCCAGGGTTGTATCAGTGTGTAGCTGGGCTGTGTAAATTGTCCCGTGACTCGGCCAGGGTTGTATCAGTGTGTAGCTGGGCTGTGTAAATTGTCCCGTGACTCGGCCAGGGATAAATGAGAGGTTTCTGGGCAGCACGACTCAGAGGGCCAGAAGGGCCTGTTCCACTCTTCTCTCTAAATAAAATGTTAAAACTCTCCCATTGAATCTGATCCCTCTTGTCCACACAGGTGCCGTTGGCCTGGCTGGTGGGCCGGTTTCTGAGTGGCAATTACGGCAACGCGGCCGTCTGGCTGTCCCTGATCATTGGTCAGCCAGTGGCAGTCCTAATGTACGTGCACGACTACTACATCCTGAACTACGGCGGAAGCCTGTGACACCAGGACCCTCGCTAGGAGCCTTCATGGGGGGAGAGGAAGTGTCACTATTTCATTGCCTGAGGGAGAGATTAATGCCTTAAAGGGAATGGTTGAGGAGCAGGATATGACCCTTTAATTAGAAGCAACTCCATCTTTGGGGAGTGGAGGGGGATGTGGCCATGTGTTAGAGGGTGGGGAGTCTCTGAACTCAGATGGTGTGAGACCGTCCATTATAGTGAAGCTGGTGGTCAGTGTGTTTGGACCCAATTCCAAGGGTGCTGGGGGAGGGTTTGTCTAATTTCCCGACTCCCCCCGCCTCTGAGTCACTAAGCCTGGGGACCTGAATGCTTGGTTGTTCACATCTTGGGGTCTGAGAGGGGCAGCTCATTCCCCTGGTAATTCCCCCTCCATTCCTCTCCCCACCTGGCTAACGGGGGTTCACCCTGCTTCACAATGTACATCCTGTGGTCATCTTCATGGAGTGGGGAGTGCTGGGGAGGGAGACGTGTCACTCTGCAGAGGTGGACTTGCCATTGGGTCCCAGCCTCACATTCAGGAACTCCTGGCACTCACCCGAGACACACAGATCAGCCACAAACCTGCTTATCAAATTTCCTCTTGCCTGTTAATATAAACACCATAAAGAAGGGAATTTGAGATTTCCGTCTGGGGAAGTGTAAGTATTTAAATGGAGAGTCGTGAACAAGTCTCCAGAGAGCTTCCCTTGAGCTCACACCTTCCTGTAGATCATCGAAACCGTCTCTCGAGGGGACTTTACACAGCGGCTCCCAGACTGGGAAGCTCTCCCCCACCCACTAAACCCTGGATTCTACCTCCTCTAGAACTTAGGGAGCATAACGACCTGCGTAAAAGCTCTCCTCTACATGGCAGCAATAATTCTCTTCTCACCTGACACCAACTCCCCCCGCGCACAGAGCGTTCAGTTGCTGATGATCTCTGTTGGTGAAGGTCTTTCTACAATCATCCATCACTTTAAACCGCCAGGTCGTGAGAATTCAGTGTCTCTAGGGGCAGCATCAGCCTCTCCCAGAAACGTATTTCACCAAGTGCCTGTCTCTGTTATCTTTTGTAACTCTTGATTGTAAATGACTATTTCCTACTCTGATAGACCGCAGTATCAATGCAATTTTGTGAGTGTTATTGTGCAGAAGCATCCGTCCAGTCTCTGTCCTGAGGCACAGGGAGATGGGAGTTCCCCACTCCATGGATATCTGCACCACTAGGAGCCTAGGATTTGTGTTTTGGCCAAGTTTACCTGTTGCTACGGTGCTCTGGGTCACAAGGACCAGCTCAATCATTACACAGTAACTACCAGCAGTCTGGCAGCCCTCACCAGTCCCACTGAAAATGGAGACTGAGCAATGGAAAGGGGGCCATCCTTTCGCTGTTTCTCTCATGTATTCATGAATACAGCGACACAAAACAGTGTTCCTCCGGAGCCAAGGTGCAACACACACTGCACGTATAGGTATGGTATGGTTGTCAGTCCTGCCCTCGCCTGCCGCTGTGGCTTCAAGCAGAGGGTGAGCCGTTACTGCCATCTAACTGGCACTCTGTTGTACACTGGGACAAGAGAGCCCTTTCTCCCAAAGGCATCACGTGGTGTACCACACAGAAGGCCGTCCCTGGCTGTACGGCAGGGATAACAATGGACTGCTCCTTCTGCTGCTAAG
Organism: Hypanus sabinus; assembly: GCF_030144855.1. NCBI lineage: Eukaryota > Metazoa > Chordata > Chondrichthyes > Myliobatiformes > Dasyatidae > Hypanus > Hypanus sabinus. The sequence goes on along the minus strand of NC_082711.1, from coordinate 7,089,768 downwards.
CCCCCGAGCCCCCTTTACCAGTGGCTGGAACACTGCTCTTAGATGTGAATCGCCTTGATTCGGTGCTCCTCATTAGGACCTTACAGACTCTTATTCAAGAGGTAACTGTGTACACCTCAAAAAATGGTCATTAAACGTGCCTTCAGTGAGCCCCCTCCCACGGAAACAGGTTGACATCCACTGCCTTCCTCTAATCAAATGTGTTTACTGCACAGTGAGTATGCACTGGTTTAATTCAACACTGATCTCCATCTTCCTGTGCCAAGTTTTTTGGAATTTTTTTTAAGTCTGTACTTTAATTATGTGGAAACATTTAAAGCTGATTATGGAATAAATGAGGCAAAAGAGGAGCCGAGGCCAGTGTGGTCTGGCCATCTCAATGGGGATGAGAACAAATGGTTTTTAATAAACATTCTTTTCAATAAAGTCCCAAGAGCTGCTCATTGTTTCAGGAACCTTGTACAGTTCAAATAGTTAGTTCAGACCCAGCTGCAAGCTTTGGCCTTCCTTGCTGAGCATTACGCCCCCAAAATCTGTGTCTTCCAGATTGTTGTTGGAGTGGTGTTGCAGATAGACAGGTTAGTGAAGATAACTTTTGGCACCCTGGTCTTCAGCTCACTGAATAGAAATGTTGGGACATTGTGTTGCAGTTGTACAAGATGTTTGGAACATTGTCTGATTTGGTCACCCTGCTATGTGAAAGATGTCATTAAACAGTAACAAATGCAGAGGAGATTTACAGGGATGTTGCCACAAGCTGAGGGACTGAGTTATGGAGGGAAGTTGTTCAGCTTGGGACTTCATTCACTGGAGTACAGATGTACGCGAGCTGATCTTAAAGAAGTGCATAAAATCATGAGGGGCGTAGAGTGAGTGCGCTGCCTTTCCCGGCGCTGGGGAATCAAGAACCAGACAGCACAGGTTTAAGTTGAGAGGGGAGAGACTTAATAGGCCTTTCATCCATAGAACAAGACATAGTTGAGGCAGGAACAATAATTCTGGAAAAGGATACTTGGAGAGGTATGTGGATAAGATAGATTTCGAGGAGGGGTTCCCAGCCTTTTTTATGCAATGGCCCAATACCCCACATTGGAAACCCCTGGTTTAGAGGGATGTGGGCCAAACGTGACTAGCTTAGTGGGAATTTTGGTCAGTATAGACTTGATTGGTCAAAGGGCCTGTCTTGCTGCTGTATATCATGCAGTACAGGCTGATAGGTTGCTTAAGATTGCCATAGCTGGAAGTTGTAGTGGGGATAAGCTCCCACCACCTATTAAATGCTCCCAGTGGGGTGTATTTCAAATAGCCTCTAACAACCAAGTCTAACGCCTGGTCTTCACATGTGGCTTAGCTACTAAGCCCAGCAGAACAGTTTCTACGGACACGAGAAGAGGCAAAGGCAGGTTATTGGTGCCTTAAAACCAGTCGCTTTGGGCACATGGGATTTGTTAGCTGTGGGGGAGGCTTCAGGAGGAAACTCCAAAAATCTGGAGCTGGAGTCCCCGAGGACAACACTGACTGGCAATGCCACTGGTGTCAAACTATCAATATCAGTCTCTGCTGTTTCCTTATCGTCAGCTGGTGGAGTGGGGGAGCCTGCTATACGCACACCAGCTTGCTCATCACAAACAGCTATGGTCAACCCTGACCAACAGAGAGCCTCACCTCACAGGTTTGTATGCCTCTCCATTTTATGAACTTCTAAAGAAAGTGAGAGGGAGTTCCTGCAAGCTGTACTCTGTCCTCAGGGATGGGTGGTGTGCACCAGATCAGCCCAAACAAGGAGCTTCTTACACCCTCCCCTTGGACCTTTAATGAAACTCAGACCTCCTCAAATTTGAGAACTTTATTTCTAATAAAAGATACAATATTAAAGGCAAAACAAACACTGCTTAAACAATGGGTTTATATTAAAAGAAAATATACAAAGCATTCACTTTCCTAAGGGCTTCTCCTCCGGACAGTGCAGAAGAGAGGGTGAGGGAACCAATCCTCTGACAGTCAGTAGATACTCCGTTCTGTTCACACAGCTCACTGCAAGAAGAGATATTCGTAAAGTTCAGAGTGAACTTATTATCAAAGTACAAATATGTCACCCCAAACAATCCTGAGAACTATTTTCTTGCAAGCATTCACAGTAAATAAAAAGGAACACAGTTGAATCAGTGGAAGACTGCACCCACCAGGACAGAGAGTGTGCAAAAGACCATCTGTGCTAATACAAAACAGAATAATAATAAATAATTAAGCAATGGACGCTGACTGTTCCCAGTAATCTCTCCAACTATACAAACTGCTCAGAGTTTTCACTCAGGCAATGGCCTCTAATGTCCACATGGCAGCAACACAAAAATTGCTAGAGGAACTGAATGTTGATTGGAATACTGCACAGACACAACAGCAGCATTCCCACGCAGGTCCGACAAAGATTTTTGATGGGAAACCCAGCCTCTATAACAGAGATTATCTCCTAGTGGCACAGCCATCATGGGAGTGGTTGTCTGAGTAGTGTGAGGCAGAATGGTATGGCTTTGGCTCAATAAAGCTTCAGCAAAAAACAGGCCAAGGCAAGGTAAGTTAATTTCTTATTAAACTCTTGACAGAATAGGTGATGCATCAAAAGAGCCAGTGTTCTGTTCTGGATGTCAGATGTGGGATTTCCAGGAGACTCCCAGCCTCCCTGATGGCCACATTCTGTGACAGGGGCATCAAGATGCAGCTCCTCAGAGACTGTGTTAGGGAACTGGAGCTGCAGCTAGATAAGCTTTGGCTTGTTATGTGAAGCAGTGAGACAGGAGCTACAGGGAGGTAGTCACCCCAAGACTACAGGACACAGATAAATGGGTGACTGTCAGGAGAGGGAAGGGTGAAACGTCGGATAGTAGAGAGCACCCCTGTGGCTATCCCAGTCAATAAGTACTCCATTTTGAGTCTGGCCCCCTGGCTCAGAAGGATAGGGAACTGAAGGGGATACAGCAGTAATAGGGGACCCTATAGTCAGGGAGACAGACAGGCGATTCTGTAGATGCCAAAAGGAAACACTGATAGTAGTTTGTCTCCCTGGTGCTTCTTGATGCATCCACAATATCCTGTAAAGTGAGGGTGAGCAGCCAGAAGTCATTGTACATCTTGGTACCAAACAGGGAGTTAGGAAGGAAGCTGAGAAGCAGGACCTCAAGGGTAGTAATCTTGGGATTGCTGCCTGTGAGGATAGGAATAGAATGAGGTGGCAGATAAATGTGTGGCTAAAGAATTGGTGCAGGAGGCAGGGATTCAGATTTTTGGATAATTGGAACCTCTTCTGGGGCAGGTGTGACCTGTACAAAAGGGACAGGTTGCACTTGAATATGAGGGGGCCAATATTCTTGCAGACAGATTTACTAGAGCAGTTGTTAGTGATTTAAACTCATGTGGCATTGGGATGGGAACCAGGATGATTGAGCTGAGGACGACCCAGCAGGTCTACAAGTAGATGAAGGGTGTAACATGAAGGATAAGCCAAAGATTGGATACAAATGCAGACAGAGCAAAGAGTTAAATTGTACCACAGAAGCAAAATTCATAAGGGTAAAGAAAGCAGGACCGAAGGTGCTGTATTTAAATGTGCAAGCATCTGGAATGAGGACAAACTCGTGGCACAGTTAGAGATTGGTCGGTATGACAATGTGGGCATCACTGAGTCGTGGCTGAAAGAAGCCCATAATTGGGAGCTTAACTTCAAAGGATATACTTTGTATTGAAAGGACAGGCAGGAAGGCATAGGCAGTGGTGTGGCTCTGTTGGTAAGAGATGGAACTACATCTTTAGAAAGGGGTGACATAGGGCCAGAATGTTGAATCTTTGTGGGTGGAGTTAGGAAACTGCAAGGGTTAAAAAAAACATGGGAATCACAGAGGACTCCAGATGGTAGCCAAGATGTGGGGCTGAGATTGCAAAGGGAGCTGGAAAATGCATGTAATAAGGATAATGTCACAATTGTAATGGGAAACTTCAATATGCATGGGAGTTGGGAAAAAATCAGGTTGGTGTCAGATTGCAAGACAGAATTTTTTGAATGCCTTCAAGATGGCTTTTTAGAGCAGCTTGTGCTTGAGCCTACTCGGGGAAAGACCATCTTAGATTGGGTGTTGTGTAATAATCCAGATCTTATTGGGGAGCTTAATGTAAAGGAACCCCTAGACAGTGATCATACCATGATTGAATTCATACTGCAGTTTGAGAGGGAGAAGCACAAGTCAGATGTATCAGTATCATGAGGGAATTACAGAGGCATGAGAAAGGAGCTTGTCCAGGTGAATTGGAGGAGGATTCTGGTAGGGATGACAGTACATCAGAGGTGGCTGAAGTTTCTGGGAATAGTTCACAAAGCAGAGGATAGATATGTCCCACAGAGGAAGAAGTCCTCAAATGGCAGGGGTAGGATGTTAAGAGCTGCTTAAAAGCCAAGGAAAAGGCACACGTGGGAGCAAAAGTGAGTGGGAAGTTGGATGACTGGGAAGCTTTTAAACTCCAACAGAAGGACAAGCTGCATCACTGTCTGGTTTGGAGGGGCTACTGCACAGGACCGAAAGAAGCTGCAGAGTTCTAAATTTAGTTGGCTCTATCTTGGGTACTAGTCTACAAAGTACCCAGGATATCTTCAAGGAGTGGTGTCTCAGAAAGGCAGCGTCCATTATTAAGGACCTCCAGCACCCAGGGCATGCCCTTTTCTCACTGTTACCATCAGCGGAAGGCACACACACTCAACGATCAAAAACAGCTTCTTCCCCTCTGCCATCCAATTCATAAATGGATATTAAATCTTCGGACACTACCTCACTTATTAAATATTTATGTTTTTGCACGATTTTTAATCTATTCAATATACATATACTGTAATTGACAAAGGTGAGGCACTGGATGTCATTTACTTGGATTTTCAGAAGGCATTTGATAAGGTGCCACACATGAGGCTGCTCAACCAGATAAAACCCTATGGCATTACAGGAAAGACACTGGCATAGGTAACGGAAAGGCTGACAGGAGATAGTGAGCAGGAATAAGAGAGGGCTCTTCTGGTCGGCTGCTTTTCTCATTGTTTGTCAATGATTTGGATAATGGAATTGATGGCTTTGTGGATGATATGAAGATAGGTGGAGGGTAGGTTGTGCTGAGGAAGCAATGTGATTGCAGCAGGACTACAGTGTTGGGAAATGTATGATAATACATTTTGGTAAAAGGAACAATTGTGCAGCCTATTATCTAAGTGGGGAGAAGGTTCAAGCATCAGAGATGCAGAGGGACTTAGGAGTCTCGTGCAAGACACCCAGAAGGTTAATTTACAGTTTGAGTCTGTGGTAAAAAAGGCAAATGCAATGTTGGCATTTATTTCAAGGGGAATAGAATATAAAAGCAAGGAGATAAGACTGAGCCTCTATAAGACACAAGTCAGTCTGCAGTTTGGAGTATTGTTCACAGTATTAGACCCCATATCTCAGAAAGGACATTGTCATTTGAGGGAGTCCAGAAGAGGTTCACAAGGATTATTCCAGGAATGAAAGGGTTAACAAATGAGGAACGCCTGGCAGCTTTGGGACTGCACTCACTAGAGTTCAGAAGAACGCGGGGGGGAATCTCATTGAATCCTACCAAATGTTGAAAAGACCAGATAGGGAGGATGTGGAAACCAGGATCGGCCATGATGGAATGGCGAAGCAGACTCGATGGGCTGAATGGCCTAATTCTGCTCTTACTTCTTCTGGTCTTAGGTCAGGCAGCATCTATGGTGGAGCTTAACCAGCCAACATTCCAGGCCGAGACACTTCATCAGGACTGGAAAGGGAGTCTCTCCAGTCCTGATTAAGAGTCTCAGCCCGGAATATCGGCAGTTTATTTCCCTCCATAGATGCTGCCTGACTTGCCGAGTTCATCCAGCATTTAGTGTTACTCAAGATTCCCAGCATCTGCAGCACCTCACATCTCACAGTGCCAGCCACTGAGCCCCTCCTGTATGCACAGTGCCAGCCACTGAGCCCCTCCTGTATGCACAGTGCCAGCCACTGAGCCCCTCCTGTATGCACAGTGCCAGCTCACCTTGGCTTTATTCTGCACCGGTAGGTACAGCTTGAACTCTGCGGGGAGCTCATCCTCCGAGTACAGCCTGTCGGAGAAGTAAACCCGCCGGATACGACAGTTGGCGTGAATCTGAAAAACAAACAAGCAACTGAGTCACCTCACAGTGATGCATCAGCCCCAGTCAACTGTGCCGGTTGACTAACATGCCCCAAAGGGCAGACAGGCAAAACTCCATCCCTGGTCCTTTGGATTCTGTCCAAAACAAGGCAGCTCCAATGCAGTGGCACGAATATGTATGGTTGCTAATCTCCAGAGACAGTGGAAAGCCAGGCAGCTGAAGCTTTGCATTAAAGTGACTTTTACGATCTGTGTGTTCTTCTTTGTAGTTGGACTGATCAAAAGTCCACACATGCAGTCATAGAGAGTTTGGGACTTTGGGCAAATTTAAGACCATAAGACACGGCAGCAGAATTAGGCCATTCAGCCCACGGGGTCTGGTCCGTACCGAACTTTTATTCTGACCTTGAACCATCGCCCTCCCATGTTCTTATCCAAATTTCTCTTAAACACTGCAATCAAACCTGCAACCGCCACTTCCGCTGGCAGCTCTTTCTACACTCTCACCGCCCAAGTGAAGATGATTCCCCCTCATGTGCCCAGCGCAGCTCAAAACCTGGAATTTCTTCTGCAGAATGAGTGCCCCAGCATATTGCCCGGATTAGCAGGTACGAGCTATATGGAGTGGTTGGACAAACCTGGATTATTTTGATTTGGCGATACAGCACAAAACAGGCCCAATGTCAGCAACCCACCTAGAATATTAAAGCAAGAATATAACGCTGAGGCTTTAATAAGGTATGTGAGCAGCTTCGGGCCTTTTATCTAAGAAAAGATGTACTGGCATTGAAGAGGGGCCAGAGGAGGTTAACGAGAATGATTCCAGGAAAGAAAGGGTTAACTTACGAGGAGCATTTGCTGGCTTTGGCCCTGTACTCACTGGAGTTAAGGAGCAGGAGGGGGGGAATCTCATTAAAACTTATCGAATATTGAAAGGCCTAGATGGAGTGGATGTGGGGAAGTCTAGGACCGGAGGGCACAGCCTCATCAGAATAGAAGGACATCCATTTAGAACAGAGATTAGGAGGAATTCAGATTTCTGGATCACTGGGACCACTCCTGGCGCAGGCATGACCTGTACAAAAAGGACGGGTTGCACTTGAATCCCAGGGGGACCAATATCCTGGCGGGAAGGTTCGCTAAAGCTATAGGGGAGAGTTTAAACTAGAACTGCTGGGGGGTGGGAACAAAACTGAGGTGACGGAGAAAAGGGAGGTTGGCTCACAAATAGAGAAAACTTGGAGACAGTGAGAAAGGGAGGACAGGCAGGTGATAGAGCAGAGATGCGCTCATACCGATGGTTTGAAATGTGTCTATTTTAATGCAAGGAGTATTATGAATAAAGCGGATGAGCTTAGAGCATGGATCAGTACTTGGAGCCATGATGTTGTAGCTATTACAGAGATCTGGATGGTGCAGGGGCAGGAATGGCTACTTCAGGTGTTAGGTCTCTCAGTAGGAGAGCATTTTGGAGATAGTGATCACAATTCTATCTCCTTTACCATAGCACTGGAGAGGGATAGGAACAGACAAGTTAGGAAAACATTTAATTGGAGTAAGGGGAACTATGAGGCTCCAGTACCAGAGGGCATGGATTGAGAATAAGAGGTCAGTTACTTAAAACAGAGTTGAGGAAGAACTTCTTCTCCCAGAGAGTTGTGGAGGTGTGGAATGCACTGCCTCGGAAGACGGTGGAGGCCAATTCTCTGAATGCTTTCAAGAAGGAGCTAGATAGATATCTGATGGATAGGGGAATCAAGGGATATGGGGACAAGGCAGGGACTGGGTATTGATAGTGAATGATCAGCCATGATCTCAGAATGGCGGTGCAGACTCGAGGGGCCGAATGGTCTACTTCTGCACCTATTGTCTATTATCAGGCAGGAATTTGAAAGTAAATTGGAAAAAAATATTCTCAGGGCAACATACCAAAGAAATGTGACAAACGTTCAGGGGATATTTGCATGGGGTTCTGAGTAGGTACGTTCCAATGAGACATGGAAAGGATGATAGGATACAAGATCCGTGGTGTACAAAGGCTGGTGTAAATCTAGTCAAGAAGAGGAGATTACAAAAGGTTAAAAAAAAACTACATAATGATATGAATCTAGAAGATTATAAAGCTAGCAGGAAGGAGCTTAAGAATGAAATTAGGAGAGCCAGAAAGGGCCATGAGAAGGCCTTGGCTGACAGGATTAAAGAAAACCCCAAGGCATTCTACAAGTATGAAAAGAGCAAGAGGATAAGATGAGAGAGAGAGAATAGGAACAATCAAGTGCGACAGTAGGAAAGTGTGTACGGAACTGGAGGAAATAGCAGAGGAACTTAATGAATACTTTGCTTCAGTATTCACTATGGAAAAGGATCTTGGCACTTGTAGGGATGACTTGCAGTGGACTGAAAGCTTGAGAATGTAGATATTAAGAAAGAGGATGTGCTGGAGCTTTTGGAAAGCATCAAGTTGGATAAGTCACCAGGACCAGATGGGATGTACCCCAGGCTACTGTAGGAAGCAAGGGAGGAGATTGCTGAGCCTCTGGCAATGATCTTTGCATCATCAATGAGGACGGGAGAGGTTCCAGAGGAGTGCAGGTTTGTGGATGTTGTTCCCTTATTCAAAAAAGGGAGTAGAGATAGCCCAGGAAATCATAGGACAGTGAGTCTTACTTCAGTGGTTGGTAAGTTGATGGAAAAGATCTTGAGAGGCAGCATTTATGAACATCTGGAGAGGCATAATATGATTAGGAATAGTCAGCGTGGCTTTGTCAAGGGCAGGTCGTGCCTTACGAGCCTGATTGAATTTTTTGAAGATGTGACTAAGCACGTTGATGAAGGAAGAGCAGTAGATGTAGTGTATATGGATTTCAGCAAGGCATTTGATAAGGTACCCCATGCAAGGCTTATTGAGAAAGTAAGGAGGCATGGGATCCAAGGGGACATTGGTTTGTGGATCTAGAACTGGTTTGCCCACAGAAGGCAAAGAGTGGTTGTAGACGGGTCACATTCTGCATGGAGGCCTGTGACCAGTGGTGTGCCTCAGGGATCTGTTCCGGGATCCCTACTGTTTGTGATTTTTATAAATGACCTGGATGAGGAAGTGGAGCGATGGGTTAATAAATTTGCTGATGAAACAAAGGTTGGAGGTGTTGTGGATAGTGTGGAGGGCTGTCAGAGGTTACAGTGGGACATTGATAGGATGCAAAACTGGGCTGAGAAGTGGCAGATGGAGTTCAACCCAGATAAGTGTGAAGTGGTTCATTTTGGTAGGTCAAATATGATGGCAAAATACAGTATTACTGGTAACCCTTGGCAGAGGGATCTTGGGGTCTGAGTCCATAGGACATTCAAAGCTGCTACGCAGATTGACTCTGGTTAAGAAGGCATACTGTGTATTGGCCTTCATCAATCGTGGGATTGAGTTTAAAAGGTGAGAGGTAACGTTGCAGCTATACAGGACTCTGGTCAGACCCCACTTGGAGTACTGTGCTCAATTCTGGTCACCTCACTATAGGAAGGATGTGAAAACCCTAGAAAGGGTGCAGAAGACATTTACAAAGATGTTGCCTGGATTGGGGAGCATGCCTTATGAGAATAGGTTGGGTGAACTCAGCCTTTTCTCCTTGGAGCGACGGAGGATGAGCGGTGACCTGATAGAGGTGTACAAGATGGTGAGAGGCATTGATCGTGTGGATAGTCAGAGGCTTTTTCCCAGGGCTGAAATTGCTAACACAAAAGGGCACAGTTTCAAGGTGCTTGGAAGTAGGTACAGAGGAGATGTCAGGGGTAAGTTTTTTTTATGCAGAGTGGTGAGTGTGTGGAATGGGCTGCCGGTGATGACGAAGAGGCAGAAACTACAGGGTCTTTTAGGAGACTCCTGGATGGCTACATGGAGCCTAGAAAAATATGGGTAAAGCTTAGGTAGGTCTAAGGTAGGGACATGTTTGGCACAGCTTTGTGGGCCGAAGGGCCTGTATTGTGCTGTAGGTTTTCTATGTTTCTAATAATTTCTTTAGCCTGAGAGTGGTGAACCTGTGGAATTCATTGCCACAGTCAGGTGTGGAGGCCAAGTTGTTGGGTATATCTAAAGCAGAGGTTGAAAGGTTTTTGATCAGTCAGGGTGTCAAAGGTTACAGGGGAAGGCAGGAGAATGGGGTTGAGAGGGATCAGCCATGATGGGGTGGTGAAGCAGACTCGATGGGCCAAATGGCCTGATTCTGCTCTTACACCCATGCCGTGAATTTCTGATTTTAAACCACTCCATTTAATCTCTGCTCCACAGAGAACGAAGCCAGCTTGTACACTCTGCCAGAGAGCCAAACTCCCTCTTCCAAGGACTGGTCTGGGACATCTTATCCCTCCCCCAGGTTTGACCTCCACCTGGCACATTACTAACTCCCATAAACCCCCACCCCCCTCACCTGTACTCGCAGCGTTTCAATGTAGTTGGTGCCGTAGGCACGGCGAGTGAAGTCTGACAGGTTAAACTGGATCTGGTTCCAGCCATCGTCCAGCCTCATGGGCATGGTACAGATGAAGGGCTTCACCCGTGTCGTGCTCTGGTAGTTGCTCGCCCGGAACCGCCGTCGCACATTCTTGTCATCCAGCACCTGCCAGAACAGGTTAATCAGATTTAATCCAGCCAGTGCTTCACCTGACCTCCACTGGGGCCAGCCCCAAGCCCAGATGCCAAAGGACCTGGGCCTATCAACCCCACTTGGTAAAAGCCCACAGCAACAGAAATGTCAACAAAAGCTCCAATGACCTCATCCCTGCGAGAGGAAGGATCTGCGAGGATAGAGAACTTTGGTGAGCTGCCTGCGGTGGCTTGTGCCCCAGCAGGGGTGACGTGCGAACAAGAAGAGGCTGTACTTCGGGACGAGGAAAAGGACCCATAAACAGACTACAGTGATGTACAGAGGGATCCTGGGGTCCAAGTCCACAGCTCACTTCTCTTTATTGTTAAGCTTTATTTATCAGATGTACATTGAAACATGGAGAAATATGTGGTTTGTGTCAACAATCAACAGCCCAAGCACATGCAGGGAGCAGCCCACAAGTTTCACCACACCTCCGTAGCATGCCTAACGCACATCTTTGCAATGTGTGAGGAACCTGGAGCACTGGGAGAAAGCTTACACAGTCACAGGGAGAACTTACAAACACCCTGCAGACAGCATTGAGAATTGAGCCTTGATTGGTGGCCACTGGAACCGTAAAGCATTGCGCTAATGGCTACGTTACCATATTGCAATAAGTTAGAAAAGAAAGGCGAGTGAAGTGTTTGCCTTCATCAGTCAGAGTACTGAGTACAAGAGTCAGGAGGTTGTGTTGCAGCTGCATAAAACTCAGGTCAAGCCAGTTCTGCAGTATTTTGTGCAGTTCTGGCTGACCCATTACAGGCTTTGGAGAGGGTGCAGACTGCGTTCAGAGGATGCTGCCTAGATTGGGTTATTTGCCAGAGGCTGAGGGAGGCCTGATAAAGGTTTATAAGATTTTGAGAGGTGTTTACAGTCAGGATATTTCTCCCCAGGATAAAAATGTCATTATAGTCCAAAGATGTAGGTTAATTGGTCATTGTAAATGGTCCTGTGATTAGGCTAGGGTTGAATCAGAGGGCTCAGAAGGGCCAGGAAGGAGGGAAGGAAAGACAAAGGATGCGCTTTTAAAAGTGAGAGGGTGGAAAGTTTAAAGGAGATGTGTGGGGCAAGTTGTACACGCACACACACGTTCCGGTAGTGGGGCACAGCAGCTGTCCTTGTGGTCCTCACCTGGACTTCGAAGGTGAAGTATTTCTTCAGGTTCTTGATGATCATCACAAGGAAGGGCAGCTTGATGCCCAGGGTCTTTTTCGGGTCTGCTGGGCAGGTAATGTATGTGGTGCTGGAGGGGTTTCAAACACAGTTAGTACCAACTTTAAATCAGTTCCTTAAGTTGTCATAGCCAGGGAGAGGGGGGAGTGGGGATAAGCTCCCACTACCAATTATACGCTCCCAATAGTGTGCGTCTCAAATAGCCTCTAACAACTACGTCCAGTTCCTGGCCTTCACGTGTGGCTTAGCTATTAAGCCAGTGGAATCATTTCTACTGACAGGAGAAGGGGCAAAAGCAAGTTACTGGTGCCTTGAAACCAGTCAATTCGGGCAGATGGAGCTCATCAGCCGTGGTCGGCAGCTCGTATAGGAAAAGGAAAACTCTGATCTCAATCTCCACTACCTTACGGGTATACACACTGATGGGGAAGACTTCAGGAGTGAACCCACAGGAAAATCTGGAGCAGTCCTACACTGACTGGCAACTCCTGTGGTGCTGCTGGTGCCAGACTGTCTGTGTTCCTTTGGATTCATCAGCAGCGTGGAGAGGGGGAGCCTGCTCCACGGGAACAGCTTTCTCTCCATATCGTACCACCCTGGCCTGCGTACACCTCGGGCGTAACATCCACGGTCGATCCCAACCAACGGAGGGCCTCTTGTACCAACATGGTCAGAAGCAGCAGCAATGGCTGGAAGTGAGATTCCCCATTGTCACACCTTCCCCCCACTTGCCCGCTCCTCCCTCTATTCTACGTCAGTGGCGGAGAAGGTTCAACCCAGACTGGACTGTGGACTGGCTCAGGCTCAGCTGTGTTCATTGTCATAGACACCAAGCGCAATGTCATTCCTGGCTCATGTGAAGCTCTGAGTAAACACTGTACATGGGAATAAAAAACAATATACACATCGGCCAGTTTCTGTTGTTACGAATGTGGAGCAACTCTGAGGGGCTGAAGGGTGCAAAGTCACCCCCTCCTTTTTGAGAATTGCAAGATCGCTGTTGATCAGAGATAGTGTCACGGCCGCAGAAAAGGAGGAAGTCATGGAGGGATTGTCTACAGAGTCTCTGTGGGTGGAAGTCAGGAATAGGAAGGGGTCAATAACTCTACTGGGTGTTTTTTATAGACCACCCAATAGTAACAGGGACATCGGGGATAGGGAGACAGATTTTGCAAAGGTGTAATAATAACAGGGTTGTTGTGGTGGGAAATTTTAAGTTCCCAGATATTGTTTGGCATCTCCCTAGTGTGAGGAGTTTAGATGGCGTGGAGTTCGTTAGGTGTGTTCAGGAAGGTTTCTTGACACAATATGTTGTAGATAATTACAAGAGGAGAGGCTGTTCTTGATCTGGTATTGGGAAATGAACCTGGTCAGGTGTCAGATCTCTCAGTGGGAGAGCATTTTGGAGATAGTGATCACAATTCTATCTCCTTTACCATAGCACTGGTGAAGGATAGGAACAGACAAGTTAGGGAAATGTTTAATTGGAGTAAGGAGAAATGAGGCTATCAGGCAGGAACTTGGAAGCATGAATTGTAAACAGATGTTCTCAGGGAAACGTATGGAAGAAATATGGCAAGTGTTCAGGGAATATTGGCGTGGAGTTCTGCATAGGTATGTTCCAATGAGACAGGGAAAGGATGGTAGGGTACAAGAACCATGGTGAACAAAGGCTGTTGTAAATCTAGTCAAGAAAAGAAGAGCTTACGAAAGGTTCATGCAACTAGGTAACAATAGAGATCTGGAAGATTATAAGGCATGCAGGAAGGAGCTTAAGAATGAAATTAGGAGAGCCAGAATGGGCTATGAGAAGGATAGGACAGGATTAAGGAAAACCTACAAGTATGTGAAAAGCAAGAGGATAAGATGTGAGAGAATAGGACCTATCAAATGTGACAGTGGAAAAGTGTGTATGGAACCAGAGGAGATAGCAGAAGTACTTAATGAATACTTTGCTTCAGTATTCACTATGGAAAAGGATCTTGGCGATTGAAGGGATGACCAGCAGTGGACTGAAATACTTGAGCATGTAGGTATTAAGGAAGAGGATGTGCCGAGCCTTTGGAAAGCATCAAATTGGATAAGTCACCAGGACCGGATGGGATGTACTCCAGGCTGCTGGGGGAAGTGAGGGAGGAGATTGCTGAGCCTCTGGCAAAGATCTTTGCATCAACAATGGGGATAGGAGAGGATTGGAGGGTTGCAGATGTTGTTTCCTTATTCAAGAAAGGGAGTAGAGATAGCCCAGGAAATTATAGACCATTGAGCTTCAAATGGAACATAGTTTATTATTATCTTCTTCAATTGAGAATCAATTAATTAAGACTAGGGCTCAATTTTATATTCATAGTGATCGAACTGGTAAATTGTTAGCTAATCAATTAAAAGCTATTTCGACTAAGCGACAAATTATTAAAATTCGTAAACAAGACGGTAATTTAACTACTGATTATAAAGAAATCAATAACACTTTTCAAGATTTTTACAAATCTTTATATCAATCAGAATTTGACGGTGACCGGTTTACGATGGATAATTTTTTTAATAATTTGAATATTCCTAAACTGATAGATGAAGATTGTAGCTTGCTTGATGCTCCTATTTCTATGGATGAAATAAGAGAGGCTATCTCATCAATGAATTCAGGGAAAGCTCCTGGTCCTGATGGTTTTATTGTAGAATTTTTTAAAACTTTTTCTTTATTGCTTTCTCCTTGGCTATGTGAAATCTTTAATGATGCGTTTGTTAAGAAGAGACTACCTCAATCGTTTTATGAAGCTACTATCTCTTTAATTCTTAAAAAAGATAAAGATCCTACCTTATGTGCATCTTATCGCCCTATATCATTATTAAATGTAGACTCTAAGATTCTTACAAAAATTTTAGCCATTAGATTAGAAAAGGTATTACCACAGATTATTTCAGAAGATCAAACTGGTTTTATTAGGAATCGATATTCCTTTTTTAATATTAGAAAATTGATTAACATAATTTATACTTCATCACCTACAACCCCAGAATGTGTTATCTCATTAGATGCTGAAAAAGCCTTTGATAGAGTTGAATGGACATATTTATTTAATGCATTGAGAAACTTTAATTTTAGTCCTAATTTTATATCATGGATTAAATTAATATATTATAAACCTGTTGCTTCTGTTCTTACAAATAATTATAGATCCTCTTTTTTTCAATTATCTCGTGGTACGAGACAAGGTTGTCCTTTAAGTCCTTTATTATTTAATATTGCATTAGAACCTTTAGCTATTGCTATTCGTGAGTCTCCTAATATTTTTGGTATTACCCCTAATGAGAAGTTATACAAATTATCGCTTTATGCTGATGATTTGTTGTTATATATTTCTAATCCTAGTAGGTCTATTCCTGCTATTTTATCCTTGTTGACTCAATTTGGTAGCTTCTCTGGTTATAAGTTAAACTTAGATAAGAGTGAGTTATTCCCTTTAAACGCGCAAACTTTATTGAGTGATAGGATGCCATTTAAAGTTGTTACTGATAACTTTATCTATTTAGGTATAAAAATCACCAAGAAATATAAAGATTTATTTGGACTGAATTTTTTACCTATGCTTCATCAAATTCAGCAACTTACTACTAGATGGTCTCCCTTATTTTTATCATTAGTTGGTCGGATTAATGCTATTAAAATGATGATTTTACCGAAATTTTTATATTTATTCCAAGCTTTACCAATTTTTATTCCTAAATCTTTTTTTGATAATATTGATTCAAAAATTTCCTCATTTGTGTGGCAAAATAAAAATCCTAGGTTAAGCAAAAGGCAATTACAAAAGTCTAAAAAAGATGGTGGTCTAGCTTTACCTAACTTTAGATTTTATTATTGGGCGAATAATATTCGTAACCTAATGTACTGGAAACTAGATTTGGATTCACCTGTGTGCCCACAGTGGGTAAATTTGGAATGTATTGAGGTTAAGGGATATTCTATATTTTCCGTTCTTGGTTCTTTTCTTCCTATTGATTTAGCCAAATTCAATAAACAGATATCTAACCCTGTTGTTAAACATACACTACGAATTTGGTTTCAATTTCGCAAATTCTTTAATCTGAAAAACTTTGCTCTGGACAGCCCTATTTTATGTAATTTTTTTTTTAAACCTTCATTGACAGATCAAGCTTTTAGTATATGGAAAAGGAAAGGTATAAAATGTTTTCGTGATCTTTTTTTTGAAGGTACTTTGATGTCTTTTGATCAACTATCCAACAAATTTGAATTACCTAAATCTAATTTTTTTAGATACTTACAAATTAGAAATTTCTTACATAAAATTCTTCCATCTTTTCCTAACTCAACTCCATCGGATTTTTCAGATTTGATTTTTACTTTTAATCCTTGTCAGAAGGGATTAGTAGCTTTTATTTATAACATGATTATGAAGATACAGCCAGAAATATCGGATAGAATTAGACAAGAATGGGAAAAAGAACTTCGATGTAATATATCAACAGATAAATGGGAAAAAATTTTACAAATGGTTAATTCCTCCTCTATTTGTGCTAAACATGCTTTAATACAATTTAAAATTGTACATAGAGCTTATATGTCTAAAGATAAACTTGCCCGATTTTATTCGCATATTAATCCTCAATGTGACAGATGTCACTTAGAAGTGGCTTCATTGACTCACATGTTTTGGACATGTCCCACTTTACATAACTATTGGAAGGACATTTTTGATGTCATTTCCTCAGTATGGAATATCGATTTACAACCCCATTTTATTACTGCAATTTTCGGTATACCAAATGAAGATGGCAATCAGCTTTCCCCTTCAATCAGACGAATGATTGCCTTTGTAACATTAATTGCCAGAAGGTCTATATTACAAAACTGGAAAGAAGTAAATCCTCCTACTACATTTCAGTGGTTCTCCCAAACTATTTCTTATCTGAGTTTGGAAAAAATCAGAAGCACTATCTTTGATTCTTCAATTAAATTTGAAGAAACCTGGGGACCATTTATTCGACACTTTCATATGAATTAATTTGGCTTATTTCAGATCCTTTTCTCTACTTATACTTGTTCAGGTATGGAGTTCTGGAGTTCTTTTCTTGACACCTTTATATATTTATAAAGTGCTATTATTGCCCATGTTAGTTTTAGTTTAGTATTTTTTTTCATTATATATTTTTTCTCATATATAATTTCAATTTTTTTTTTCTTTTTTCGACGATTATTTTTGTTTTTCATATATATTTATATAGACTTGATTGATTTATGTACCTTTTGTTGATGGATGTTTTAATAGGATATTATTATCCTATTACTAATGTAATCTCAAGTTTATTGAATCTGTAATCTATTCATTATTTTGTGTTGTTTTTTTTTATATATGAAATTTAATAAAAAGATTGAAAAAGAAAGAAAGAAATTATAGACCAGTGAGAATTACTTCAGCGGTTAGTAAGTTGATGGAGAAGATCCTGAGAGGCAGCATTTATGAACATTTGGAGAGACATAATGTGATTAGGAATAGTCAGCATGGCTTTGTCAAGGGCAGGTCGTGCCTTACAAGCCTGATTGAATTTTTTGAGGATGTGACTAAACACATTGATGAAGGAAGAGCTGCAGATTTAGTATATGTGGATTTCAGCAAGGCATTTGATAAGGTAACCCATGCAAGACTTATTGAGAAAGTAAGGAGACATGGGATCCAAGGGGACATTGCTTTGTGGATCCAGAACTGGCATGCCCACAGAAGGCAAAGAGCAGTTGCAGAGGGGTCATATTCTGCATGGAGGTCAGTGACCAGTGTAGTGCCTCAGGGGTCTGTTCCGGGACCCTCACTCTTCGTGATTTTTATAAATGACCTGGATGAGGAAGTGGAGGGATGGTTTAGTAAGTTTGCTGATGACACAAAGGTTGAGGGTGTTGCGGATAGTGTGGAGGGTTGTCAGAGGTTACAGTGGGACATTGATAGGATGCAAAACTGGGCTGAGAAGTGGCAGATGGAGTTCAACCCAGATAAGTGTGAGGCAGTTCATTTTGGTAGGTCAAATATGATGGCAGAATATAGTATTAATGGTAAGACACTTGGCAGAGTGGAGGATCAGAGGGATCTTGGGGTCAAAGTCCATAGGACGCTCAAAGCTGCTACGCAGATTGACTCTGTGGTTAAGAAGGCATACGGTGCATTGGCCTTAATCGACTGTGGGATTGAGTTTAAGAGCTCAGAGCAATGTTGCAGCTATATAGGACCCTGATCAGACCCCACAAGGAGTACTGTGCTCAATTCTGGTCGCCTCGCTAAAAGTGTGCAGAGGTTTACAAGGATGTTGCCTGGATTGGGGAGCATGCCTTACGAGGATAGGTTGAGTGAACTCGGCCTTTTCTCCTTGGAGTGACAGAGGATGAGAGGTGACCTGATAGAGGTGTAGAAGATGATGAGAGGCATTGATCATGTGGATAGTCGGAGGCTTTTTCCTAGGCCTGAAGTGGCTAGCACAAGAGAGCATAGCTTTATGGTGCTTGGAAGTAGATACAGAGGAGATGTCAGGGGCAACTATCTTTTTTTAAATGCAGAGTGGTGAGTGCGTGGAATGGGCTGCTGGCGATGGTGGTGGAAGCGGATATGATAGGGTCTTTCTTAGAGAGTCCTAGATGGACACATGGAGCTTAGAAAATTAGAGAGCTATGGGTAAGCCTAGGTAGTTCTAAGGTAGTGACATGTTCGGCACAACTTTGTGGGCCAAGGGGCCTGTATTGTGCTGTAGGTTTTCTAGGTTTCTAATAAAATAACCACACATAAACAAATACATTCAGGACACTTAGATAGACACTTGGATGAAAGAAAAAGGAAGGCTATGTGGGAGGGAAGGTTTAGATTGATAAAAGGTCGACACAACATAGTGGGCTGAAGGACCTGGACTGTGCTGTACTGTTCTATGCTCTAACAAGACAAACTAACATGCAAATACACAAACTGTGCAAATAGAAAACAATAAATAAGCCAAAAAAAATATTGAGAACACAGATGAAGTGTCCTTGAAAGTGTGTCTGTAGGTTGGTGGGGGTAGTTCAGTGTTGGATTAAGTGAAGTTATCTCCACTGGTTCAAGAGGCTGGTGGTTGAGGGTTAACTACTGTTCTTGAACCTGATGGTGTAGGTCCTGAGGCTCCTGTACCACTTTCCGGATGGCAACAGCAAGTAGAGATGACAGTACTACTGTTTTTACACCATTCTGCTGTTTCACATTAGTTAGTGTGTTTATTGTTGTATTACATGTACACTGACTCTCAGCAAAGAATTTCATTGCACCCTGGTGTATGACAATAAACTAACCTGAATCTGATTCAGGAGTCCGACAGCAGGGACTGAGAAGTTGTTCATAAGTCTGCTCATCCGGGCTTTCAAACTCCTATACCGTCTCCCCGAAGACCGGAGAGAAAAGGGGATGGCAAAGGTGGCAGACATCTTGACTTATTTTACCTTTCTGTTACTTTGTTTCCAGATACAGCGTGGAAACAGGCCCTTCCTGCCCAATGAGCCCAATTACACCCACGCGACCAATTAACCAACTAACCTGTACATCTCTGGAGTGGCAGGGAACCGGAGCACCCAGAGGAAACCCACACAGTCACAAGGAGAATGTACTAACTCCTTACAGGCAGCTGCGGGAATTAAACCCGGGTCACTGGCATGGTAATAGTATTGAACTACAGTGCTGCCCAGGCTGATGATATCATTAGCCTTCCTGATGCACCCCATGAGGATGGACTACTGGAAGAAAGTGACGAGTCTGTGACAGACTGGTCCAGGTCCCATCGGTCCAGACCGGAGCACAGCAGTTGCTATGCCAGGCTGTGAAGCAGCCTGACAGGATATTTTCCTGCAGCACGTCTGTAACTGAAAGGAGTTTGGGCCCCATCCTCACCCACGACTCACCTCACATTGGTTCCTTCAACCTCCAGCACCAGAGACTGGATGTCATTGTCTGTAATCCTCTTAATGTGGCCATTCCTCACCTTAAACCAAACATACAGTAACCCATCAGTGCACAGTCAGTCTGGGCTGATGTCTTCACATAACATCACAAAGTACAGTACTGTGCAGACGTCTGAAGCACCCTAACTACACACATGCACCAAGACAGTACCGTAGTAATTTTACGTATCGCACTGTACCGCTGCCACAAAAAAAAAACACAACAGATTTCATGACATGATGATAAACCTGATTCTGATATGGGACTCTGTTCGGGACTGAGAGTGGGAAGGGGCAGAGAGAGGGGAATCATGGTTGGGAAAAGGGAGAAGGGAGGGGGGAAGGAGCAGGAAGCACTAGAGAGACCCAAAGACCATAAGATTCAGGAGCAGAATTAGGCCATTTGGCCCATAGAATCTGCTCTGCCATCTCATCATGGCTAATCAAATTTTTCTCTCAGCCCCAATCTCCTGCCTTCTCCCTGTATCCCTTCATGCCCTGACCAATTAACAATCTATCAAACCTTTGCCTGGAAAGAGTTCCAACTGTGTGGAAAACATCATGCGGTCCCAGTACCCAAGAAGGCCAAATGAAAGTCTTGAATGATTACCGTCCAGTGGCCCTGACATCACACATCATGAAGACCCTGGAGAGACTGGTCCTGGCTTACCTCCGACCCCTGGTCAGATCAGCCCTCGACCCCCTGCAGTTTGCCTACCAGGGGCACACTGGAGTTGACGATGCTGTCAGCTACCTGCTGAACAGAGCCCACTCCCATTTGGATAAACAGGGCAGCACAGTGAGGATCCTGTTTTTTAATTTCTTGAGTGCCTTCAATACCATACGGCCCTTGTTACTGGGGGAGAGCTCCGTTCAGTGCAGGTTGGCACCTCCACTGTATGCTGCATAATGGACTACCTGACTGGCAGACCACAGTTTGTGCGGTCTCAGAGCTCTGTGTCAGACATTGCTATAAGCAGCTCTGGGACTCCATAGGACTGTATCGGCTCCCTTCCTGTTTAACCTGTACACCTCAGACTTTAGATACGACACTGAGTCATGCATTCTGCAGAAATTCTCTGATGACTCAGCAATAGTTGGGTGTATAAAGGGAGGATGGGAGGATGAATAAAGGGTCCTGTTGAAGGACTTTGTCAAATAGCTCACCTATAGCTCTCTATTTTTCTAAGCTCCATGTACCTATACAGAAGTCTCTTAAAAGACTCTATCGTATCCGCCTCCACCACTGTTGCCAGCAGCCCATTCCACGCACTCACCACTCTGCGTAAACAACTTACCCCTGACAATTCCTCTATACCTACTTCCAAGCACCTTAAAACTGTGCCCTCTCACACTAGCCATTTCAACCCTGGGGAAAAGCCTCTGACTATCCACATGATCAATGCCTCTCATCTTACACACCTCTATCAGTTCACCTCTCATCTTCCGTTGCTCCTAGGAGAAAAGGCTAAGTTCACTCAACCTATTCTCATAAGGCATGTTCCCCAATCCAGGCAACATCCTTGTAAATCTCCTCTGCACCCTTTCTATGGCTTCCACATCCTTCCTGTAGTGAGGCGACCAGAACTGAGCACAGTACTCCAAGTGGGGTCTGACCAGGGTCCTAAATAGCTGCAACATTACCTCTCGGCTCCTAAATTCAATTTCACGATTGACGAAGGCCAATACACCGTACGCCTTCTGAACCACGGAGTCAACGAGCGCAGCTGCTTTGAGAGTCCTATGGTCTCCAGAAAGCATCCTTTCCAAATGTATCATGGTTTGGTACCTCAACTGCTTTGCCCACAACCATGAGAAACTGCAGAAAGTTGTGGACACAGCTGAGCACATCACAGAAACCAGCCTCCCCTCCATGAACTGTCTATACTTCTCACTGCCTCAGTAAAGCAGCCAGCATAAGCAAAGAACCCCACCTACACCAGATATTCTCTCCTGTCCCCTCTCCCATCGGGCAGAAGATACAGAAGCTCAAGGACCGATGTCATTAGACTCTTGAATGGTCCCCGAGCACAATAAGATGGACACTTCACCTGACGATCGAGCTGGTTATGACCTTTCACCTTAGTGTAGGTCTAGCAGACCAACTGTAACCCTTCATTCTGCACTCTGTTGTCGCTTTCCCTTGTGCTGTCTCAATATACTGTGTAATGAAATTAACTGTATGGATGGCATGCAAAACAAAGCTCTTCACTAGACCTTGGTAAACTTGACGGTGATAATTCAATTTAACAATTCAGTGGCCGTAGTTCCATTTTGCAAAGCCACACAGACTGGGGTTAGAGAAGCCGAGCGAGTCTAACACCATCCCAACACAAAGATGTTCTATTACCAAGTTCAAGTTTACTGTCACCTGAAGGTACATACAAACAAACAAAATAACGTTCCTCCAGACCACAGTGCACCCACTGTGAAAACTTATGCTTCAAATCCCTTTAAGTCGCCTCTCTCCTTACTCCTTTGCCCTCTAGTTTTAGACTCCCTATCCTGGGAATAAAACTATGACCATTCACCTTATCTCAGCCTTTAATGATGATGTAAACTTGCATAACAACACTTTTCAGTACAGACTATTGTGGTTCATTTGAAGTTTATACCTCTCCCCGTGACTGCTCAAGTTCCCTCCCACAGTGCAAAGACTTACCCGATGGTAGGTCATTATAAATCATCCTGTGATTAGGGTGTTAAGTAGCCTGGGTGGGGGGAGGCACAGCTCAAAGGACCAGAAGGGCTACACTGCATTGTATCTCAATAAATAAGGTCACCCCCCCCCCCCAGCCTTGTTTGGAAACCCGTGGCCTCAAACACCTCAAGGGGAGGGGAAAGAACATGTCAGTATCAGCATCTGCAGGTCCCCCCCCAATCCACATGATGGCCACTCTGACTTCAACATATAGAGTGGATTCCAGTTAACTGGGCTATCGTTTAGTCAGGGCAGTCACTTATTTTCAAAAACTCTTAAAGAACAAAATCGAATTAGGAGGTAGTGACCATAATATGATAAGTTTTTATCTGCAATTTGAGAAGGATAAGGGCAGATCGGAGGTGTCAGTGTTGCAGTTGAACAAAGGAGACTATGGAGCCATGAGGGAGGAGCTGGCCAAAGTTAAGTGGATGGATATCCTACCAGAAAAGACAGTGGAACAGCAACGGCAAGTATTCTTGGGAATAATGCACAAAGTGCAAAATCAGTTCATCCCCCAGAGAAGGAAGGATTCAAAGGGGGGAAAGGGGCCACAGTGGTTGACAAAGAAAGTCAGAGATTGCATAGCATTAAAAAAAAGTATGACAGAGCTAAGGTGAGTGGGAAGACAGATGATTGGGAAATTTTTAAGGAACAACAGAACTTAACTAAAAAGGCAATACGGGGAGAAAAAATGAGGTACAAATGCAAGCTAGCCAGGAATACAAAGGAGGATAGCAAAAGCTTTTTTAGGTATGTGAAGAGAAAGAAGATAGTTAAGAACAACGTTGGGCCCTTGAAGAATGAATTGGGTGAAATTGTTATGGGAAACAGAGAAATGGCAGAAGAATTTAGTAAGTACTTTAGATATGTCTTCACTAGGGAAGACACAAGCAATCTCCCAGATGTATGGATGGGCCAAGGACATAGGGTATCAGAGGAAATGAAACAGATTGACATTAGGAAGGAATCAGTGATGAGTAGACTGATGGGACTGAAGGCTGACAAATCCCCAGGTCCAGATGGTCTGCATCCTAGGGTACTAAAGGAGGTGGCTCTGGAAATTTTCCAATGTTACTTAGATTCAGGATCAGTATCTGAGGATTGGAGAATGGCTAATGTTATCCTACTTTTTAAGAAAGAAGGGATGGAGAAAACAGAGAACTATCGTCCTGTCAGCCTAACATCAGTAGTGGGGAAGATGCTAGAGTCCATTATTAAAGATGAAATAGTGGCATATCTAGATAGCAGTGATAGGATTGGGCCAAGCCAGCATGGATTTACCAAGGGTAAATCATGCTTGACTAATCTATTGGGAGTTTTTCGAGGATGTAACCAGGAAATTAGACAAGGGAGATCCAGTGGATGTAGTGTACCTTGATTTTCAGAAGGTATTTGATAAGGTCCCACACAGGAGATTGGTGGGTAAAATCAGAGCTCATGGCATTGGGGGGGAAGATATTGACATGGATAGAAAACTGGTTGGCAGATAGAAAGCAAAGGGTAGCAGTGAATGGGTGTTTCTCGGAATGGCGGGTGGTGACTATCAACGATTTAGATGAAGGCACTGAGAATAACATCAGCAAGTTTGCTGATGACACTAAGCTGGGTGGCAGTGTGACGTGATGAGGATGTTAGGAGAATTCAGGGTGACTTGGATAGGCTGGGTGAGTGGACAGAAACTTGGCAGATGACGTTTAATGTGAATAAGTGTGAGGTTATCAGATTATTATCTGAACGGTATAGAGTTAGGTAAGGGAGAAATACAAAGAGATCTAGGAGTCCTCGTTCATCAGTCACTGAAGGTGAATGAGCAAGTGTAGCAGGCAGTGAAGAAGGCTAGTGGAATGTTGGCCTTTATTACAAAGGGAATTGAGTACAAGAGCAAGGAAATCCTCTTGCATTTGTACAGAGCCCTGGTGAGACCACACCTGGAGTATTGTGTACAGTTTTGGTCTCCAGGGTTAAGGAAGGACATCCTGGCTGTAGAGGAAGTGCAGTGTAGATTCATGAGGTTAATTCCTGGGATATCTGGACTGTCTTACGCAGAGAGGTTAGAGAGACTGGGCTTGTACACGCTGGAATTAAGGAGATTGAGAGGGGATCTGATTGAAACATATAAGATTATTAAGGGATTGGACAAGACAGAGGCAGAAAATATGTTCCAGATGCTGGGAGAGTCCAGTACCAGAGGGCATGGTTTGAGAATAAGGGGTAGGTCATTTAGGACAGAGTTAAGGAAAAACTTCTTCTCCCAGAGAGATGTGGGGGTCTGGAATGCACTGCCTCGGAAGGCAGTGGAGGCCAATTCTCTGGATGCTTTCAAGAAGGAGCTAGATAGGTATCTTATGGATAGGGGAATCAAGGGATATGGGGACAAGGCAGGAACCGGGTATTGATAGTAGATGATCAGCCATGATCTCAGAATGGCGGTGCAGGCTCGAAGGGCCGAAGGGTCTACTTCTGCACCTATTGTCTATAATTGAGAAAACAGTCACAATTCCCTTGGTTTAATTGGGACACAATGCCACTTTATTGGGACAAGAGACTGTTGCCAAACAGTTTTTATCATAAGTCATGTACACGTGTGGCAGTTCCACACAACACCTTGTTTAGAGTGACCAGTGTTGGTGTTCAAAAAGCACTGATAGTCAGTGAGAAATAAGTAGCAAGACTATTCAAAACTGTTTTGCTCACTGTGGTTTCAAGCACTCAGGCTTGGAGATACTAGGAACAGTCAGGAGTGAAAATGAAACGATTTCACCTCTTCAACAAGATAGGAATTATGGTGAATTCAGAATCAGATTTATTATCACCGGCATGTGATGTGAAATTTGTTAGCAGCGGCAGTTCAATGCTATACATACTATAGAAGAGAAAAAAAAATTTAAAATATGTTACAGTATGTATATTTAATAGATTACAAAACATGCAAAAAAACAGAAATACTGTACATTTAAAAAAAAGTGAGGTAGTTCCCAAGGGTTCAATGTCCATTCAGGAATTGGATGGCAGAGGGGAAGAAGTTGTTCCTGAATCACTGAGTGTGTGCCTCCTACCCAATGGTAACAGTGAGAAAAGGGCATGCTATGAGTGCTCAACGTCCTTAATAATGGACACAGCCTTTCTGAGACACCGCTCCCTGAAGATGTCCTGGGTACTTTGTACGCTAGTACCCAAGATGGAGCTGACTAGATTTACAACCCTCCACAGCTTTTTTCAGTCCTGTGCAGTAGCCCCTCCATACCAGTGATGCAGCCTGTCAGAATGCTCTCCACATTACAACTATAGAAGTTTTTGAGAGTATTTGTTGACATGCCAAATCTCTTCAAACTCCTAATAAATTACAGCCACTTTCTTGCCTTTTTTATAACTACCTTGATATTTTGGGATCAGGTTAGATCCTCAGAGATCTTGACACCAGGAACTTGAAACTGCTCACTCTCTCCACTTCTGATCCCTCTGAGGTGGATGGTATGTGTTGCTTCATCTTAACGTTAGTCCACAAGCAGCTCTTTCATCTTACTGACGTTGAGTACCAGGTTGTTGCTGTGACACCATTCCACTAGTTGGCATATCTCACTCCTGTGCACCCTCTCGTCACCACCTGAGATTCTACCAACAATGGTTATATTGTCAGCAAATTTATAGATGGTATTTGAGCTATGCCTAGCCACACAGTCATGTGTATACAGAGTAGAGCAGTGGGCTAAGCACACACCCCTGAGGTGGTCTAAGGCTGTGTGGAGAGCCATTGAGATTGCATCTACCACTGACCTATTGTAGCGATAGGCAAATTGCAATGGGTCCAGGTCCTTGCTGAGGCAGGAGCTCAATCTACTCATGACCAACCTCTCAAAGCATTTCATCACTGTCGATGTGAGTGCTACCAGGTGATAACCATTAAGGCAGCTCACATAATTGTTTTTTTGAAGCAAGTGGCAACTTCCACCCGTAGCAGTGAGAGGTTGAAAAGGTCCTTGAATACTCGGCACGGGTTTTCAGAGCCTTACCAGGTACTCCATCGGGAACTTCCACCGTGCAAGGGTTCACTCTCTTTAAAGACATCCTAACATCGGCCTCTGAGACAGAGATCACAGGATCACTGGGTGCTGCAGGGATCTTCACAGCTGTAGTTATATTCTCCCTTTCAAACAGGCATAGTTGAATCCATTTGGTAGTGGAGCATCGCTG
Source organism: Hypanus sabinus (assembly GCF_030144855.1). Lineage (NCBI taxonomy): Eukaryota > Metazoa > Chordata > Chondrichthyes > Myliobatiformes > Dasyatidae > Hypanus > Hypanus sabinus. Next base: position 7,062,926 of record NC_082711.1, on the reverse strand, counting down.
TCATTCATGCTATTGGGCTTCTCTTTGTAGGAAGCGATATCTTGTAAACCCTACCAGAGTTGCCATGCATTCGAATTCACCTCCAACCTCTGATGAAATTGTCTCTTCACCCTTGAAATAGCCCTCCGCAAATCATACCTGGTTTTCTGGTACAGACCTGGGTCGCCAGACTTGAATGCCACAGATCTAGCCTTCAGCAGATGTACCTCCTGGTTCATCAATGGCTTTTGGTTTGGGAATGAAAAGCAAGATTTTATAGGCAGACACTCATCCACACAAGTCTTAATGGAGTCGGTAACAACTGCAGCATACTCATCCAGGTTCGAATATGAATCCCTGAATATAGTCCAGTCCACCAATTCAAAGCAGTCCTGCAGGCGTTCCTGTGCTTCCCTCGTCTATACCTCCTTGGTCCTCAGTCTCTGCCTATACTCAGGGAGTAGAAGTACAGCCAGGTGATCAGACTTCCCGAAGTGAGGCCGTGGAATAGCACAAAAGGCTTTCTTGATGGTGATGTAGCAATGGTCCAGTGTGTTGTTTCCTCTGGTATTGCAAGTAATCTGTTGATGGTAATTGCTTAGTGATATTTTCAGACTGGCCTGGTTAAAATCTCCCAAAACGATGGTGAATGCGTTATGGGGTGCTGTTTCGTGCATGTTGATCCCACTGCTCAGATCAGCTAAAGCCTGACTGACATTGGCCTAAGGTGGCACCGCAAGCATCTTGCATATTGCAATGAAAATGAAGATTTGGAGGATGCAACTGCTGAAAGCATTGTATGAAGACAGTATGATTTTGTTCATTTACAGTAAATCAAAAACACAGCAACTTACACTCGAGTTTCACTATTAGGAGCTAATACAGTTTTATAGTACTGTAGTAGCATTGGCTGTCTTCAAATTTTCTATCTTCGTAATGTACTGCTGCCGCAAAGCTACAAATCTCACATCGTGTATATCAGCCATAATAAACTCAATTCTGATTCTCTACAGCGTTGGTTTCGCCAGCCATAGCAGGTGCTGAATATACAGAACAAACTGCCAGAGAAAGTGGTTATTACTGTTCCTGCCTCAACATTAAAGACTCTGGATGGAAAGGGAAAGTTTAGAGGGAGAAACTGAGACTTGCAGATGTTGGAAACAAGAGTGGAGAAACATTCTAAGCAGTGGAGAAGCACACCATCTCCAGGGAGACAGAGTCGATGTTTCAGGTCTAAACCCTTCATTTGGACTCCATTTCCCTCTGTAGATGCTGCCTTTCATTCAGCATCTTGTGTTGCTCAAGGTTTAGAGAAACATGGGCCAAAAGATACAAACTTAAATAGGCACAAATGATTCCGCAGACGATGGAAACTTTGAGCAATGCACAACGTACTGGAGGAACTCCACAGATCAGGCAGCACCTATGGAGAGCAGGACACATCTGACATTTCAGGCTGAGACCCTTCTCCTGGCCTCAAACACCAGCTGTTTATTCCCCTCCATAGACGCTACCTGACCTGCTGAGATTAGATGGATATCTAGGTTGACGTGGACCATGTCTGTACCTGTGTGACATTACTTAATGACAATCCCCAACCTCTCCACAGTCTGGCTCATCTTCATACCCCTGGATCACGTTTGGATTTGAGTTCAAGTTTAGAATCATCTGACTGCACACATACAAAACCAAAGGAAACAACGTTCCTCCAGACCATGGTGCACCCACAAAACATACCACACACAGCACATAAACCAAGGTATTACCATTAATAAGTTAATAAAATATAATTCAAAGCACATGCAGTGTGTACACAGGTAACAGTAAACCCCTCGCTCTCCTGGTGAGGAGACCTCATTGGTAGCAGAGTATGCATTCGTCTCACAGCCTGAGGGAAGAAGCTGTTATCCAGTCTGGCAGTCCCAGTCCTGATGTTCATATGACCTCATTCCTGATGGTAGTGGGTCAAAGAGATTGTGGGTTGGGTGGAAGGGATCCTCAACAATGCTTCATGTCATTTGTATACAACATTTCTGGTAAATGTCACAGTGGTTGTCAACTGATGACTAGCTTTGGCTCAACATGGTGTGAGCACTACACAATACGGACCTCAGACCTCAGCTGAGCAGGAGGGAGCTCCTCGTCACCAGCCTCCAAACCCTCAATCTGGGCAATGAGAGAGAACAGTTAGCACCCTGCATTCCATATATAATCAAGATCATAAGACAAAGGAGCAGAACCAGGCCATTCAACCCACTAAACCTACTCAAAATTCCAATCGTGGCTGACTTATTATCCCTCTCAACCCCATTCTCCAGTCTCTGAGGCAATCAATTCCAGATTCCCCTCGTGGATTGTTATTTTGCAATCTATTATTAAAGTTATCATTGGGTCCAGCCTCCAGTACATTTCCTGAAAGACTGCAGATGGTCATTGCCTTACCACGCCTGAGAGAAGGAGTCCAAAACTGGAGGACATAGTTCTAAGGTGAGCTGGAAAATGGGGCAACTTTTTCCACAACTACTATCTCTCTCTCTCAATCCCATTCTCCTGGCATTCTGTAGCCTTTGACACCCTGACAACATCCTCTTTAAATATACCCAATGACTTGGCCTCCACAACTGTCTGGGGCAATGAATTCCAGATTCACCACCCTCTGCCTAACAAAATTCTTCCTCATCTCTGTTCTAAAGGGACATCTGCCTATTCTGAGGTGTTACTCCCTGAACCAAGACTTCCCCACTATAGGAAATTTCCTCTCCACATCCTTTCAAAATTCAATAGGTTCCTCAATATCAGTCCTCATTCTCCTAAGACTCCAGTAAGTACACTCTTCATGCATTAACCCTTTCATTCCCAGAAATAATTCTCTTAGACCTCCCCTGGACCCTCTCCAATGCCAACACATCCTTTCTTTGATAAGGGGCACAAAACTATTTACAATACTCCAAATGTGGTCTGCAGTGGCCTAATACATCCTCGGCATTATACAACAACACACACAAAATGCTGGTAGAACACAGCAGGCCAGGCAGCATCTATGGGGAGAAGCGATGTTGACGTTTCGGGCCGAGACCGTTCATCAGGACTAACCGAAAGGAAAGTTACTATCTTTCCTTTCAGTTAGTCCTGACGAAGGGTCTCAGCCCAAAACGTTGACATCGCTTCTCTCTATAGATGCTGCCTGGCCTGCTGTGTTGTTGTTTGAATTTCCAGCATCTGCAGATTCCCTCGTGTTTGCTCAGCATTATACCCTTGTTTTCATATTCTTGTCTTCTCAAAATGAATTTCATTGCATTTCTCAACATCCCATTTGCCGTCCTCACTACCGACTTAACTTACAAGTCAACCTTTAAGGAAGCCTGCACAAGGACTATCAAGTCCCCTTGCACCTCCGATTTCTGAATTCACTCCCCGTTTAGAAAATAGTACTCTATTTTTAAAAGTATCCTTTCTACCATACGGCAAGGCCATGCATTTCCCTAGTTTTCCGTCTGCTACATCTTTGCCCACTCTTCGAATGTCTAAATCTGCCTGCAGGTTCACTGCTTCCTCAGCACTACCTACCCCTCCACCTATCTTCATATCGTCTGCAAACTCAAAGAATCTCTACAACACAGGAGGCTACTGTGGCCCACCGAGCTGCGGCCTCCTCTCTGTTCGGGTGATTCCCACTCCTGTCCATTATCCACACACACCCACCCACCCCACAGCTGGCACATTGCTTTCCATTCATTTTCTGAAAACAACCAGTGAACTACGTTCGTCGCCGTTCTGGACCTTCATCACCTTCTACAGTCCCAACAACCCCACACAGGGGCGGGGCGGGGCGGGGTGGGGAGTGGAAGCAAATAGAGTGCCAGACACCCTGGGAGGGCCCAGGCCACCCGCCTGCCTGCGCTCCGAGGCCGCTGAGCCGCGCCTCACCTTCTTGTCCCAGATCTGCAGAGGTTTGCTGCCGATGCTGTAGAGGATGGAGAGGAAGCCGCTCTGGAACGTGTTCTTGAACATCGCGCAGCCCCTCCGGCTCCCCTCCAACGTCCCCGGGCAACTCCCGCCGCCGCCGCAGCCCCGCACAAAGGTTCCGCGCGAAGAAGGTTCCGGCTCCGGGCACCCCCTTCCCCGCCTGGCGTACCGCTGCCGCCGCTACTCCAGCCTCCGGGCTCTGGCCTCCTGCTCAAGCTCGGTTGATAAGGGCGTTGCCAGGGCGACCCTCGGTTGTCACCAGTGCTTCGATGCACAGCCCGCTTGTTTAGCTCCGCCGTTGCCATGGGTCGCATAAGCACCCTGACTCCCCGTTCATCCTATCAGCGCACTGCCCCGGGCAATTTACATACGCCAGCTGCGATTGGTCAAACGTGACATTACAGGGCGGCGAGGTTGGAGAAGCGCTCCTCAGCCATTCGCCAGAACCAACATGACAGCCAGAGGTTCGAATGTCATTGGTGCCGCGGTGCGCTAGGCCCCGCCCCTACATTGCCGAGCTAGTTTGCATATAGGCCGCCAAGGCGCCACGTGTTTGTGTTGTGGATACAGGTGGCGTTGAGCTCGGCAACACGGCGAAAGAGGAGGTTCTGCCAGTCCCACTTAACCATCCTATAGAGATGCACATGCCTCCCCCTACCAATCCACTTCACGGCATTTATTAGAAATTGCAATTAGTTCATTATTCTCACGTTCACCGAGGTACAGTCAAAACTGTGTTTTGCATACTGTTCATACAAGAAATGATATACTGTGTCCACTTACATAAGGAATAAAACGGAGCTGAGAGTTAATAGTGCACCACTGGAAAATGATGCTGGTGAGGTAGTAATGGGAGACAAAGAAATAGCAGATGAACGTAATGGGTACTTTGCATCTGTCTTCACTGTGGAAGTCACTAGCGGTGTGAGTGTCAGGGAGCAGGAGCGAGTACCATTGCTATACAAAGGAAAATGTGCTAGGCAACTCAAAGGTCTTAACGTATCCTCCTTAAAGTAGTCACCTGGACAAGATGGCCTACATCCCAGAGTCCTGAAAGAGGTTGCTGAAGAGCTAATGATCTTTCAAGGATCACTCTTCATTCTGGCATGGTCCCGGAGAACTGGAAGATTGCAAATGTCACTCCACTCTAAGAAGGGAGGATGCAAAAGGAAGGCGATTATAGTTAGCCTAACCTCGGTGGCTGGGGAATTGTTAGAGTCTAGTATGAGGTTTTGGGGTACTTGGAGACTAATAATTAAATAAGTCAAAGTCAGCATGGTTTCTGTAAAGGGAAATATTGCCTGACAAATCTGTTCAGACTTCTTTAAAGAAGTAACAAGCAGGATGGACAACGAAGAGGTAGTGGATGTCATTTACTTGGATTTTCAGAAGACATTTGATAAGGTGCCACACATGAGGCTGCTTAACAAGATAAAATCCTATGGTATTACAGGAAAGATACTGGCATGGATGGAGGAATGGCTGACAGGCAGGAGACAGAGTGGGAATAAAAGGGGCTTTTTCTGGTTGGCTGCCAGTGACTAGTGGTGTTACTCTGGAGTCAGTACTGGGACTGCTGTTCTTCACATTGTTTATCAATGACTTAGATAATAGAATTGATGGCTTTGAGGCAAAGTTTGTGGATGATACAAAGGTAGGTGGAGGGGTAGGTAGTGCTGAGGAAGCAATGTGATTGCAGCAGGACTTAGACAAATTGGAAGAATGGGCAAAAAAGTGGCCGATGGAATACAGTGTTGGGAAATGTTTGATAATGCATTTGGTAAAAGGAACAATAGTGCAGACTGTTATCTAAATGGGGAGAAGGTTCAAACATCAGAGGTGCAGAGGGCCTTAGGAGTCCTCATGCAAGACTCCCAGAAAGTTAATTTACAGGTCCAGTCTGTGGTAAAGTGGCCAAATGCAATGTTGGCATTTATTTCAAGGGGAATAGAATATAAAAGCAAGGAGATAATGCTGAGCCTTTATAAGACAGGCCGCACTTGGAGTATTGTCAACGGTTTTGGGCCCCATATCTCAGAAAGGATGTGTTGTCATTGGAGAGTCCAGAGGAGGTTCACGAGGGTGATTCTGGGAAAGGACGGTTTAACATACAATGAGCGTTTGACAGTTTTGGGCCTGTACTCACTGGAACTTAGAAGAGTGCGTGGGAATCTCATTGAAACCTTTGAATATTGAAAGGACTAGATATGGATGTGGAGAGAAAGTTTCCTCTGGTGCAGGTATCCAGAACTGGAGGGCACAGCCTCAAAATAGAGGGGTGACCTTTTAGAACTAAGGTAAGGAGTACGTTTTTTAGCCAGATAGTAGTGAATCTGTGGAATGCTCTGCCACAGACTGCAGTGGAGGCCGAGTCCATGGAAATATTTAAGGTGGAAGTTGATTGTTTTCTCCAGGATCAGCCATGATAGAATGGTAGAACACTTGATGGGCTGAATGGCCTAATTCTGATCCTATATCTTTAGGCCTTATGACATAGGAGCAGAATTAAGCCATTCAGCACATTGAGTCTTCTCTGCCATTCCATCATGGCATTATCCTTTTCAACCCCATTCTCATGCCTTCTCCTCATAACCTTTGATATCCTGATTCAACAAGAACCTATCAACATCCACTTTAAATATACCCAATGCTGTATATTCAATGGCTTGGCCTCCACAGCTGTCCGTGTCAATTAATTCCACAAATTCACCACACTCTGGCTAAAGAAATTCCTTCTCGTCTGTTCTAGAGGAGCATCTTTGAATTCTTGAGGCTGTGCCCTCTGATTCTAGACTCAACTATAAACATCCTCTCCATGTCTACTCCACCTGGGCCTTTCAATGAAATCGAATCTTATTCTTCTATACTCCAGTGGGTACAGGCCCAGAGCTGTCAAACACTCTTCATACATTGACCAGTCATTCCCATGAACTTTCTCTGGATCTTCTCTGAAGCCAGCACATCCAAAGTTCAAAGTTAATTATCAAAATACATTTATGACACCATATACAACCCTGAGATTCATTTTCTTGTGGGCATACTAAATAAATCCATAATAGAATAATAATCATAATAGCATCAATGAAAGACTGCATCAACTGGGGCGTTCAACTGGTGCGCAATAAACAACAAACAGTGCAAATACAAAAATAAATAAATAAACAAACAAACAAACAAACAGGCAATAAATATTGAGAAAATGAAATGAGGAGGTCTTGAAATTGAGCCCACGGCTTGTGGGAACATTTCAGTGATGGGGCAAGTGAAATTGAGTGACATTATTGTAATGTACGGATCTATTTCTTTTATCTGTCATGTGCATTGCTCTCGCTGCAATGTAAATACACCAATTCGAGCCATCATGAACTGCAACAACATTTACAGTACCAAACAGCAAGAGTCTGACAGAACAGAGAAGGCCATCACGGACACTAACAGAGGCACGAGTACAGTGCATAGTACTCAGTGAAAGAAGCACAGAATTTTAAATGAAAGTAACGTGGTGATGACGTCAGTTAGGAAAATCGGCAAATTTGATAGCACTAATGAAGGCTGGGAGTCGTAAATTCAGACGGTTGAACTATATTGTAATGTATACAATGTGGAGGAGTAAAATAAAGTCCCTACACTTTAGCTTAATGGGTGCAACAGCATACAGTCTCTTACAACCCCTGAAAAGCCAGAAAGCAAGGCATTCACTGAAATTGTTACAATTTTACATAATTACTTGAGCCCTGGTGATAGCTGAAAAATTTAGATTATACAAAAGGAACCAGTCAAAGGATGAAAGCATTTCTGAACACATTGCAGAACTGTGCAAACTTTCCCAGTACTGTGACTTCAGAGATGGACTTTCTGATGCATTAAGGGACATGTCCAAAAGATAGCTAACCTTTGACCATTGCAATGTCATCAGAGACACTGGATCCAGCAGAACTACAGGAAAAAAGTTAGAATGGGAAATGCACAAAATGTCCCTGAATGGTGCAAAAAGCCAAAGATGTTATCGACGTGGCAAATCTTTCCATGATGCAAATGGATGTTGGTTGAAAGAAAACGCCTGCAGGAAGTGTCACAGACAAGGTCACATGGAGAGTGTACAGGCGGAGAAAATGCACAACCAGTGAAAAGTCTCAAACACAAAGCTAAGCAAATGTGAAACTGAATCGATCAACACAGTCTGACAAAGGTGTGCTGTGATGCCTACAACAGCATGATATTACTGAAGCAGATCACAAAATTATATGCATCACAATAGATGTGTCTGGTGTAAAACTGGAAATGGAGCTGAATACAGGGTTAGCTATGTCTATAATTCCAGAGGATGGCAACAACAGATTGTTTTCTAAGATACCATTAGAGAAGACCTCAGTGATGCTAATGACTCACACAGGTGAAAAAGGGTCTCTCAAAGGCAAACTGAAAGTAAACGTGATGTATGGAGGCCAAATACAGCAGTTAGAGCCTTATGTATTGAAAAGTAGAGGGCCAGCACTTTTTGGATGTGAATGGCTGAGAAAAATCCAACTAGACTGGCACTCAATGTGGCAACAACAGACAACTGCAGCCCAAACAGTAGCATTAATCAGAGGCTGTCACAGCTGCTTATTGCTAATAAGGGAATAGATAAACAGATTGAAGGCTTGGTCAAAAGCTGTTTGGAATGCCAAAAAGTTCAAAATGCACCCCCACAGGTACTGTTACACCCTTGGGAGTGGCCATCATCACCGTGGCAAAGAGTACATATTGACTTTGCTGGGCCATTCAATGATTCCGTGTTTCTGATTGCTGTGGATACTCATTCGAAGTGGTCAGTGGTTGTACCAATGAAGTCAACCACCTCAGCAAAGACTGTCTCCACCTGGAGGATTATCTTCACCAGAAACAAACAACACGTACAAACAAGCTGGATGAACTCAGCAGGTCGGGCAGCATCCGTTGAAACGAGCAGGCAGCGTCTTGGCCCAAAACGTTGACTGCTCGTTTCAACAGATGCTGCCTGACCTGCTGAATTCATCCAGCTTGTCTGTACGTGTTGATTTGACCACAGCATCTGCAGTGTACTTTGACTTATCAGAACAAATTGGAGTGACAACGGACCATACTACATGTCAGCAGAATTACAACTGTTCATGAAGAAAATTGACATTTCAAGTCAGCTCCTCACCACCCAGCAACAGATGTGTTAGTTGAAAGGTTTATCCAAACCTTCAAGTAGTCCATTAAAGTGATGGAGAAAGAGGACATTTCTCTATAGCACAAGGTGGACAATTTCCTTTTTGAGTATCAGAACTCTGTTCAGGCGATGACAAATCAAACACCTACAATCTGTTCATGAGCAGGAATTTAAGATCTCACATAGACCTCCTGAAACCAGACCGACAGAGGGAAATGCAGAATAAACCATTCAGCCAGTTGCCAAGTGAAGCAGCAAGGAGCTTCGAGATTGGACAGAAAGTCCTAGTGCACCATTACTAAAAAGACAAGTGGACACCCGGTAAGATAACTACAAGAACTGGACCACTGATGTACACAGTGGATGTTAGAGATCAGACGTGGAGACATCAGGTTGGACCAGATACTGGATGTTTAACCAAAGAACACACCTGAGCCGAATGCATCCAACAAGACAGACACATTACAGTCACCAGACTTACCTCTCAGTAACGATCCTGTCACTGACAGCAACGTGACACAGGAAACCAGAAAAATTGTCATTGACAAGACACCTGCCAAACCTGATGCCTCTCCACAGGTCCAGAGACGTATCCTGAAGAAACAGAGTGCCACCCAAAAGACTGAACAATTACGGTCATGGAAAGGTCATGATTGGCCATGTCACGACATGGCATATAATGAAGTTGATTACTTCAACTCTAACCAACTGAACTGCGGGTTAGTACTCCTTCCATCAGTGAACTGAGCTACTCAATATAATCTTCATAAAATGAAGTATTGACTACAGGATGGGGTGTTATTTGAAGTTGGACAAGAAGTTGGTGAGGCCTAATTTGGAGTATTGTGTTCAGTTCTGGCCACCTACCTACAGGAAAGATGTTAATGAGATTGAAAGAGTGCAGAGAAAATTTACAAGGATGTTGCCAGGTCTTGAGGACCAGAGTTACAGGGAAAGGTAAGATAGGTTAGGACCGTATTTCCTAGAGTGTAGGAGAATAAGGGAAGATTTGATAGAGGTGTACAATATTATGAGGGGTATAGCAAGCAGGGGCTGTCTGGTAGTGAGGCGGCATCAGCACTGGACTGCAAGGCAGATGGTCCTGAGTTCAAACCCGGCCGGGTCCCACCCTGGACAGCAGTATCTGCGTGGAAGGAAGGCCTGGCGATCTACTTCTGTCTCCTGCCATGAAAACCCTGTGGACCTTATGGTCCATGCAGTCACGAAGAGTTGGATTCAACTGAACAACAACAAATAGAAGCAGGCAGTTTCCGCTAGGGTTGGGCAAGATAGAACGAGAGGTCATAGGTTAAGTGTGAAAGGTGAAATGTTTAAGGGGATCCTGAAGGGAACAACTTCACTCAGAGGGTGGTAAGAGTGTAGAACAAGCTGCCTGAGGAAGTGGCGGATGTACGTCTGATTATAATGTTTAAGACTGGATGAGTACATGGATGGGGGTGGAGAATGGAGGGCTACGGTCAAGGCGCCCATTGATCGGACTAGGTAGGTTAATAGTACAGCATGGACTAGATGGACTGAAGGACCTGTTTCTGTGCTGTAGTGTTCGATAATGTGATGAAAATTGACAAAGGTGCCTGCCACTTTGGCCATTCCCTTTTCCCTCTTCTACCTTTTGGGAGAAGATACAGGGGTCTGAAAGTCCAGATCCCCACTGTTAACAGACTCCTGAACTAGTCACATCTTCCACATCCCCTTCCCAGTGAAGCTGGCACGTTATTTATTAATTTAGAGATACAATGCAGAACAGGTGGGGTGGGGGAGAACTGGAGCTCCCAGAGGAAAACCACATGGTTTAGAATCAGGCTTATTATCACCAGCAAATGCTGTGAAATTTGTCAACTTTGCGGCAACAGTTCAGTGCAATTCATCATAAATATAGGAAAAATTCCGAATTACACTACAAAGGCTGGACCCCACGATGGAGCTGACTGATTTCCCAGCTCTGTGCTGCGGGAGGAGTGTAGACACTCCTTGCAGACGGCGCTGGAAATTAAATCACGGTAACCTTCAGGCCACTGAGTTTCCCTCAGACACTGAACTCTGCCTCTTCCATTGTCGTCACTTCAGCATTGCTTTGTACACTTTTATTTATCGTACCTTATTTTTAAGACTTGCCTTCCTCTGCTGTCTTGCAGCTGTACCCACTCGGGGAAGGTTTCTGTGTCAACCCTGGGGGAAAACCCAGAGCTGGAGTCCCTAAGTCGGCACATCTCACTCCCGTCCTACGTTCAGTGCGATGCCTGTTGGGCCGCTGTTGCCCAACTGTGTCGTTCTCTGCTGTTACTTTGGATTATCAGCTGCACGGGCAACAGCTTGCCCTCCATATCGTGCTGCCCTGGTTTGCACACTAGACAGCTGGGGGGGCAACATCCATGGCCAACCCTGACCAAAGGAGGCCTCGTGTCTTACGCTGTACTGTTACAACAAAACCAATTTCATGACATCCCTCGGTGAAAATAAACTTGATTTCTGATTCTGGTACCTTGGGTTAACTTCAGGCATCTAGTACAGGAGTCGGCAGCCCCGTCGGTTAACGGTGCAGGTCCATGGCATAAAAAAGGCTGGGAGCTCCTGAGTGTGGGGGAATTGGAACGTTCTGGATGTAGTAATGAAGACAAGGGCTGTATGTGTACCAAGCGAGACAGGCCGCTGGAGCAGCTCCTGGCTTTAGGATTGATTTTCTGCACAGGAACAGCTCAGCAAGTTTAGTTCGGTGAACGGCCAGGATAATAAGAGGCAGTGATCGAGTGGCCTCAATCTAGATGGGCCAAAGGGCCTGTTTCTGTGCTGTCGTACTGAATGGATAGTCAGAGACTTTTTTTCAGGGCAGTAATGACCAATACAAGGGGGCATGATTTTAAGGTGTTTGGAGGAGAGTATAGAGGGGGATGTCACCGGTAGGCTGTATTTTACAGAGAGTGGTGGGTGCATGAAACACCCTGCCAGGGGTGGTGGTAGTAGACAGATACTTTGAGGCCATTTAAGAGACTCTTAGACAGGCACTTAGGTGATGGACAGATGGAGGATGATGTGGAGAGAAGGGTTAGATTGATCTCAGAGTAGATTAAAGGGTCAGCACAAAGTTGTGGGCCAAAAGGCCAGTACTGTTCTGTGTACTTGAGATCATACTACAATCTTTCCACCATTCTGGTTTCCGTCGGTAGCATTATTCAGTTTATGTTTTGACTCCTGTCGAAAACTGCACCTCATGCTAAACGTCAATCGTCTGGAACTACTTGTGATGGACCGTGTTGTGTATGGGTTATACATACTGTGTTGTGCACCTTGGTCCAGAGGAACATGGTTTCATTTGGTGATATACACATGTATGACTGAATTTGCTGTTTGTTTAATGTTTACTCTGAGTTTCACATGAGCAAAGAATTCCATTACACTCGGCTGTAATCTGATTTGTTTCCTTAAGGAAGTCATACCGAGGGGGGGGGGGGTAATGGGGATGAGCTCCCACTGCCTATTAAATGCTCCTAATGGCGTGCACCTCAAATAGCCTCTGACAACCAAGTCCAGCTCCGGGCCTTCACGCGTGGCTCAGCTACTAAACCCAGCATAACTGTTCGTACTGGCAGGGGAAAGGGGCAAAGGCGGGTTACTGGCGCCTTAGAACCAGCCGCTCCAGCCAGATGGAACTTGCCAGCCATACTTAGCAGTTCATCTCGGAGGGAGAACTCTAACCTCCGCTGCCTTGCGGCCATACCCACTCACAGGGAAGGCTTCGGGAGTAAACCCCAAGGGAAAATCTGGAGCTGGAATCCTTAAGGTAGCCCTACGTTGAGTTCAACGCTGACTGGCAACTCCTGTGACGCTGTTGGTACCAAACTGAATCGGTCTCTGCTGCTGTTCCTTTGGGTTTATCAGCTACGTGGAGAGGGGGAGCCTGTTGCAGGGGCAACAGCTTGCTGTCCATATCATACTGCCCAGGCTTGCATATCACATAGACATCTGGGGCACAAATCGATCAATGAAGGGACTCGCGATGTAATTCACTTTTCCTCTTAGCGGCGCAAGGAAGGGGGTGCGCAGTCTTCCTCACTGACTAAGTGTGGCCATTAGTAAGCTCACTGCTACACAGCTGAACCCAGCAAACAAGGTTCAAGGTCACGGCCAGCTATCTGTGCCAAGGACATAAATATTAGATCCCGATCCATTCTCCCCTGTATCTGATCCATTTAAAACAAGAGACGGCCAAGTTGTGGTCTAACCATGGGTTTATTGCACACTGACACTACGCAGAATGTATCTCCTTTCACCGTAGTCCTCCTAAGATTCACCCAGTCATCAGCCTGGAGAAAAAACAAACTTTATATCTTCTTGAAGGAACTCAGCAGGTCTTGCACCATCTATGGAAATGATGTTTCAGCCTCTGACCCTTCATCAGGGCAGAAAGGAAGGGGGAAGAAGCCAGAATAAGGAGGTGGGAGGAGGGGAAGGAGGACAAGCTAGAAAGTGAAGCCAGGTGAGTGGGGAGGGGGAATGAAGGAAGAAGCTGGAATGTGATTGGTGAAAAAGTTTAAAGGGCTAAATAAGAAGGAATCTGATAGATGAGGACAGTCGGTCATGGAAGAAAGAGGTAGAGGTGGGTAACCGGGGGAGGCGATAGGCAGGTGAGGAGAAGAGGCAGGGGACCTCTTAAATAGACATATTGAGAAGGTTATGAGCTTGAATGGAAAATCTTGATTGGCACTAGGTAAGAGGAGTGGCACCAGGGGGAGGTGATGGGTTAGGTGACAGCTCCCAGTGCCCCTCCTCCTTCCCTTTCTCCTATGGTCCACTCTCCTCTCCTATCAGATTCTTTCTTCTCCAACCCTTTACCCTTCCCACCCACTTGGCTTCCCCATCACCTATCTTCCTCCCCTTCCCAACTTCTTATTCTGGTGTCTTCTCACTTCCTTTCCAGTCATGAAGAGTCTTGGCCCAAATGTCAACAGTTTAATCATTTCCATAGATGCTATTTGACCTGCTGAGTTCCTCCAGCATTTTCTGTGTGTTGCTCTGGATTTCCAGTGTCTGCAGGATCTTGTGTTTATTTCTTCTTGTCCTGATGCAGGGTTCGACCTGAAATGACAACAGTTTCTTTCCTCCCACAGAGGCTGCTCAAACCGTTGAGTTCATCCAGATTCCAACATATGCACTCTCCTGTGTCTCCCTCGTCCTTTCCTTCTTCTACTCTGACGCTGCCTGACCGGCTGAGTCTTTCAGCAGATGTGGTGTTTTGCTCTTCACCCGGATTGCTTCATCAGGAGAGGGCGTCATCATCACGTAAACACAATCAGGTCCAGCAGGTGGAAGTCTTGTTGGGAAATCTTTGGATGACGTAACCCAGGCTGCAGGATAATGTACTGAGCAGTGGGTCACGATCAGAATCACAGGCAAGTCGCAAAGTTTGTTGTTTTGCAACAGCAGTATAGTGCAATACACAAAAACAAAAAATTACAATTTAAAAAAATATATACGTATATATAAATTAAGTAGTGCAAAAAGAGAAGGGAAAAATACTGAGATGGTGTTCATGGGTTCACTGTCCATTCAGAAATCTGATGGTGGAGGGGAAGAATCAGTGAGTGTGTGTCTTCAAGCTCCTGTACCTCCTCCCTGATGGCAACAATGAGAAGAGGGCATGTTCTGGGTGATGGGGTCCTTAATGATGGATGCTGCCTTTTTGAGGCATTGTCTTTTGAAGGTTTCCTGGATGCTGGGGAGGTTGGTGTCTGTTGTGGAGCTAGCTGAGTTTACAACTTTCTGCCGCTTTTTCCGATCCTGCGCAGCCACTGGATGGGCTGCTGTGGGAAAAGGACTACAGCCACCACTCAACACCGGTGGTCTGGGCCCTGTAAACAGGCCCCAAAACATTCCACAGGTACTTTATAATAAAGGGCAATAGAGGATATTATCAGAAAAGGCTGCAGAAAGTTTCAAAGTAAGCCAGCTCCACCATGGGCACTCGCCTCCCCAGTGATGTCTGATAAAGGGGACCCCACCACCCAGGACATCCCCTCTCCTCATTGTTGCCATCAGGGTGGAGGGACAGGAGCCTGAAGATTCACACTCAACGTTTCAGGAACAGCTTCTACTCCTCTGCCATCAGATTTCTGAATGGACAGTGAACCCATGAACACTGCCTCGTTATTTTCTGCCCCTCATTTGCACTACTTACTTCATTATCTACATCTACACACACTATTCCTTAATCAATGGTTTTTATTAACGCGTATCGCAATGTACCGCTGCTGCAAAGCTCCAGAACCTGAGCCGGTGATATTAAACCTGTTTCTGATTCTCAGTATGGAGGTGAAGGACGCAGAACATAAAAACATCTACTGATTGTATTTCCTGTACAACGAATAAAGTATACTTGTATATTCGGAAAAAAAAAATGGACCCCATCCACAGTGGTGATGAGATCACCCGCCGTTGATAAGGAAGGAGTGCAGAGCGGTAACTGAGCAAGGCACAACGCCCCAGTAAACTTCAGTATCAGCATCCAATCGTCTTCTGAATCTTCCGAGAGAAGAGAGTTGGAGAGATTGAAAGCACAGAACACAATGCAGTGGAAAATCCCAGTGAAGCGACATATCTAAACTGTATAGGGTGCAAAAAAAATAAAAATTATGTGGACTGGGGAGGAGAGGCTTGACAGGCTAGAACTGTTTTCCCTAGAGTGAGGGAGGCTGAGGGATGACTCTATAGATGGTTATAAAAACACAAGGGCCTGCCCTTATGGACACCTCCCAATCTCCACCTGGCTAATAGGATTCGCCTGCCGCTCACTCCAGACTCGTCACCGGCAGCCTATTTAACCCCAGTTCTCATCCACAGTCCTCGTTCACTCATCGAACTAGCCGGCTCCAGAGTTTCTCCTAGCATCACTCTCTCTGTGTAAAGTTTACCTTGTTCCCTGTCGTGTTTAGTTCCTGTTCTCTCTCGTTCTGTGGCCTCCTGTGGCTTGTTGTTTTGCGATCTATTATTGACGCTATCACTCACCGCTGAATCGTCTCCACTGCTCTGCTTTTGGGTCAAGCCTCCTCTACCTTTCCTGACAGACTGCAGGTTGTCATTGTTTTACAACCCCCCCCCCCCCCCCGGGGAGGAGGGGTGCAGAACTGGAGGGCACAGTTCTAAGGTGAGGTGGGAGGTGGTTAACAAGGAGCAACTTTTTCTACACGGGCTGTCTCTCACAACCCCATTCTCTTGCATTCTCCCCGTAGCCTTTGACACCCTGACTAATCAGGGACCTGACAACCTCCTCTTTAAATACACCCAATGACTCGGCCTCCACAGTTTCACCACTCTCTGGCTAAAGAAATAATGGATGCCCACCTACTTTGACTCCCCCATGACTGGAAACATCCTTTCTAAGTCCACACTATATAGGCCTTTCAATATTCAATGAGATCCTCTCTCATTCTTCTAAACTCCAGCAGGTACGGGCCACAGCCATCAAACATTCCTCATACACTGACCCTTTCATTCCCAGGATCTTGTAACTGTCCTTGTACCTGCAAATGTACCTGCCTCAAACACTTCCTCTGGCAACTCGTTCCACAATTATCCGCCCTCTAAGCGGAAAAGTTCCCCTCAAGTCTCTGTTAAATTTCTGCCCTCTGGTTCTTGATCCCCCGAGCCTGGGAAACAGACTGTGTCCATTTACACCCAAGATCAACTTGCACTCTGCTGAATAAGATCCCAGCACCCTCAACATCCTTGTGGATCTCTGCCCTCTGTCGGGTCTAAAGGCACCGTTCCTACAGCAGGGGGAACTAAACTGCAACACAACATGTACCCTGACCAGTGAAGACCAAGGTGCCAAACACCACCTTTGCCTCCCTTTCTCTCTGCAACAGTTATTTCAAGGAGTCATGTAATTCACACTGGTCCATTAGGGGGTCAGGAGCAGGGCTGGCTACACTCTTTGCCTTCCCCCCCCCCCCAACCCCGGTTCACATACCGGCAGCACCAGGTGCACAGAAGCCAGTGCCTGTGCCTCCCTGCCGTGTTCCCTGGCCCACCCCCATGCCCCTGCTTTCCCCACCCCCTCCAAACTGTTCCCTAGTTCCGTCCCCGTGCTCACACCCTAATGCGTGGGAACCCCTGCCACTGTGCCCCCTGTGAGCAGGTCACCAGCCCCAGAAAGCACCAGACAGGGCAGCTCCTGTCCCACCTCCCCCTCCCCACTGCTGCGCATCGGCGTGAGCCTCCCCCCTGCGAACATGGCCAGTGGCTTTGACAATCGACTGCCCAGCTGGGCTGTGTCGGGAACAAGCGGGTGGTGGGGCCGAGCCGACCAGGGTGGCAGCCTTGATTTGGCTGCAGGAGTCCACAATGGGAGATTTGCAGCACCAGGAGAGCAGGGACAAGGTTCTGGTCAGCATTCCGGGGGGAGAATGGGAATAAGGGAAATACCTGTGCCAAATACAACAGTAAATTAAACTATATTCACGGGTACTGTCTGACTTGCTGAGCTCCTCCGGTATTTTGTCCATTGCTCTGGATCCAGCATCTGCAGAACCTCATACCTATTATAAACCTAATTCCGATTCTGCATGGTTGGACAGTCATGCCATCTTCTGGTGTACTAAGCTAATAAGAATAACGTCTCCACTTACCCGGACCTCCTCAATCCTCGTAGCGGATCACAGACTAGTGGGCACCTGGGAGATCTCGGTCTGCATTTGCTGCTAGAAAAGGTTCAACATACAGAGAAATTTAATCCGAACAGTTTTACAGGGTCATGGGCAACACACGTGTGGTGAACTACATATACCTGTCTGGACACGCCCCCCCCCCCCCCCGCTGACTGCTCCTGTGGCTCCTCCCACGGACCTCGGTATAAAGGCGATTGGAGACACAGCCCCGGCCTCAGTCTCCAGGATGCAGTGTGGTGGTCAATTGCTGCTTGTTCTTTCTTCCAGCCAATAGAAAGCCTATATTTCGCCTCACGTCTCCGAGAGTTATTGATGGTGCATCAACACGCAAAATGCCTGAGGAACTCGGCAATTCAGGCGGTATCTATGGAAATGATTAAACAGCTGAGGTATAGGTAAAGGGCTGGAGAAGGAATCTGATAAGAGAAAGTGGGTCATGGGAGGAAGGGAAGGAGGAGGGAAAGAGAAGAGGTAAGAGGCCACAGGATCAGGAGATAGTTGCTGGTTTGAAATGTTTAAGAAAATTTCTGGTCAGGCCAATGGCTTAATCATGGCTAATACGAGGGGGATAATGTTAAGGTGTTTGGAGCGGAGGGAAGCATAGGGGGCAGATGTCAGATGTAGTTTTTTCCTCTTTTTTTAAACACACAGAGTGGTAGCTGCACGGAACGCCCTGCCAGGCTTGCTGGTAAAGGCAGATACATCAGAGACATTTAAGACACTCTTAGTCACATGGATGATAGAAAAATGGAGGAAAGCGTTAGATTGATCTTGGACCATATTAAAAGGTCAGCATAATGTTGTTCTAAGCTGTTAGACAGCACCAGACCATGGGAGTTCTCCCCTTTACACTAGAGACCTGCTGTGGAGGGTGTTGCACAAAGCGGTGTATTGCAGAATACCAGTCCACTAGCTGCTTCTGTATTCAGGAGGAGTCCATGTGAGCCCACACACACAGGCTGAGTGTGAGAGGTTACAGCCCCACCCGCGCGTACTGAAGGGGGCTGCTCCTCACACCCAGCTCCGTTTCAGCCCCACATTCCCGATTTCTGGTCGCCCAGTGCACAGAGAGTGGGGCAGCGGAGAATGCCATATCAAACTATTCTTGGGCCAGGACAGGGTCACTGTTCACAGGTTTGCATAATGACCCTGGAGGTTCCACCCGAGCTGACTGCCTACCCCCTCTTTGGGGTCCTCCCAGGGCTGCTGGATGCCTCATCCTGATCAAGAAATCTCTCACTTAGAGCAATCAAAGTACATACCATGTCATCACATACAACCCTGAGATCTGTTTTCTTGTGGGCACTCACAGCAAGTATAATAGAATCAATGAAAAGATGGACGTAAAACCAATGTGCAAAGGGTAACAAACTGTGCAGATACAAATAATAATAAGCAAGCAAGCAATAAATATCAAGAACACGTGATGGAGAATCCTTGAAAGTGAGTCCACAAGATGTGGAATCAGTTCAGTGATGGGGCAAGTGAAGTTATCCCCTCTGGCTCAGGAGCCTGATGGTTGAGCTGTAATAACTGTTCCTGAGCCTGGCAGCTTGGGCCCTGAGACTCCTGTGCCTCCTTCCTGGAGACGTACACACAATATGCTGGGGGAACTCAGCGGGCCAGACAGCATCCATGTAAACAGTCGATGTTTCTGGGCAAGAGCCTTCATCAGGTCTGGATAAAAAGAGGAGCAGACAGAGTAAAAAGCTGGAAGGAGGGGAGGAAGAGGTATAATGTGGTAGCTGAAGGTGAAACTGGGAGGGGGTGTAGATAAAGAGCTGGGAAGTTGACTGGAGAAAGAGATACAGGGCTGGAGAAGGTGATTTTGATAGGAGAGGACAGAAGGCCGTGGAAGAAAGGAGGAGGAAGAGGAGGAGTACCAGAGGGAGGGGATGGGCAGGTAAGAAGAAAAGGTGAGAGAAGGAAGCAGGAATGGGGAATGGTGAAGTGGGAGAAGGAGAGGCAATTACTGGAAGTTCATGCCATCAGGTTGGAGGCTGTCCAGATGGAAAATAAGGTGCTGCTTCTCCAACCTGAGGGTGGCCTCATCACGGCAGTGGAGAAGACCATGGACTGACATGTCGGAATGGGAATGGCAGTAGAGTCAAAATTGGTGGCCACCAGGAGACCCCACTTACTTTGGCGGATGGAGTTTAGCTGCTCAGCAAAGTGGTCTCCAATACATTAGATCTCACTAATATACAGGAGGCCATACCAGGAGGACTAGAAGACCCCAAAAGACCAACAGGTGCAGTGTCGCCTCACCTGGAAGGACTGTTTGGGATGCTGAATGGTAGTGAGGGAGGTGGTGTAGGAGCAGGTGTCGCTCTTACAAGTACCAGGATCGAGTGGGGAGGCTTGAATGGACAAGAAAGTCATTTAGGGAACAATCCCTGTGGAAAACAGAAAGTGGGGGGTGGGAAAGCTTTGCTTGGTGGGATCCTGTTGGAGGTGGCGGAAGTTGGAAGTTTCGGAGATATATGTACTGGATGCAGAGTCTGATGGGGTGGTAGGTGAGGACAAGAGGAAGCCTACCTTTCGTGGGGTGAGGCCAGATGTACGCATAATGGAAGAGATGTGGTTGATGGTGGAAGAAGGAAACCCCCTTTCTTTGAAGGAGGAGGACTTCTCATTAGCTCTGGAATGAAAGGCCTCATTTTGAGAGCAGATAGAGCACAGACAGAGGAATTGAGAGAATGCGATGGTACAAGTGACAGGATGGCAAGAGGTATAGTCCAGTTAGCTGTGTGAATCAGTGGGTTTATAGAAGACATCTATAGAAAGACTGTCTCTAGAGATAAAGACAGAGAAAGAAGTGTCAGAAATGGACCGGGTAAACTTGAGGGCAGGGTGGAAGTTGGAGGCAAAGTCAATGAAGTTGATGAGCTCAGCATGGGTGCAGGAAGCAGCACTAAGGCAATTGTTGATGTAGCGATGGAAAAGTGGGAGTGATACCGGTGTAGGCTTGGAACATAGACTGTTCCACTTAGCCAACAAAAAGGCAGGCATAGCTGGGATCCACACGAGTTCCCATGGCGACATCTTTTGTCTGAAGGAAGTAGGAGGAGGAGCCAAAAGAGAAGTTAGTGACAGTGAGGACATTCCAGATGGAGGAGAGTGGTGCTGGAGGGAAGATGATTGGGTCTGGTGTCCAGAAAGAAGCGGAGAACTTTGCAGCCTCGCTGGAGGGAAGTGGAGAGCTTTATGGCCCCCCAATGGGGGAGGCATGTGGAACCTGGCCTGCTGAGTTCCTCCAACATTTTGTGAGTCACTTTGGATTTCCATCACCTGCAGATTTTCTTGCTTGTGAAGAGAGCACAGCCTGGGTTGTGTGTGCACGTGTGTCCTCGGAGATTTTGACACTCAGGAACCTGAAACTGCTCTCTCTCTCTCTCCACTTTTGAGTCTTCGACCTACCCTTCCTGAAGTCCACAATCAGCTCTTTTGTCTTACTGATGTTGAGTGCTACGTTGTTGATGTGCCACCACTCCACTAGCTCACTCCTGTACACCCTCTCGTCACCACCTGAGATTATACCAACAATAGTTCTATCATCAACAAATTTACAGATGGTATTTGGGATATGCCTAGCCACACAGTCGTGTGTATATAGAGAGTAGAGCAGTGGGCTAAGCACACTCCCAAGGTGCACCAGAGTTGATTGTAAGCTAGGAGGACATGTTATCACCAATCCGCACAGATTGTGGTCTTCCAGTTAGGAAGTCAAGGATCCAATTGCAGAGGGAGGTACAGAGGTTTGGGTTCTGCAACTTCTCAATCAGGATTGTGGGAATGATGGTAGTAAATACAGTCGATGAACAGCATCTTGACGTAGGTGTTTGTGTTGTCTAGGTGCTCTAAAGCCACGTGGAGAGCCATTGAGATTGCATCTGCCATTGATCTAGGCAAATTGCAATGGGTCCAGGTCCTTGCTGAGGCAGGAGTTCAGTCTCATCATGACCAACCTCTCAAAGCATTTCATCACTGTAGATGTGAGTGTTACCAGGCAATAGTCATTAAGGCAGCTCACATTATTCTTCTTAGCTGGTAAGAAGAATACTGGCATAATTGTTGCCTTTTTGAGGCAAATGGGAACTTCTGCCTGTAGTAATGAGAGGTTGAAAATGTCCGTGAAAACTTCTGCCAGTCCAGCTGGTTGGTACAGGTTTTCAGAGCCTTACCAGGTACTCCATCAGGACCTTCCTCCTTACGAGGGTTCACTCTCTTTAAAGACAGCCTGACATTGAAACAGATCATAGAGTCATCAGGTGCAGCAGGGCGTTTCACAGCTGTAGTTGTGTTCTCTCTTTCTCAGGCAATGAGTCCATCTGGTAGTGAAGCATCGCTGCCATTCATTCTATTGGGTTTCGCTTTGTAGGAAGTAATGCCTTGCAAACCCTGGCAGAGTTGTCGTGCATCTGATGTCACCTCCAATCTCATTCGAAATTGTCTCTTCTCTCTTTCACCTTATCTCAATGTTTGCCGATTGCTTCCCTCTGGAGCTCCTCCTCTTTTTCTTTCTTCCAAGGCATTCTGTCCTCTCTTATTAGATTCCTCTTCTCCAGCCCTGTATCTCTTTCCCAGCTCGTTACTTCCCCTTCCCCCTCCCCGTTTCACCTATCACCTTGTGCTTCTCCCTTCCCACCTTTTAACTCTGACTCATCATTTTTACTCCAGTCCAGATGAAGGGTCTCGGCCCAAAATGTCGATTGTACTCTTTTCCATAGATGCTGCCTGGCCTGCTGAGTTCCTCCAGCATTTTGTGTGCGCTACTTCTAATATCCCCCCCCCCCTTATATTTGACTCTAATCTCCTTACATTATGTTCCCTTATATTAAACATCTCCACTCTTGGAAAAAGTCTCTGGCTCTCAATACAAGGTATATATTACCTTATACATGTCTATCAAGTCACCTCTCATCCTCCATCATTCCAAAGTGAAAAGCCTTAGCTTGCTCAACCTTTCCTCATACAGACATGCTCTCCAAATCCAGAGAGCATCGAGGAAATCTCTTCTGCACAGCCTTTAAAGCTTCCACATCCTTCCTATAACGAGGGAACCAGAAATGAACGCAATATTTCAAGTGTGGTCTAAACAGGGTTTCAGAAATTTGCAACATCTTCTCACTGCTCTTGAACTCAATCCCCTGACTAACAAAAACTCCATTATGTCCTCTTAACCATGCTCAGCAACTCTGATACGGAGAAAGGAAGAGCTTAGGATGATGGCGCCTAACGGCGACTCCTTTGCTCGCATCTTCAGAAACAGCTCTATTTCCATCTTTAATATCTCTATTTTTCCCTTTCAGGGTTCTTTTGACCTGGAGTTACATGCTGACTTCGGTTCTTTGCGGAAATAGGACCCACTCTTGGGGTCTCACAATTGGCCACTTTTTGATATACCAGGGATGCGACCTAGAAGACTAGCTTGTCTTCAGGGTGCTGGATTCTTGCGGTTCTGCAGGCGGGTGGATTTGAGGTCAGTGCTGCCACAGAAAGCTGGTGTTGTGGGAGACGAAAGATTGTAAGCAGCGAGCTGGCTGTGTGCCCAGAGACCAAGCTTGGAAAAGCAACGCAACAGACATTTAACACCATATATCAGCAAATTGTTTTGTTATGCCTCCCCCCTCGCTGTGAAACAGAGACACCTCTTTTTCCTTTATTGGGGGGAGAAGAGGGGGGAAGGGGAAGGGACACACACACACACACACACACACACACACACACACAGTGGTATGTTGAATTACTAGGTGAATGAGTAATCTTTTGGGTACTGCAAATCTACATCTTTATTGATGATTTGCTGCACACTTGAGTCCTCGGTGGGGGGCACCAGTACTTTTTTGCTGGTGGGGGTGTCATTGCTTTGCTGCTGCTTGTGCATGGGAGGGGGAGAGGGGGTGATTTGGGGTTCTAACATTTAACTGTCATTCATTCTTTGGGCACTCCTCCATTTTCATGGATGTTTGCAAAGGAAAAAGAATTTCAGGATGTATATTGTATATATTTCTCTGACATTAAATGTACCTATTGAACCCAAAGATCCCTTTGTTCTCCCACACTGCTAAGAATCCTGCCATTAACCCTGTATTCTGCCTTTAAATTCAACCTTTCAAAATGAATTCCTTCATGCTTTTGCAGGTTGAACTCTATCTGCTGGTTCTCAGGCTGTCAATGTCCTGCTGTAATCTAGGCCAACGTCCCAAATTTCTCTACATCGCCACACAGCATGTACTCTGTGGAAAACAAGCCCTGCCTGTCCAGTCTCTCCTCAGAACTAAAGTCCTCCACTCCAGGATACCCAAGCTTGGCCCACTTGCCTATATCCTATGCATTTACCTGTTGTCTTTGAAGTGCCTCAACCAGCATCTCGGGGCAGCACTGTTCCATAGCAGTTAGCACTTCACAGCACCAGCAATCATGATCAGGGTTCAATTCCCGCTGCTGTTTGTAAGGAGTTTGTACATTTTCCCCATGACCAAGTGTGATTCCTTCCACATTCCAAAGGCGTATGCCTTAGGGTAAGCAAGCTGTGGGCATGCTATGCTTGTGCCAGGCCACAGCAGGTCCGCAGACTGTGCTGGTCTCTGACATGAACAACACATTTCACCGTATGTTTTGATGTACAGCATCTGTAACAAATTAAACCAATATAATCTAGTCTTTGTTCCACGTGCCGACCACACTGAGGGTGAAAATGTTACACTTCAGGTGCTTTTTAAATCTGTCCTCTCTCACCTTGTGCATTTCAGTTTCAACCCTGGAGAAAAGATTGTGACCATCCACCTTATCTGTGCCCATCTCCATTTTATAAACCTCTATCAGGTCACCCCTCAGCCTCCTTCACTGACTGTCCAATCTCAAACCCTCCAGTCCTGGGAACATCCATTTGAATTTTTTTCCATCTTAGTATCATCCTTCCCATATGAAGGTGAGCAGAACTGTACACAATTCTCCACCGTCTGAGTACTAGAATGGTAGCACGGCATCCCAACTCCAGTACCCATTTCCCTGTCTGACAAAGCACCTCCTTCATCTTCCCACAATGAGCACCCTGACCAGCAGCACAGACACAAGACCTCCCACCATAAAAGGCCATACTCTCTTCTTGCTGCTGCCATTGGGCAAGAGGTGCAGGAGTCTCAGGACTCACACCACGGGATTCAGAAACAGTCATTACCCTACAGCCATCAGGCTCTTGAACCAGAGTAGGTAACTACTCACTTGAACTCGAAACTGATTCCCATGGACTCACTTCCCGGGATTTTTACAACTCATGTTCTCAGTATTTTTAATTTGCACTATTTGTCATCTTTTGTACATTTCTAGTCAATGCTGCCACTGATACAGGCAGCGAATGAGGAATCTCCCCCGATACCGGAGTTAGGTGCAGCTCCCTCAAACCTTCCAAACCCACCATCCTCCACCTCCACCCCCACCCCACCGGGGAAGCCTGTCCACTGCTCGTACCTGTTCAACCAGCTGCACAGAGGGAATCTGGTTTCCGATCATCCTCTCAAACAACGAGACATTCAGACCCATCTTGGTTGCGTTCTCATAATCCACCACCTTTGGTTTCAGCTATAAGATGATTCAAGATTATTTAATGTCATTTCCGGAACAATTGTTACTCTGGATCTAATGCAGCATGGAACAAGAAAACACAATAAGATAAAGAACACAATTTTTAAAAAAAACTCAGTTAAGTACACAAGATAGCTTATTTACATAGGTTGATTGTATGTCCAAAAAGTGACACTAGGCACAGGGGTGTCTGTACTTAAGGTGACTGACAGGAACTGATAAAGTGGTGGTGGTTGGGGATGTGGAGGGCTGGGTTTGTGGGTGGGGGTGTTGACCAGCCTTACTGCTCGGGGAAAGTAACTGTTTTCGACTCTGGTGGTCCTGGTGTGGATGCTTCGTAGCCTCCTCCCTGATGGGAGTGAGATAGATAGTCCATGAGCAAGGTGGGTGGGATCCTTCGTGATGGTACTGACCCTGTTCCAGCACCTTTCGGTATACATATCCTTGATGGTGGGTAGGCCAGTGCCGGTGATGTTTTGGGCCATTTTAAAAACCTGCTACAGAGCCTTCCTGCCCACTCCAGTGCAGTTTCCATACCAAGCAGTGATGCAGTTTGTTAGGATGCCCTCCACTGCACATCTGTGGAATGATGTGAGTACAGATGTGCAAAGTCCAGCTCTCTTCAGCCTCCTCAGAAAGTAGGGGTGTTGGTGAGCTTTCCTGACTTTGTTCTGGGACCGTGAGAGGTTGTGTGTGACGTGTGCTCCCACGAGTTTGAAACTGCTTGTTGGGCAAGACCAGAAGACCATAAAACATAGGAGCATAATTAGACTACTGAGTCTGCTCTGCCATTTGATCGTGACTGATTTATTTTCCACCTCAAACCCATTCTCCTGCCTTTTCCTTACTAATCCAGAACCCATCAACCTCTATCTTAAATTCTTCCAGTGACTTGGCCTCCACAGCCACCTGTGGTAATGAATTCTACAGATTCAACACCTTCAGGTTAAAGAAATTCCTCCTCATCCTTGTTCTAAATGGATGTCCCTCTATTCTGAGGCTCTGCCCTTTGGCCCTAGACTCTCCCATACTACTCAGAACGTCCTCTGCACCTTTAGGCCTTTCAATATTCAAAAGGTTTCAATGAGATTCACCCCGTGCTTCCAAACTCCAGTGATTGGAAGCAGCAGAAATGAGTGAGACACCAACTTTGGGACCGCCACCTCGCCCACTGCCCTGTCCCACCTTAGTGTAGCCGGCTTCCCAGGGGTGACTCTCAGTCTTAATGGACTGTTCCACTGTCCTCTGTGACAAGCTTAGGAGTGCTCTTCCACAAACCATGGGAGTTTGGCCCAAGCTATGAGGTTAAACAGGTGATAGGGAGCTGAAGGCAGCATGTGGCATGATGGCTTTCATTAGTCAAGCCATTGAGTTACGGGGCGTTTATTTCATAAAACAACATAAATTAGGCACTCCTGGCCCTTCGAGCTGCACCTCCACTCCCCAGCAACCCCAGAACACCAATTAACCCTAACCTAATCATGGGACAATTTACAATGACCATCTAACCTCCCCAGTATGTCTTTGGACTGTGGGAGGAAACTGCAGCAGCCATGGAAAACCCACGCATCCCACAGATAGGATGTACGGAGGACTCCTTGTGGAGGAATCTGGGATTGAACTCTTGACAACCCGAGCAGTAATAACATCGCACCAACTTTCCAATAATTTTCAGATGACATGAAAGCTAGCGGTGTGGATAATGTAGAAGGTCGTCGTAGCTTACTACAGGCCATTGACAGGATGCAGAGCCGGGATGAGAAATGACAGATTGAGTTCAACCCAGATAAGTGTGAGGTGATTCACTTTGGAAGGTCAAATTTGAAAGCAGTTTACAGGGTTAATGGCAGGATTCTAACCAGTGTGGAGGAACAGAGGGATCTTGGGTTCCATGTCTCTATGGCTTTTGGTACCCTAATCCCAAGTCTATCCCCCAGTACAAAATTCTCCATGCTCTCCCCCTTCTGACACACCAACAAGCCTCGCACGGGGAGCCTCTCCAGTTCCAGCAGTGAACAGTGTTCAGTCCTTCAAATCCATTCTGTTTTCCAGTAGAATGCTCCACATCTCAGCCCCCATCACTCTTTACCCCCTTGGCAGACCCATGCTATCCTAGATTCCAATCAACCCCAACACCATTACCTGTCGATCACCAATCATAATGAGGTGTTGGCAGGCTGGAGTGAGGGTGGTTACTACTTGGGCCTCCAGAACCTTGGACACTTCATCGAAGATCACAATGCGCGGCTTAATATGCTGCAGCAGGGTCCTGTGTCTCGCCGTACCTGTGGCACAGAAGGGGTATGGATTTATTTCTTCCACACACTCAGATACAGTGTATTCAAGTCAAAAGTTACAAAATTAAAGATTCAAGATTATTCAGCCTCGTTCTTCAGTACACGAGTTTAAAGGAGAACCAAATGGTTGCTACCCTGGATCCAACACAGCATTAAAAACTACACAATTAGCATAAAAATATAATAATAAAAAGCAAAAATAAAAAAACAGAATAAATACACTGGATTCCTGTTAATTGGCCCATTTGTTAATTTTAGCTGCCACATTAAGATAATTACAAAGTCAGCTTAGTACCATCTTGAAAATATAGTGAGAGTTAAAGGGCTTATGTCTCAGAAGAACTCATTCGTGCATTTATTTTTAATTGGCTTGACGACTGTAATGGTGTTTTCACAGGTCTCTGTGAAAAATCCCTCATTCAGAACGCTGCTGCCAGAGTCCTCACAAAGACCAAGAAAGTAGAACACACCACTCCAGTTCTCAGATCGCTAACTGGCTTCCTGTCCATCAGAGGACTAACTGTAAGATATTACTACTGGTTTATAGAGCACTGAATGATCTCGGGCTAAAACACACCTCCCAGCTCTTGATGCATTATGAGCCTTCCCCATCTCTCAAGTCGCCTGGGGAGGTTCTGCTTACTGTCCCCAGCGTCAAAACTAAACATGGTGAAGCAGTTTTTAGTTACCATTCTCCACATGTCTGGAATAACCTTCCAGAGGATCGCAAGTCTGCCCCCAGTTAAGCTCTTAAATCCAGCCTTAAAACTTTTCACTGTGGCTTTTAGTTAGAATCATTCCATTTATCATATCTACTGTATTTTATTCTCGTATATATTGTCTGAAATTTGATGTTTGACTTTTATACCTTATTCTATGTAAAGTACTTTGAACTGCCTTGTGTTTGACAACTGTCATACAAAATTTCCTGTGCTATCTCTGCTAGAATTTTTTGAGGATATTACAAGTAGGATAGATAAAGGGGATGCAGTGGATGTTGTATATTTGGACTTTCAGAAGGCCCTTGACAAGGTGCCGCACATGGGGCTGCTTACCAAGTTAAGAGCCCATGGTATTACAGGACAGTTATTGACATGTTTAGAGCAGTGGCTGTTTGGTAGGAGACAGCAGGTGAGAATAAAAGGATCCTTTTCTGGTTGGCTGACAGTGACTAGTGGTGTTCTGCAGGGGTCAGTGTTGGGACCGCTTCTTTTTATTCTGTATATCAATGATTTAGATGATGGAATAGATGGCTTTGGTGCCAAGTTTGCAGATGATACAAAGATTGGTGGAGGAGCAGGTAGTGTTGAGGAAACAGGAAGGCTGAAGAAGGACAGAATAGGAGAATGGGCAAGAGAGTGGCAAATGAAATACAATGTTGGAAAGTGCATGGGCCATGCATTTTGGTAGTAGAAATAAATGTGCAGACTATTTTCCAAATGGGGAGAAAATCCAAGAATCTGAGATGCAAAGGGACTTGAGAGTCCTTGTGCAGAACACCCTTGTTCTATGGTTCTATGGGGTTTGGAGGGATATGGCCCAGCTGCAGGTCAGTGGGACTAGGCAGAAAAATGGTTCGGCACAGCCAAGAAGGGCCAAAAGGCCTGTTTCTGTGCTGTAATGTTCTATGGTTCTAAAGGTTTACTTGCAGGTTGAGACAGTGGTAAGGAAGGCAAATGCCACGTTAACATTCATTTCAAGAGGTCTTAAATACAGAGCAGGGATGTGGTGCTGAGACTTGGGTATTGTGTATTGGGTATTACAAACAGTCTGGGCTCCTCATCTTAGAAAAGATGTGCTGCCATTGGCCAGGTTCAGAAAGATGATTCTGGGAATTAAAGGGCTATCATATAAGGAACGTTTGATGGTTCTGGGTTTGTACTTGCAGGAACTCAGAAGGATGAGGGGGGATCTCATTGAAACCTTTCGAATGTTGAAAGGCCTTAACTAAGTAGATGTGGAAAGGATATTTCCTATTGTGGGAAAGTCTGCAGCAAGAAGGCACAGCCTCAGGATAGG
Organism: Hypanus sabinus; assembly: GCF_030144855.1. Taxonomy (NCBI): domain Eukaryota; kingdom Metazoa; phylum Chordata; class Chondrichthyes; order Myliobatiformes; family Dasyatidae; genus Hypanus; species Hypanus sabinus. The sequence goes on along the minus strand of NC_082711.1, from coordinate 7,033,221 downwards.
GGGCATCCATTTAAAACAGAGGTGCAGAGAAATTTCTTTACCCAGACGGTGGTGAATTTGCAGCTGTGGAGGCCAGGTAGTTGGGATTATTCAAGGCCAAGCTTAATAGGTTCTTGATTGGACATGGCATCAAAGGTTTCTGGGAGGAGGCCGGGGAGTTGGGCTGAGGGGGAGAAAAGGATCAGCCACGATTAAATGTTGGAGCAGACTCGATGGCCAAATGGTCTGATTTTGCTCTATGTCTGTGTTCTTCTGGTGGTCCTAGTGTGGAGGCTACATAACCTCTTCCCTAATGGGAATGCAACAAACAGTCCATCAGCAGGTGGGTGGGATCTTTTATGATGCTGCTGGCCCTTTTCCAGCACCTTTCTATATGTACATATGTACATGTTGATCACCTCATTATCAGAAGGACGTGGAAGCTTTAGAGAGGGTGCAGAGGAGATTCACCAGGATGCTGCCTGGATTAGAGAGGGTGCAGAGGAGATTCACCAGGACACTGCCTGGATTAGAGAGGGTGCAGAGGAGATTTACCAGGATGCTGCCTGGATTAGAGAGGGTGCAGAGGAGGTTCACCGGGATGTTGCCTGGATTAGAGAGGGTGCAGAGGAGATTCACCAGGATGCTGCCTGGATTAGAGAGGGTGCAGAGGAGATTCACCAGGAGGCTGCCTGGATCAGAGAGGGTGCAGAGGAGATTCACCAGGATGCTGCCTGGATTAGAGAGGGTGCAGAGGAGATTCACCAGGATGCTGCCTGGATTAGAGAGTGTGCAGAGGAGATTCACCGGGATGCTGCCTGGATTAGAGAGGGTGCAGACGAGATTCACCAGGATGCTGCCTGGATTAGAGAGGGTGCAGACGAGATTCACCAGGATGCTGCCTGGATTAGAGGCCATAGAAACATAGTAAACCAACTGCACAATACAGGCCCTTCAGCCCACGACATTGTGCTGAACACGTCCCTATCTTAGAAATTACTAGGCTCACCAATAGCCCTCTACTTTACTAAGATCCATGTACCTATCTAAAAGCCTCTTAAAAGACCCTATCGTATCCGCCTCCACACTCGTTGCCAGCAGCCCATTCCACACAATCACCACTCTCTGAGTAAAAAACTTACCCCTGACATCTCCTCTGTACCTACTCCCCAGCACCTTAAACCTGCGACCTCTCATACTAACCATTTCAGCCTTATGGAAAAAGACTCTGACTATCTACACAGTCAATGCCTCTCATCATCTTATACACCTCTATCAGGTCACCTCTCATCCTCCGTCGCTCCAAGGAGAAAAGGCCGAGTTCACTCAACCTATTCTCATAATGCATGCTCCCCAATCCAGGCAACATCCTAGTAAATCTCCTCTGCACCCTTTCTATGGCTTCCACATCCTTCCTGTAGCGAGGCAACCAGAACTGAGCACAGTATTCCAAGTGGGGTCTGACCAGGGTCCTATATAACTGCAACATTACCTCTCGGTTTCTAAATTCAATTCCATGATTGATGAAGGCCAATACACCAAACGCTTTCTTAACCACAGAGTAAACCTGCGCAGCTGCTTTGAGTGTCCTATGGACTCGGACCCCAAGATCCCTCTGATCCTCCACACTCCACAGCCAAGAGTCTCACCATTAATTCTATATTCTGCCGTCGTATTTGACCTACCAAAATGAACCACCTCACACTTAGCTGGGTATGAGGATGTCTTATGAGGACGGGCTGAGGGTTTTTCTCTTTGCAGTGAAGGAGGTTGGATAGAGGTGTAACAAGATGTTAAGAGGCACAGATCGAGTGAACAGTCAGAGACTTTATCCCCAGGGCAAAAATGGCTAATGCGATGGGACATAATTTCAAGGTGATTGGAGGGAAGTATCGGGGGCCCTTCAGAAAAGGCTGTTTCTGTTTGTGCACAAGGGTTGGAGGTGGATCATGCTGCCAAGGGTGGCAGCGAGGCAAACACTCCTGAGGCATTTAAGGGACTTTAAGATAGGAATGGATGACAGAAAACTGGAGGGAAGAGTTAGATTGATCTTTGAGTAGGTTCAAAGGGCTGCACTTTTTGGCAGAAGGGTTTGCACTCTGCTGTCATGGTCTAAGGTCTACAGTCTGCTTGTACCTAGAGCCGTCATGCCAAACACAGCAGCCTCGCTCAAGAGCATCACCGTCTCCTCCAGGTCCAGTACGGAGAGGTCCTGTGCGATGCTGTCATACAGCTCCAGGTTGTCATTCATGGAGGCATTCAGTTTATCCTGGTAGGCTGTTCTCCATCTCCTGAACAAATAACAGACAGCAAGCTCAGTGAGCACGTAGGAAGAACTATGTTACAGTCTTTGTGCTCATGTTAGAGTATTAGACGTCACTCACTCAGGGCAGCTCCAGCATCTGTTCAGATGTCCTATCACACACCCAGTGAGGGGTGGAGGTGGTACACAGCTTCCCCAGAATTGCCCCATTATGCACTCCCCAAGTTAGAAACAATGTGAAACTCCTTCTGCATCATCCCATTGAGCATTCCTGGGATTACACACAGAGTGAAACTCCCTCCACACCGTCCCATCACACACTCCCAGGGTCAGACACAGAGTGAATCTCCCTCCACACTGTCCCATCACACACTCCCGGGGTCAGACACAGAGTGAAACTCCCTCCACACCGTCCCATCACACACTCCCGGGGTCAGACACAGAGTGAAACTCCCTCCACACTGTCCGATCACACACTCCCGGGGTCAGACACAGAGTGAAACTCCCTCCACACTGTCCGATCACACACTCCCGGGGTCAGACACAGAGTGAAACTCCCTCCACCCTGTCCCATCACACACTCCCCGGGGTCAGACACAGGGTGAAACTCCCACCACACTGTCCCATCACACACTCCCAGGGTCAGACACAGAGTGAAGCTCTCTCCACACTGTCCCCACACACACTCCCGGGGTCAGACACAGTGAAACTCCTTCCACACCATCCCATCACACACTCCCGGGGTCAGACACAGAGTGAAGCTCCCTCCACACCGTCCCATCACGCACTCCCGGGGTCAGACACAGAGTGAAACTCCCTCCACACCATCCCATCACACACTCCCGGGGTCAGACACAGAGTGAAACTCCCTCCACACCGTCCCATCACACACTCCCGGGGTCAGACACAGAGTGAAACTCCCTCTACACCGTCCCATCACACATTCCTGGGGTCAGACACAGAGTGAAACTCCCTCCACACTGTCCCATCACACACTCCCGGGGTCAGACACAGAGTGAAGCTCCCTCCACACCGTCCCATCACACACTCCCAGGGTCAGACACAGTGAAACTCCTTCCACACCATCCCATCACACACTCCCGGGGTCAGACACAGAGTGAAACTCCCTCCACACCGTCCCATCACACACTCCCGGGGTCAGACACAGAGTGAAACCCCCTCCACACCATCCCATCACACACTCCCGGGGTCAGACACAGAGTGAAACTCCCTCAACATTGTCCCATCACACACTCCCGGGGTCAGACACAGAGTGAAACTCCCTCCACACTGTCCCATCACACACTCCCAGGGTCAGACACAGAGTGAAACTCCCTCCACACTGTCCCATCACACACTCCCCGGGTCAGACACAGAGTGAAACTCCCTCCTCACCGTCCCATCACACACTCCCGGGGTCAGACACAGAGTGAAACTCCCTCCACACCATCCCATCACACACTCCCGGGGTCAGACAGAGTGAAACCCCCTCCACACCATCCCATCACACACTCCCGGGGTCAGACACAGAGTGAAACGCCCTCTACACCGTCCCATCACACACTCCCAGGGTCAGACACAGAGTGAAACTCCCTCTACACCGTCCCATCACACATTCCTGGGGTCAGACACAGAGTGAAACTCCCTCCACACTGTCCCATCACACACTCCCGGGGTCAGACACAGAGTGAAGCTCCCTCCACACCGTCCCATCTCACACTCCCAGGGTCAGACACAGTGAAACACCTTCCACACCATCCCATCACACTCTCCCGGGGTCAGACACAGAGAGAAACTCCCTCCACACTGTCCCATCACACACTCCTGGGGTCAGACACAGAGTGAAGCTCCCTCCACACTCTCCCATCACACACTCCCAGGGTCAGACACAGGGTTAAACTCCCTCCACACTGTCCCATCACACACTCCCAGGGTCAGACACAGGGTGAAGCTCCCTCCACACTGTCCCATCACACACTCCCGGGGTCAGACACAGTGAAACTCCTTCCACACCATCCCATCACACACTCCCGGGGTCAGACACAGAGTGAAACTTCCTCCACACCGTCCCATCACACACTCCTGGGGTTAGACACAGAGCGAAACTCCCTCCGCACCGTCCCATCACACACTCCAGGGATCAGACAGAGTGAAGCTCCTTCCACACTGTCCCATCACACACTCCCAGGATCAGACACAGAGTGAAACTTCCTCCACACTGTCCCATCACACACTCCCAGGATCAGACACAGAGTGAAACTCCCTCCACACTGTCCCATCACACACTCCCGGGGTCAGACAGAGTGAAACCCCCTCCACACCATCCCATCACGCACTCCTGGGGTCAGACACAGAGTGAAACTTCCTCCACACCGTCCCATCACACACTCCAGGGATCAGACAGAGTGAAGCTCCCTCCACACTGTCCCATCACACATTCCTGGGGTCAGACACAGAGTGAAACTCCCTCCACACTGTCCCATCACACATTCCTGGGGTCAGACACAGAGTGAAACTTCCTCCACACCGTCCCATCACACACTCCTGGGGTCAGACACAGAGTGAAACTCCCTCCGCACCGTCCCATCACACACTCCAGGGATCAGACAGAGTGAAGCTCCCTCCACACTGTCCCATCACACACTCCCAGGATCAGACACAGAGTGAAACTTCCTCCACACCGTCCCATCACACACTCCAGGGATCAGACAGAGTGAAGCTCCCTTCACACTGTCCCATCACACATTCCTGGGGTCAGACACAGAGTGAAACTCCCTCCACACTGTCCCATCACACATTCCTGGGGTCAGACACAGAGTGAAACTTCCTCCACACCGTCCCATCACACACTCCTGGGGTCAGACACAGAGCGAAACTCCCTCCGCACCGTCCCATCACACACTCCAGGGATCAGACAGAGTGAAGCTCCCTCCACACTGTCCCATCACACACTCCCGGGTCAGACACAGAGTGAAACTTCCTCCACACTGTCCCATCACACACTCCCAGGATCAGACACAGAGTGAAACTCCCTCCACACTGTCAAAAGGCAGTGCCTCAAAAGGTGGCTTCCATTATTAAGGACACTCACTATCCAGGACGTGCCCTCCTTTCATTGTTACCTTCGGGGAGGAGGTACAGGAGTCTGAAGACTCACACTCAACGATTCAGGAACAGCTTCTTTCCCTCTGCCTTCCGATTTCTGAATGGACATTGAACCCGTGAACACTACTTTGCTCTCTTTTTGCACTAATTTATCCTTCTAAATACAGTTCTTATTGCAATTTTTAGGACTGTACTGCTGCCACAAAACAACAAGTTTCATTACATATGTCAGTGATATCATAGTCTAAAGTTCGGTATGAGCCCCCAAATCCTAAGAACTTTCTACAGGGGCATGATTGAATGCATCCTGACTGGCCGAATCACTGCCTGGTATTGGAACTGTACTTCCCTTAGCTGTAGCATAAAAGCCAGGACAGCTTCTTCCACCAGGCCATCAGACTGATCAATTCACGCTGCTACAATTGTATTTCTATGTTATCTTGACTGTCCTGTTGTACATACTATTTATTATAAATTTCTATAATTTCACATTTAGAAAGAGACGTAACGTAAAGATCTTTACTCTTCATGTATATGAAGGGTGTAAGAAATAAAGTCGATTCAATTCAAGGCATTCCAGTTAGTAAGTTAATTGGTCATTGTAAGTTGTCCTGTGATCAGGTAAGAGTTAAATCGGTGGTTGCCGGGCACTGCGGCCTATTGGCTGGAAGAACCTGTTCCCTATTGCATCTCTAAATAAATACTTAATACACCTGACTGTGATCATTCTGATCCTGCCTGGCAGAGATTCCCAGGCCATCAGTGGCCTTACTGTAGGGTGGATCGGGTGACCACTTTTCCAAGCACCTGTGCTCCAGTGTCATGGTCTTTGCACCTTTTTCCATTCACATACTGACCTGTCTGTACTCAAGCGCCTACTGTGCCAGGGTGAGGTTAAACACAAGCTGGAGGACTGGCACCTGTATTCTGCCTGGGGAGGGCCGGGTTACAGTGGCAGTGGGCGGGGTTCAATTCCCGGCACTGTCTGTAGGGAGTCTCTACATTTTCTCTGTGACCATGTGGGTTTCCTCTGGGGGACACTGGTTTCCTCCCACATTCCTAAGACGTAGCGGCTAGGGTTAGTGAGTTGTGGGCATGCTATGTTGGCACTGGAAACATGGCAACACTGGCAGGCTGCCCAGTGCATCCTCGGACTGCACTGGATGCAGGAGGCACATTTCACTGCACGTTTTGATGGTATGTAACAAATAAAGTTCATCTTTGATTTTTAATCCATAACCTGATGGTGTTCACCATTTTCAGGCGCCCTTGCCCACTCTGTCCCCTCTCTCTCTCTCTCTCTCTCTCTCTCTCTCTCTCATCTCCTGGTCTACCCAGTTCTGCCGCCACCCACTCCAGCCCCTATCACACCGTTTCTTTGTTCCTCCACCTGCACCCACTTTCACCTCCCTCATTTGGTCCAACCTCCTGTCCTATAGATTCCACCACCTGCAGCCCTCTCTTGCCTCCACCCATCACCTGCCAGCCTCTACTTTCCCCTCCTCCATCTGCCCATCGCCTCCCCTCACCTGGATCCACCCATCACCTGTTTACCCCTCACCTCATTATACCTTCCACCTCCCAGTCCTGAAGCAGGGTCTCAGTCTGAAACATCACCTATCCATTTCCCTCCACACATACTGCCTGATCCATCGAGCTCATCCAGCATTCTGTTTCTTCATATGAACTGTTGGCAGACTGCACAACGAATTAGCCAATCAGGGGCTAACATGCCTGCTTGAAACTGGGATTGCACTGTGCACTAAAGCAATAGCGAAAATGCTGAGCAAGGAGAATTGGGCAACATCTTGGGAGGATCTAAAATCAGTACTCCTACAGATCTTCTTCCCTTCAGCCCATCGACAGGGCGGCTTTCCCAGTTGCAGTTGCAGGTACCTGTAGAGGCGCCAGCGGTGATCCAGGGACAGATCCCACACACTTTCGATCTTCTGCACTTCCTCTGCGCTCATGATGCTCTGATCAGTCAAGTGTCTTTGAATGGCCAACTCCTGCTGGTCCCTGCAGGTCGGGAGAGGGGGTGATCAGTGGGGCACCACGCACACCTTTCCCCACGACGGCTCCTCCCCTCCCGACCAGCCCCAGTCACAGTGGGGCACCACGCACACCTTTCCCCACGACGGCTCCTCCCCTCCCGACCAGCCCCAGTCACAGTGGGGCACCAAGCACACCTTTCCCCACGACGGCTCCTCCCCTCCCGACCAGCCCCAGTCACAGTGGGGCACCACGCACACCTTTCCCCACGACGGCTCCTCCCCTCCCGACCAGCCCCAGTCACAGTGGGGCACCACGCACACCTTTCCCCACGACGGCTCCTCCCCTCCCGACCAGCCCCAGTCACAGTGGGGCACCACGCACACCTTTCCCCACGACGGCTCCTCCCCTCCACAGAAAAGGTTAGGGAAGATGTCAGGTGTAGTTTTTTTTAAAAATTACACACAGTGAGAGTGGTGTGTATGCATTGCCCTGCCAGGGGTGGTGGTAGAGGCAGATACATTAGGGACGTTTAAGAGACTCTTAGATAGGCATATGGGTGATAGAAAAAGGGAGGGGTATGTGGGAAGGAAGGGGTAGATTGAGCTTGGAGTAGGTTAAAAGGTTGGCACTACATTGCACGCTGAAAGCCCTGTACTGTGCTGTAATGTTCTGCTTCATCCTCTAGAAACAGTGAGGACAATTCCCTGGATTGGGAGATCAGAAATCTGGGATAGAATTTCTTAGTTAACACCTGGATGAAAGGAGGATCGAGGAACAGGTGAGGTCAATCGAAGTAGGCTTATCCAGGTTGGCACAACACTGGGAACAGAATGGCCGATACCATTCTAGAGTCATAGAACAATACAGCACAGAAACAGTCCTTCGGCCCATCTAATCAGAGCCAGACTACTAACCTGCCTAATCCCATTGGCCTGCACCCAGATCAGAACCCTCCATACCACACCTATCCACATACCCATCCAAATTTCTCTTCAAAGTTAAAATCAAACCAGCATCGACCATTTCCGCTGGCAGCCTGTTCTACACATCACCATCCTCTGAGTGAAGTTTCACCTCATGTTCCCCTCAAACAAATCACCTTTTACCCTTAACCTATGACCTCTAGTTCTAGTCTCATCCAACCTCAGTGGAAAAAGCCTGCTTGCATTTACCCTATCTATACCACTGATAATTTTGTATACTCTTAGAGAATCTCCCTCATTCTTCTACACTCTAAGGAATAAAGTCCCAACCTATCCAATCTTTCCCTAAATCTCGGGTCCTCAGCAGGTTTGTAAATTCTACTGTTCTATGCTCCTACTTGCCCATTAAGAAACTTCGGGCACTGGGAGCTGAACACAGACTGGACACCGGTTCGAAGCTAGCGTACCCCAGAGACGTTTTGCCGCGTTGCGAGCAGCCTCCATGAACCACGGGCACCGTACCTTGTGTTGGCGTTGACGATGTAGGCAAACTTCTCGCTGGCCCACTGCTCTGCGCTGCACAGAGGCTGCTCCCACTCTCCCTCCTCTTCATCAGAGGCCGCAAAGACAAAGTTAGCTGCAGTGGGAGAGGGAAAGGCTGCGATTGGTTCATCATTGTGAGAAGCTCATTTTGCATGCTGTTCATGCAGACCAGATCAGTACACGGCACATTCAGGTAAAACAGTATCAGAATGCAAAAGGAAGTGTCATGGCTACAGAGAAAGAGCAGTGCAGGTAAACAGTAAGGTGCAAGACCATAATAAGATAGATTAGAAGGCCAGGAGCACATCTCATTATACCAGGAGACAGATCAATAGTCTCATAACAGCTGGATAGAGGCTGTCCTCAAGCCTTGAGGTGCGTACCTTCTGGCTTTTTCACCTTCTGCCTGATGAGAGGGGAAGGGTGAATGACTGGGGCTGGGTGTTTTTTTTTAAAAAACAAGTCCCCCTCTTGGTTTGGGCAATAATTTTATTAGTAGGTGAAAGTTCTTTATAATGACCCTTCAGCTGCGATTCTCACTGATGGTATTGGGTCGGATAATTTTGGTATTCTGAGGGGTAGCCGGCAGAGCTGCCCTTTATCATCACTAGTGGTCGAGCCATTGGCTGAGGCTATTCAGCTAGAACCCAAAATATCTGCTCCAGACCTCGGACTAAAGTCACATAAAATTACATTGTATGTAGATGATGTTCTAATTTTCTTATCAAACCCTGCTATATCAGTGCACCACCTTAAACAATGCATCAATTCATTTAGCACCTTCTCAGGTTATAAAATCAACTTTACTAAATCAAAGGCTATGCCTCTGGGTAATCTGCAGCAGGTACCTGACACTCAGGGTGTTTTCCCTTTTAAATGGTGGCAGGCAGGTTTTGTTTACTTAGGTATATTTATCACTCCGATGTTTGATCAATTGTTCAAAGCTAATTTTACACAGTTATTTCACAAAATCAAACAGGATCTTGAGCGATGGAGCATTCTTCCCATTTTTTGGCTAGGCCGAATATCCTTGCTCAAAATGAACATTCTTCCTCATCTGCTCTGCCCAATACGAATGATTCTAGTCATTTTTACCCAACAAACACTTCAAAAAAATAAATGGCTGGTTTGTTTCTTTCACCTGGAACAAAAAAAGACCCTGTATTAAAATGTCTAAGTTACAGCTTCCCAGTAGTCTCGGGGGGGGGGGGGGGGGGGCTGGATTTTCCAGACATCAGAAAATATCAATTAAGTTCCTTTTTATCTTACGTGGTTGACTGGGTTTGCAGGGACCCCTCCTCAATTTGGCTAGACATCAAAGCTTCACAAGCAAAATGCCCTCTTATTAATCTGCATTTCTTCAATAAGATGAAACTAGTTAGGGAATATTGTCGCAATCCAATAACAATTAATACAGTCAGGGCTTGGAGGGTGGTGCGACAAATTGAGGGCAATGCAGCAAAAATATCACCTTCACTCCAATAACCAGCAGTCCAGATTTTCAGCCTGGCATGATGGATTCTGGATTTAAACTTTGGATTTCTAAGGTATTTTCCATCTAGGAGATTTGTTTGATGAAGTAACGATGCTGTCTTTTAGTCAAATAGTACAGAAATTTAACATACCCAACAAGGATCTTTTTCGTTTCTTTCAGATAAGAGATTATATACAGAAAAAACATCATTGTTAACTGATTTCTATAGTTCTGACATAGAAAAGAGGGTGTTTTGTTCTAAGAGTGAAGTCTCCATCAGTACTTTTTACAGCATCCTGAGGGAATGTTCTTGTGGAGAGGCTGAGCAGCTGGGAAGGGTCTGGGAGGAAGAGCTGGGAGTAGAAATTACAGCTGAAACATGGGAAGACATCAGTGATAATGCAAAGAAGATTTCAGTTTGTAATAGAACTAAAGCATTGCAACTCAAAATTCTGCATACAGCCCATCTGACTCCAGATCGTTTCTCAAAATTTAAGACGGGGGTTTCTGCAATGTGTTCTAAATACTGGAACTCTCACCCACTGTTTTTGGACTTGTCCCAAACTTCAGGCATTCTGGAGTGATATTTTGGGTGAAATAGAAAAGATTCTGAAGCTGGAGCTTGAACTGGACCCAGTGTCTTTTCTCTTAGGCTTACCCAGCAGTCGTATTATTAATGTACATCAGAAAAAACTTTTTAACATCCTGACTTGTTGTGTGAGGAAGAACATTTTACTTTGTTGGATATCCAATAAGGCCCCTGGACTTTTTGATTAGCCTAAATTAATCATGAAATGCATTCCTTTGGACTTTTTGACATGTATGGTACACTGAAAAACAGGATGTAACCCTGTCTGCTATACTAATAAGGGCTTTTGTATAGGATGTTGTGGTGATGTCTATATTTTGATATTTTGTTCTGACCGCGATTATCTGTGAGGGGAATAAATATAAATGTATCCGGAAATTGAAAGTTTTGTTATGCTGAGCAAAAAAAAATTAAAATTAAAAAAAAGTTCCTCTCTCATATCTTTTTGAAACTGTCTTCTTTTTATCTGAAACTTTATGCCTTCCTGTTTTTGATACCCCCAAGAGAGAGGAATTGGGTGGTGAGGTAGAAATAAGTCTCTACCAAAGGAGGTGTAAGGCACTGCCTCCATTCGCTAGCCTCCCTGGGGCGAGGTGTAGCACCTGCTTAGCTTCCCCCCACCCCCGATCAGGGTCACGTGAAGCCATGGGAGCTGGTGGTGGACGATCGTACGAGCAGCTGGTTATGTGACCACTGACATCAGGCAGACAATCTCTGAAGAAAATTGATAACAGCTGGGGTCACCCTCCTTGTAACAACACTGCCTGGAAAAGACAACGGCAAACCACTTCTGTAGAACTTGCCAAGAACAATCACAGTCATGGAAAGACCATGATCACCCACGTCATCCCGCATGGCTGTGGTGAACTACATATACCTGTCTGGACACGACCCCCCCCCCCCCACCCCGCTGACTGCTCCCGTGGCCCCTCCCACAGACCCCGGTATAAAGGCGATTGAGGCCTGAGCCCTGCCCTCAGTCTCCAGGATGTAGTATGGTGGTCAATTACTGCTTGTTCTTTCTTCCAGTCAATAAAAGCCGATATCTCGCCTCACGTCTCAGAGAGTTATTGATGGTGCATCAATGGCAGTAATGCACACACAGAGGGAAAATATTCCTACTATCAGTCCAGATTATTTCTTGAGCGGTTTGATCGGGGCACGAATACACAAGCGCATGCACATCAGCCAGTGAGAACAGCGAGAAGAGTTTAAAAGAAGATCAGGCGAGAAAGTAAGGAGGCATGGGATCCAAGGGGAAATTGCTTTATGGATCCAGAACTAGCTTGGCCAGAGAAAGCAAAGAGTGGTTGTAGACGGGTCGTATTCTACATTGAGGTTGATTACAAGTGGGGTGCCTCAGGGATCTGTTCTGGGACCCCAAAGCTGTGCCAAACGTGTCTGTACCTCAGAAATTACCTAGGGTTACCCATAACCCTCTATTTTTCTGAGCTCCTGCACATCTTCTTTCTTAATATCTCATGCTCAAGCTTTTCAGTCCACTGTAAGTCATCTTACAATTGCAAGATCCTTTTCTGTAGTGAATACTGAAGCAAAATACTCATTAAGTACGTCTGCTATCTCCTCTGGTTCCATACACACTTTTCCACTGTCACATTTGATTTGTCCTATTCGCTCACGTCTTATCGTCTTGCTTTTCACATACTTGCAGGATGCCTTAGGATTTTCCTTCATCCTGGCCGCCAAGGCCTTCTCATGGCCCCTTCTGGTTCTCTTAATTTATTTCTTAAGCTCCTTCCTTTCTTAGCTAAGGGGACCAGAACTGCTCACAATACTCCGTGTGGTTTGACCAATGCCTCAGCATAACATCCTTGCCTACCCACTGCCCTCTGATTCCTGAAGAGTAGTTCCTTATTTTACCCCACCTCTCCTGATATGAATCATACAGTTCTACAGCAAGGAGAAAGGCCCTTCAGCCCATCTGTATCCATGCTGACCAAGAATTATATTCAAGCTGATCCCATTTCCCAGCACCTTGCTCATAATCCTCTAACCTAGTAACATGCAAAAGTCTTACACGCATATATATAGCTAGAGTGCTTAAGACTTTTGTACAGCGCTGTAGTAATTTTATGTATGGCACTGAACTGCCGTCCCAAAATAAAACAAACTTTATGACCTGTGCATGACAACAAACCTGATTCTGATATGGGTCCTTTTCGTGGACTGAGAGTTGGGAAGGGGGCAGGGAGAGGGGAATCATGGTCAGGAAAAGGGGAAAGGAGAGGGGAGGGAGCGGGAAGCACCAGTTAGACATTCTGTAATGGTCAACAAACCAATTGTTTGGAATCAAATGACCTTTCCCGGTGTTTCAGGGTTGGATGTATCTGCATCCGCCCCACCTCCGGCACTCTTCCTCTACCACCTGTCCCACAACCCTCCCATGACACTCTACCCTCACCATTCCCAACATCCTCTGCCCCAGCCAGATTTACAACTCTCTCTCTGCTCCACGTTGACAAATAGAGTACTGTGCAAAGGTCTTAGGCACCCTTGCTATATATGTGTACCTAAAACTTTTGCACAGTACTCTACCTGTACATGTACTACTTAATTGTATCTAATGTAGCTGCCTCTGATCCACCACCCACTGTGTATTTAAAAAAAATGCTCCTCGGGTCTTTATTAAACATTTCACCTCAAATCTAGGCCCTCTAATTTTCAATTTCCCAACCTTGTAAAAAAAACGACGATTCACTCCATCCAAGTCCCTCAAGTTTTTTCTGCCTACGAGATCAGCACTCAGTTTCCTATGCTCCAATGAGCAAAGCTCAAGCTAACCACTCCCTATAACTCAGTTCCTCGATCTTGGCATCATCTTCATAAAGCCCTTTTTCTCTTCCACTCTTTCAACTTTAAACACATCCTTTTTATTAACAGAGTAACCGAAGTGGAACACTGTGCTTCACTGAACAAGGCAAGAACAAGCTGGAACATTGGAAACTGGAAAATAAACTCAAATGAATCGTGAAAAGTTGCACGCGATTATTCCCAGTTTAGATAGGAACTGTGATTGATTTATTACTGTCACCTCTGCCAAGTACAATGAAAAGCTTTCTGCAGGCTCTTCTCACAGATCAGATTATTGCACTCTGCATCCAGGTAGAACAATGCAGAATAAAGTGTAACAGCTGCAGAGAGAGCGCAGTGCAGGCAGGCAATAAGGTACAATATCATATCGAGGTAGACTGTAAGATAAAGAGTACAACTTGTCATATGAGTAACTATTTAACAGTGATAACAGTGGGATAGAAGCTGTCTATTTGAAGATGCCCTCAATGGTGGGGAAGTCTGACCCCTTTCTTTGCACATTAGAAACACAGAAAACCTACAGCACAATACAGGCCCTTTGGCCCACAATGCTGTGTAGAACACGTACATACTTTAAAAATTACTAGAGTTACCCTTAGCCCTCTATTTTTCTAATCTCCATGTACCTATTGAGAGTCTCTTAAAAGACCCTATCGTATCCACCTCCACCACTGTCACCAGAATCCATTCCACGCACTCACCATTCTCTGCATATAAAACCTACTCCTCTGTACCTACTTCCAAACACCTTCAAATTCTGCCCGCTTGTGTTAGCCATTTCAGCCCTGGGAAAAACCCTCTGACTATCCACACAATCAATGCCTCTCATCATCTTATACACCTCTATCAGGTCACCTCTCATCCTTCGTCGTTCCAAGGAGAAAAGGCCAAGTTCAGTCAACCTATTCTCATAAGGCATTCTCCCCAATCCAGGCAACATCCTTGTAAATCTCCTCTGCACCCTTTCTATGGTTTCCACATCCTTCCTGTAGTAAGGCAACCAGAACTGAGCACAGTACTCCAAGTGGGGTCTGACCAGGGTCCTATATAGCTGTAACATTACCTCTCTGTAACTCTTACCTAGCTTTTTGAACCTTTTATAAGCTCTTCTTTTCTTCTTGACTAGATTTACAACAATCTTTGTGCACCACTGTTCCTGAACCCTACCATCCTTTCCCTGTCTCATTGAAACGTACCTATGCAGAACCCCCACGCAAATATCTCCTGAACATTTGCCACATTACTTCCATACATTTCCCTGAGAACCTCTGTTCCCAATTTATGCTTCCAAGTTCTGGCATGATAGCCTCATATTTCCCTTTACTCCAATTAAACACTTTCCTAACTTGTCTGTTCACGTCCCTCTCCAGCACTACGGTAATGGAGATAAAATTGTGATCGCTATCTCCAAAATGTTCTCCCACTGAGACACCTGACACCTGACCAGGTTCATTTCACAATATCAGATCAAGTACAGCCTCTCCTCTTGTAGGCTTATCTACATATTGTGTCAAGAAACCTTCTTGAATGCACCTAACAAACTCCACCCCAACTAAATCCCTCGCTCTAGGGACATGCCAATCAATATTTGGGAAATTAAAATCTCCCACCACACCAACCCTGTTGTTATTACACCTTTGCAGAATCTGTCTCCCTATCTGCTCCTCAATGTCCCTGTCACTATTGGGTGGTCTATAAAAAATACCCAGTTGAGGTATTGACCCCTTCCTGTTCCTAACTTCCACCCACAGAAACTCCGTAGACAATCCCTCCATGTCTTCCTCCTTTTCTGCAGCTGTGACACTATCTCTGATCAACAGTGCCACGTCCCCACCTCTTTTCCCCCCTCCCTGGCATTCGAAGTAACCATTCCTGCAACACACACAAAATGCTGGTGTGTCCTGACGAAGGGTCTCGGCCCAAAACGTCAACAGTGCATCTCCCTATAGATGCTGCCTGGCCTGCTGTGTCCACCAGCATTTTGTGAGTGTTGTTGTTTGAATTTCCAGCATCTGCAGATCTCCTCATGTTAACCATTTCTGCTCTTGAGCCATCCAAGTCTCTGCAATGGCCACAACATTCGGAGCAAGAAGGCTCCGAGTGAACTGCTGATTTGTCAGAGCGAAGGGAGTGTTTTTTACTATTCTGGTTAAAGAGAGGCGAGACCGCGCAGGCGCATGACATCAGCCAGTAGAGTGCGAAAGGTTTAAAAGGAAGACAGACATATCCAACGGGCAGCACAGTGAGTGGCAGCAGAGTGGTAGGGCTTTGGCTCTACGGGCTTAGGCAGTAACGGGTTGAGGCGAGGTAGGAAGTATGTGCGTGAGGCCGGCTTTCTGTGCTCAGTGTCAGATGTGGGAGATCCTGGAGTCTCCCAGCCTCCCAGACAGCCATATATGCATCAGCTGTGTCGAGCTGCAGCTCCTGAGGGGCCGAGTTAGGGAACTGGAGATGCAGCTCGATGACCTTCGCCTAGTCGGGGAGAGCAAGGAGGTGACAGAGAAGAGTTATAGGCAGGTGGTCACTCCGGGGCCACAGGAGACAGACAAGTGGGTCACAGTCAGGAGGGGGAAGGGGAAGAGTCAGGTATTAGAGAGTACCCCTGTGGCTGTACCCCTTGACAGTAAGTACTCCTGTTTGAGCCCTGTTGGGAGGGACAGCCTACCTGGTGGAAGCAGCAGTGGCCGTGCCTCTGGCACAGAGTCTGGCCCTGTGGCTCAGAAGGGTAGGGAAGGGAAGAGGAAGGCATTTGATAAGGTATTCCATGCAAGGCTTATTGAGAAAGTAAGGAGGCATGGGATCCAAGGGGACATTGCTCTGTGGATCCAGAACTGGCTTGCCCACAGAAGGCAACGAGTGGTTGTAGATGGGTCATATTCTGCATGGAGGCACGGTGTGCCTCAGGGATCTGTTCTGGGACCCTTACCCTTCGTGATTTTTATAAATGACCTGGATGAAGAAGTGGAGGAGTGGGTTAGTAAGTTTGCTGATGACACAAAGGTTGGAGGTGTTGTGGATAATGTGGAAGGCTGTCAGAGGTTAGAGTGGGACATTGATAGGATGCAAAACTGGGCTAAGAAGTGGCAGATGGAGTTCAACCCAGGTAAGTGTGAAGTGGTTCATCTTGGTAGGTCAAATATGATGGCAGAATATAATATTAATGGTAAGACTTTTGGCAGTGTGGAGGATCAGTGGGATCTTGGGGGTCCAAGTCCATAGCCGTTCAAAGCAGCTGTGCAGGTTGACTCTGTGGTTAAGAAGGCGTATGGTGTATTAGCATTCATCAATCATGGAGTTAATTTAGGAGCCAAGAGGTAACGTTGCAGCTATCTTGGACCCTGGTCAGACCCCACTTGGAGTACTGTGCTCATTTCTGGTCACCTCACTAAAGGAATGATATGGAGGCCATAGAAAGGGAGCAGAGGAGATTTACAAGGATGTTGCCTGGATTGGGGAGCATGCCTTATGAGAATAGGTTGAGTGAACTTGGCCTTTTCTCCTTGGAGCGACGGAGGATGAGAGGTGACCTGATAGAGGTGTACAAGATGATGAGAGGCATTGATCGTGTGGATAGTCAGAGGCTTTTTCCCAGGGTTGAAATGTTGCCACAAGAGGACACAGGTTTAAGGTGCTGGGGAGTAGGTACAGAGGAGATGTCAGGGGTCAGTTTTTGTACTCAGAGAGTGGTGAGTATGTGGCTGCCGGCAACAGTGGTGGAGGCAGATAGGATATGGTCTTTTAAGAGGCTCTTGGATAGGTACATGGAGCTTAGTAAAATAGAGGGCTATAGGTAAGACTAGTAATTTCTAAGGTAGGGATGTGTTCAGCACAGCTTTGTGGGCCAAAGGGCCTGTATTGTGCTGTAGGTTTTCTAAGTTTCTATGTTCCTAACATCATAGCTCCAAGTACTGATCCACGCGCTAAGCTCATCCGCTTTGTTCATAATACTCTTTGCATTAAAATAGACAGATCTCAATCCATCGGTCCGAGCACGTCCCTTCTCTATCACCTGCCTACTCTCCCTCTCACACGGTCTCCAAACTTTCTCTATTTGTGAGCCAACCACCCCTTCCTCGGTCTCTTCAGTTTGGTTCTCAGCCCCCGGCAATTCTAGTTTAAAAACTCTCCCCAGTAGCAAACCTCCCCACCAGGATATTGGTCCCCCTGGGATTCAAGTACAACCCGTCCTCTTTGTACAGGACACACCTGCCCCAAAAGAGGTCCCAATGATCCAGAAATCTGAATCCCTGCCCCCTGCTCCAATCCCTCAGCCACACATTTATGCTCCAGGTCACACTATTCCAACTCTCATTGTCGCGTGGCACTGGCAGTAATCCCGAGATTACTACCTTTGTGGTGCTGCTTCTCAACTTCCTCCCTAACTCCCTGTAGTCTGCTTTCAGGACCACCTCCTTTTTTCTGCCTATGTCGTTGGTACCAAAATGTACCATGACCTCTGGCTGTTCTCTTTCCCACTTCATGATATCTTGGACGCAATCAAACACGTCCTGGACCCTGGCACCTGGGAGGCAAACTACCATCCGTGTTTCTTTCCTGCATCCACAGAATTGCCTGTCTGACCCACTAACTATACAGTCACCTATCACTGCTGCCATCCTCTTCCTTTCCCTGCCCTTCTGAGCCACTGTTGCTTCCCCCAGATAGGCCATTTCCCCCCCCCGCCCCCAAGAGTACTCAAGCAGGACTATTTATTGTCAAGGGGTACAGCCACAGAGGTGCTCTCTAGCCTCTGACTCCTGACTCCCTCTCCTGACTGTTACCCACTTATCTGTCTCCCCAGGCCCCAGAGTGACTACCTGCCTATAACTCCTCTCTATCACCTCCTCACTCTCCCTGACCAAAGGTCATCAAGCTGCATCTCCAGTCCCCTCACCCGGTCCCTAAGGAGCTCAACGTACCTGGTGCAGAAGTGGCCGTCCAGTCCCCTCACCCGGTCCCTAAGGAGCTCAACGTACCTGGTGCAGAAGTGGCCGTCCAGTCCCCTCACCCGGTCCCTAAGGAGCTCAACGTACCTGGTGCAGAAGTGGCCGTCCAGGAGGCTGGGAATCTCCCAGACAGCCCATATCTGATGCCCAGTATAGAATACAGGCCTCACACACATTCCTCTTGTCTGTATTCAACACAGGCAACCTACCTCGCCTCGACCTGTTATCACCTAAACCCCATTGAGCCACAGCCTTCCTACTCTATCTCCCTCTACTCTGTGCCCACTCTGCAAGGAGTCTCCTGTTAAACCCTTCTCGCTGTTCGCATGGGCCAACGTCCACACTTGCGCATTTGTGCTCTGACTAAAGCGTTGAAGAAGTAACCAACAACATCCCATGCGCCATTGGTCCACAGGACGTGACACACAGGGACTTGGGGGCTTGACTATATTTTTTGTGTGTTTGCTGCTGTCGTATATGTATTTTTTGTGCTTTGTGCTGTGTATGGCTATTGGTACTGTGTTTTGTACATTGGCCGCAGAGTAATGCCACTTCATTTGGCTGTATTCGTGTCTGGTGAAATGACAATTAATCTTGAACTTGATTCCAGAGTCCTGATGTAGTTTACTCCTCTCCATAGATGCTGCGTGACCTGCTGAGAGACTGGGAGTGGGGTAGGATAATTCCCTGGGAAATCCAGCCCCTACCCTCAGTAACCCACCCAATAGCCTTGAGGAGGGTTTGAAGACTGGCCAGGTTCCAGACCCCCAGCAGGCATGAGGTCCGCTGGGCTGGTGAAGCAGACTTGCCTGATGTGGCTGCCTCTGGCACTGGGCCCGTCAGGTAGTGGTGGATGGGACTGGCCCTTCCCTGTGCCTGTTCTCTGCCCGCATCCTGCAGTGCAGGGTTCCAGTCCATGTCCATCGGAGGCCAGAGGTGGAAGGGTATCTTCAGCCAATCCAGAATAACCCCTCTCTTCGAGTCACTGAGGGGAATCTGTAGCGTGGAGAAAAGTGCCAGAGAATGTGTAACTGCCTGTCCAAGGGCTCCTAGTCAAACCCTAATCTTGTCCATGCACCAGCTGTCCTCCCCCGAATCCCTTCTGTTCTCTCTCCCCATGACCATCCCCTCCCTCCTCATCAAACCTCCTCCATTCTCCCCTTAATCTCTCTTCACCATCTTCCCCTCAATTCCTGCAACCATGACCCTCATCTCCCCATCTCCAGACTTCCATCGCCCTTTGTCCGTCCCTGGGATCCCTCCTTCCCTCCCCCGAATCCCTGGAACCCCTTACCTCCCTCCCTCTCTCCCTTGAGTCTCCCTTCCCTCAAACCACACCACTATCTTCTCCACCCTCCCTGGGACCTCTCACATCTCTCCGCACCACCTGCCCCTCCCTCCACAGGACCCCACCACTCGCTTGTCCCTCACACAAATCCCCCACCTCCCAATCTTCCTCAGAAATTGCCCATCACTAACCTCCACTCCCTCTTGGGAACAGCTCCCACCCACTTAGCTTCCCACCAATTCTTCCTCCATGAAACATCCCTTCCTTCGCACACCATTCACTTTCCCACGCCAACCTACAAAAGGTGATGCCTAAGGAATGCAGCATCCATCATTAAGGATGCTCATCCCTCAGGACCTGCCCTCTTCTCATTGCTACCATCAAGGAAGAGGCACAAGAGCCTGAAAACACACTCAATGATTCAGGAACAGCTTCTTCCCACCACCATCAGATTTTTGAATGGACATTGAACCTATGAATGCTACCTCAGTTTTTGCTAGTTTTGCACTACTTATTTAACATACAGAAATCTACAGCACATTACAGGCCCTTTGGCCCAAAATGTTGTGCTGACCTTGTAACCTACTCTAGAAGCTGCCTAGAATTTCCCTACCACATAGCCCTCTATTTTACTAAGCTCCATGTACCTATCTAAGGGTCTCCTAAAAGGCGTTATTGTCTCCACTTCTATCAGCATTGCTGGCAGTGCATTCCACGCACCCACCACTCTCCGTGTGATAAACCTGCCTCTAATCCCCCTTGTACCGACTTCCAAGCATCTTAAAACTATGTCCCCTCTTGTTAGCTATTTCAGCCCTGGGATAAAGCCATTAGCTATCCGCACAATCAATGCCCCTCATCATCTTCTACACCTCTATCACGTCACCTCTTATCCTCCATCACTCTGAGGGGAAAAGGCCAAGTTCACTCAACCTATTCTCCTAAGGCATGCTCGCCAATCCAGGCAACATCCTTGTAAATCTCCTCTGCACTGTTTATAGTATCCACATCCTTCCTGTAGTGAGGTGACCAGAAATGAACACAGTACTCCAAGTGAGGTCTAACCAAGGTCTTATATAGTTGTAACATTACCTCACGGCTCTTGAACTCATTTCCACGGTTGATGAAGGCCAACACACCATATGCCTTCTTAACCACACCGTCAGCATGCACAGCAGCTTTGAGTGTCCTATGGATTCGGACCCCAAGATCCCACTGATCCTCTACACTGCCAAGAGTTGTACCATTAATATTATATTCTGTCTTCAAATTTGACCTACCAAAATGAACTGCCTTACACTTATCTGGGTTGAACTCCCATCTGCCACTTCTCAGCCCAGTTCTGCATCCTACCGATGTCCTGCTGTAACCTCTAACAACCCTTCAGACTATCCACAACACCCCTAACTTACTAACCCACCCTTCTACTTCTTCATCCAGATCATTTATAAAAAAATCACAAAGAGGAGGGGTCCCAGAACAGATCCCTGTGGAACACCACTGGTCACCGACCTCCATGGAGAATACGAACCATCCTTTTCCTTCTGTGAGCAAGCTAATTCTGGATCCACAAAGCAAGGATATCATTGGACCCCTTGCTTCCTTACTTTCTCAATGAACCTTGCATGGGGTTCCTTATCAAATACCTTACTGAAATCAATGTACATTACATTCACTGCTCTACCTTCATCAATTTGTTTTGTTACTTCCTCAAAGAATTCAATCAGGCGTATAAGGCACAACTTGCCCTTGACGAAGCCACGTTGACAATCCCTAATCAGATTATGTCTCTCTAAATGCTCAAAATCCTGCCTCTCAGGATCTTCTCCAACAACTTGCCCACAACTGAAGTAAGAGTCACTGGTATATAATTTCCTGAGTTATCCTTACTCCCTTTTTTGAACAAGGGAACAACATTTCAAAAGCTTTTCTCTTAACTAGATTTTGTACATCCTTTGTACACAATGGTTCTTTTATCTGCCTCAGTGGAACATACCTATGCAGAGCTCCATGCAAATACTCCCTGAACATTTGCCACATTTCTGCTGTGCACTTCCCTGAGAGCATCTGCTCGCAATTTATGTTCGCAAGTTCCTGCCTAATAGCATACTTCCCCCTACCTCAATTAACTACTTTCCAAATTGTCTGTCTCTATCCCTCTCCAGCACTATGGTAAAGGAGATAGAAACGTAATCACTATCTCCAAGAGATCTGACACCTGAGCAGGTTCATTTCCCAATACCAGATCAAGTACAGCCTCTCCTCTAGTTGGCTTATCTACATATTGTGTCGGGAAACCTTCCTGAACACACCTAACAAACTCCACCCCATCTAAACAAACCCCTTGTGCTAAGGAGGTGCCAATCAACATAAGGAAAGTTAAAATCTCCCATCACAACAACTCTATTATTATTGCGCCGTTCCAGAATCTGCCAACCAATCTGCCCCTCGATGTCTGTTACTATTCGGGGTGGGTCTATATGAAAAAATAACACCCAGTAGTTATCGTTTCCTTCCTGTTTCTGACTTCCACCCACAATGACTCAGTAGACAATCCCTCCATAACTTCCGCTTTTCTGCAGCCATGATACTATCCCTGATCAGCAGTGCCACGCCCCCTCCTTTTTCCTCCCTCCATGTCCCTTTTGAAACATCTAAAGCCCTGCATACTCAGCTGCCATTTCTGTCCCTGAGACATAAATATATTTAGTTTTGTAATTTATAGTTTTTAAAAGATTAATATGAATTGCAATGTACTGCTGCCACTAAACAAAATTCAAAACAGATGCCAGCGGTATTATGCCTGGTTGTAATTCTGATTCTGAACCCACCATCTTCCCTTTCCTATCCCCATCTTCGCCTACCTCCCCAAGACCCAGGCATGCTCTCCTGTCCCCACCCAGCTGTAACAACCCTGAACCGACCCACTGACACACCATCCCCTGACCAAGGATTCCCCGGCATCACTTACAGAGGGCAACCTCAGTTCCTTTGCATCTGCCTTTATTTCGGGGGCCAGCTCATCGTCCCGTAGGATTCCCAACTGGAGCATCTCCAGGACCTTGGAGCAGTAAGCAATGTCAGCCTTGGTAACTTCAATCTTCTCTTTAATCTGCAACGAGTCAGAGCTGTCACAGGGATCTGGCCTCTTGAGGGTTAATTATACATTTTAATTCTACCTGCCTCTGGCATTTCAAAACTGCCCACACCCTGCTCTCTGGAATCTCCTCAAAGTCCTTCCCTCCCTCGCTGGAACAGCTCCTCGCCCACTTCCATTTCCTTCATGAAACAGCACCATGTATAGTGAATTTCTGTTAATTGGGCCATCAATCAGTTGAGGCAGCTTCTTATTTGGGACAACTCTAAATGAATAAAAACTAATCAAGAAAAGAACTGTGATTTGGGACACTATGCTATTTAATTACAAAGGGAGAAGGTTGTTAAAGTTTCTAATTAATGTCAATCGCGTGCTGTCGTCTAGCCGTTAGACACTGCACCTTGCTTAGAGCAATCAGCTTCTGAAATAGTGATCAGTGTGTTCAAAAAGCAGTGATTTTTGTCACTGACAGCAGTAAGACAATTCAGAACAGTTTTGCTCACTTTGGTTTCAAGGAGATGCCAGAAACTACTGGGAGTGAAAATGAAATGATATCACTACTTCAGCCAGTTCGGAACTACAAAGAATCTGAAGGGATCAACAATCATCTTGGAATGTCACTATGAAAATGGAGGATATGATCCTCAAAAGCATCATATGAAGGCAATCCATTATCTGCGCTGATTTGTTCATTTACGGTCAATCAAAAGAATAGAGACTAATACAGTTTCATAGAGTTGTAGTGGTATTGATAGTGTTCTAATTTAAATGCACAATTTGTTACTTAAACGGTAGTTTGTCCTTTTTATATGTTTTTAACCATTTCCAGGAAGCTTAAACTAACTGGGGCAACCGTTTAATTGGGCCAAATTATACTGGTCTTGTGTCCCAATTAACCAGAATCTACTGTATTGTAAAGGGTTAATCCCCCTCCAGTACATTACAGGGAGTATTGTATATGAATGGCCTGAACATTGTTGAGGATCCCTACCACCCATCCCACAATCCCTCTGACCCACTACCGTCAGGAGCATCAGGACATCGGCTGTGAAGCTAATGAAAACCCTATCACCACCGAGGTCTCATCACTAGGGCAGTGAGCTGTTCACTGCTTGCCTATGTTGAATGCATTTGAATTATATTATATTAACTGTTTATGATTAATGGTGGCAGGGTGGAAATAAGTCTCTACCAAAAAAGGTGCTGCTTCCCTCCACTAGCCTGCAGGTCACCCTTGGGCAAGGTGTAGCACCTGCTTAGCCCCCCCCAATCAGGGTCACGTGAAGCCATGGGAGCAGGTGGTGGATAGTCATACGAGCAGCTGGTTATGTGACCACCGACTTCAGGCAATCTCTGAAGAGTATTGCTAATGGCTGGAGTCACCCACCCCTCTTGTAAAGACACTGCCCAGAAGGCGGTATCGGGAAACCACTTCTGTATGTACCATGTCCTGCGTATGTTACACACACAGGTTTGGTTTGTTAAGAGTGGGAATGCTTCTTTGTCTGATAAGTGTTTCGCTCGCAGTTGTTTTGCTTTATACTTGTTGATATGGTAATTGTATTCATTTGTTAACCAATGGGGAATGTTATTTTGTCTTGTGAGGCTGGGAACTTGGGGGAGGGGTTTTTCGCGGGCTTTTGGAGGAGAGCCGGGAGGACGGCGCCGAGGAAGGTGGACGTGCGCTGCACTGCTCGGAAAACCATCGGGCGTGGTCCCAGGTGCGAAGACGTGGAGGTCGGAGGCAAGCGACGAGAGGTCGAATGGTTTGATGTTTGAGCTCCAACGATGTGCACTAAACTGACTGAACTTTGATAAGTTGGCACCTTTTTGTTTTTTTTCCCTTGCATATATATTGTATTGTCTAATACTCTGTTAATTTTAGTAAACTCTTTAAAGTGTATTTCATAACGGTATTTATTGTGGGTTTGATACTGTGGGCAGGCGCGAGGCATAAACTCGATTCTCACAGCACTTGCGTGTACGGGAGGTGGGGTTGGTGTGTGGCTGGATCTCCTTTTCCCCTAGACATATACCAGCCTGTTGGGCAAGTGTTACATGTAGAAAAATTTCCCAAGTACAATCCTGATGAAAGGTCTCAGCCCGAAATGCCAACTGCTTATTCACTTTAATAGATGCTGCCTGGCCACGTGGCAAAGTGAGCCACTGATTCTGATCTTGATAAGTCTTTTATGTTGCACCTTATCAAAGGCCTTCTGGAGATCCAGAAGTAAAACATCTACCTGTTGCCCTCTAGCCACTGAATGAATTACATTCTACAAGCTTGTCAAACCTGTCTTTCATGACATCATGTGGAGTCTGCCTGAAGAAAAACCACACGTTTCATGCATTTTTGCAGTGACTGACTAAGCTAACTGGCTCGCGGTAACCACAAGACCACATAGGAGCAGAATTAGGACATTCGGTCCAT
This sequence comes from Hypanus sabinus, assembly GCF_030144855.1. NCBI lineage: Eukaryota > Metazoa > Chordata > Chondrichthyes > Myliobatiformes > Dasyatidae > Hypanus > Hypanus sabinus. The sequence goes on along the minus strand of NC_082711.1, from coordinate 7,007,756 downwards.
CAAATCTGCTCTGCTACTCCATCACGATTGATTTATTATCTCTCTCAAGCCCATTCTCTTGCCGGAGCGGAGGAGTTTCAGAGGCCGTCCATCGAAACTGGGAGCAAGGCTGGATTGGTCTAAGTGCCGGGCTGGTTTGGAAAGGTCGGGCGTGGGCCAGAGCATTGCAGCGGCCACCAGCTGAGGCTCGCTGCATTGCTGTGGCGGGGCTTGGGTCCCAGCGCGGGGTTTGGACAGTCCAGCTAGAACGATAAGGCAGGGTGTCAGGACCGGAGGCGAGGGTTTGGCTCCCTGACGCTTGCTCTCCTCTCCGCTGAGGCTGCTCCAGGCTTCATGTCTGTCAACTTCACGGTCTGCTGTTCGATGAACCGAGACCGAGGCTGAGGCTGTGGGCCTACTCCGGGCTCCAGTTCTATGGACTCAGCTTGGTTCTGAATGCTGTTGCTTGCTTTTATTGTTTGTGCTATTGTGTTTTTTTTTCTATCTCTCTCTGCACATTGGGTGTTGGCCTCTTCTTTTTTAAAATTGTCTTTCTCGTAAGCAGATGAATCTCGTATAATTTATACATACCTGTACTTGAATAATAAATGTACCTTGAACTTTGAATTGGCTGTCTGTGACAAACATCTTTCTATGGCAATGAATTCCAAAGTGTCACCACCCCATTCTAAAGGTATGTCCTTGCATTCTGAGACTGCGTCCTCTGGTCATAGGCACCACTACTACCCTCTCAACGTCCACTCCGTACCTGACCAGAGGCTCTCTGTCGGTCAGGGTCGACCATGGATGTAACGTCCTAGCTGTCCAGACACACAAGCCTGGGCAGTATGATATGGAGAAGAAGCTGTTGCCCATGTAGCAGGCTCCCCCTCTTCATCAGAGACCCACACCACTTGGTGCCAGCAGTATGGCAAGAGTTGCCAATTGGCATTGAACTCAATGTAGGGACTCCAGTTTCAGATTTTCCCCTCAGGGTTTACTCCTGAAGCCTTTCCCATAAGTGGGAATAGCAGAACAAATGATTTTTAAATGTGATTGTTCCTGTCTCTATCACTTCCCCTGGCAGCTCTCTCCATAAGTGACAAGGAGTATGAGAGAGACATTGCCCGATACCCGCAAAAAATTGAGGCGATAAGACAGACCCACCTCTTTGAATCGGCGTCTCTGTAGGGGCGTCAACTTTGTCTGCAGCCTCTTCTTGCGAATGTTCTCCAGCGTGAACTTCTGCAGTTTCTGGCTTTTGCAAACCCCGCCAATCCGCACAATACTGCAGCAGTTAGACTCAAGGAGCCCTGAAGGATTAAAAAGCGAAAATCAATGTGGTTCCATGGAAAGGTGTCCCTCCCTAATGTGGTTGAATTTGGCATGGCTTCATTATTAATCATCTACTCATACAACTACTAGGCCAAACCATTAATATGCCTCTTCCTACCGGGACCACAGTGTGATGAACTACATATACCAGTCTGGACACGCCCCCCCCCCACCGACTGCTCCTGTGGCTCCTCCCACGGACCCCGGTATAAAGGTGAATGGAGGCACAGACCCTTCCTCAGTCTCCAGGATGTTGTGTGATGGTCACTTGCTGCTTGTGCTTTCTTCCAGCCAATAAAAGCCTACCTTAACCCATGTCTCAGAGCTATTAATGGTGCATCACACAGCCCACCCACTCCCCCACACCCCTCCCATCCACCTACCTATCCAAACCTCTCTTCAATGTTGAGATCATCACACATCTACCACCTGCACTGGCGGCTCTCACTCTCCACATCACCACCACCCACTGAGTAAAGATGTTCCCCTTGAACGTTTGTTTCACCTTTCACCCTGAGCCCACGGTCTCTAGTTCTCATCTCACCCAGCCCGAGGGGGAAAAGTCTGATTGCGTTTGCCACATCTATACCCCTCAGAATCTTGAATAGTTCTATCAAATCTCCAAGGGATAAATTCCAACCTTTCCCTATAACTCAGTTCCTGGCAACACCCTTTGAATTTTTTCTGTACTCTTTCAATGTCATTTGCTTCTTTCCTGTAGGTAGGTGATTAAAACAGCACACAATACTCCAAATTAGGCCTCACCAGTGTCTTATACGATTTCAACTTAACATCCCAACTCCTGTACTTCATACTTTGATTTAAGAAGGACCATGTGCCAGAAACTTTCTTCATGACCCTATCTACCTATGACGATACTTTCAAGAAATTATGTACCTGCATTCCCAGATCTGTCTGTTCTACCACATGCCTCAGTGCCCCACCGCTCAAGATGCAAGATCTACCCAGTCGGTCCTCTCAAAGTGCAACACTTCACACCTGCCGTTTTTCAGCCCATTTTCTAGCTGGTCTAGATCCCACCTCAAGCTCTGATTGCCTTCGCTGTCCACTACACCCCCAGTCCTGGTGTTATCTTGTCATAATGTACTGAGACACAGAGAAGCTTTGGTCACCTGCCATCCATACACATCATTGTCGGAGGCACAAGGAATTAAGACATCCAGATCGAGAGGGTAGCCAGAGTCTTTTTCACAGGGTGGAAATGAGTCCTATGAGGGGGTATGACTTTAAGCTGATTGGATGAAAGTGTAAGGATTGAGATCAGAGGTTGTTTTTAGACAGAGTTGTGAGTACATGTAACGCATTGCCGAGGGTGGTGGTAGAGGCAGGTACATTATGAATGTTGAAGATACTCTTAGACAGGCACGTGGATGATAGAATTTATTTTGTTTTAATTTAGAGATACAGAGTGGATCAGGCCCTGCGTGCCCTTCAAGCAACACCACCCAGCACCCCAGCGACTTAACACCAGCCCAATCACAAGTGAGTTTACAATGACCAATTAATCTGTTAACCAATGTGCCTTTGGAAGGTGGGAGGAAACCAGAGCACCCGGAGGAAACCCCCGCGGTCATTTGGAGAATGTATAAACTGCTTACAGACGGCTGCTGGCACCAAATGGTGTGGGTCTCTGATGGAGAGGGGGGAGCCTGCTACACGGGCAACAGCTTCCTCTCCATGTCGTACTGCCCAGAGAAACCTGTCAAATACTGAAAGGCCTGTAAAGAGTAGATGTGGAGAGGATGTTTCCTATAGTGTGAGAGTCTAGGACCAGAGGGCACAGACTCAGATGAGAAGAACATCATTTAGAATAGAGAAGAGGAGGAATCTCTTTGGCCAAAAGATAGTGAATCTGTGCAATTCATTGCCACAGACGGCTGTGGATGCGCAGTCATTGAATGTATTTAAAGTAGAGGTTGATAATTTCTTGATTAGTCAGGATGTCAAAGGCTATGAGGAGAGGGCAGGAGAATGGGGTTCAGATGGAAAATAAATCAGCCATGATGGAATGGCAGAGCAGACTCGATGGGCTGAATGGCCTAATTCTGCTCCTCTATTTTATGGTCTTATAGGTGTCCCAGGGAGGAAGGTAGGTTGGGTTTGAGGGAGGGGGGGAAAGGGGAGGGTGTGTGTGTGTGTGTGTGTGTGTGTGTGTGTGTGTGTGTGTGTGTGTGTGTGTGTGTGTGTGTGTGTGTGTGTGTGTGTGTGTATGTATGAGTGTGTGTGAGTGAGTGTGTGTGTGAGTGAGTGTGAGTGTGAGTGTGTGTGAGTGTGAGTGTGAGTGTGAGTGTGAGTGTGAGTGTGTGTGAGTGTGTGTGTGTGTGAGTGTGTGTGTGAGTGTGTGTGTGAGTGTGTGTGTGAGTGTGTGTGTGAGTGTGTGTGTGAGTGTGTGAGTGAGTGTGTGTGTGAGTGTGTGTGTGTGTGAGTGTGTGTGTGAGTGTGAGTGAGTGTGTGTGTGTGAGTGTGTGTGTGTGAGTGTGTGTGTGTGAGTGTGTGTGTGAGTGTGTGTGAGTGTGTGTGAGTGTGTGTGTGTGTGAGTGTGTGTGAGTGTGTGAGTGTGTGAGTGTGTGTGAGTGTGTGTGTGTGTGAGTGTGTGTGTGTGAGTGTGTGTGTGTGTGTGTGAGTGTGTGTGTGTGTGTGTGAGTGTGTGTGTGAGTGTGTGTGAGTGTGTGTGTGTGTGTGAGTGTGTGTGAGTGTGTGTGTGTGAGTGTGTGTGTGTGAGTGTGTGTGTGTGTGTGAGTGTGTGTGTGTGTGAGTGTGTGTGTGAGTGTGAGTGTGTGTGTGAGTGTGAGTGTGTGTGAGTGAGTGTGTGTGAGTGTGTGTGTGTGTGTGTTTGAGTGTGTGTGTGTGAGTGTGTGTGTGTGTGTGAGTGTGTGAGTGTGAGTGTGTGTGTGAGTGTGTGAGTGTGTGAGTGTGAGTGTGAGTGTGTGTGTGTGTGTGTGTGTGTGGAAGATGGGTGGCTGAGTGGGATGAAGAGAGAGTGACTGGGCTGGGAGTCTTGCAGCGTCAGGCAGGATCGGCTATCTGGACACAAGGCCCTTCTGCGGTGGGCAGATAATGACAAATGTGGATGAGGTCAGTGTGTCTGATGGTGGATATTACTGAATCGAAGACAACCTGTACAAGTAAGCACCAGGGTTAGTTGGCTGGTGGAATTGAACTGACAGGCAAAGCTGTGGAGAAGCTCCCACGGAGGTGAGGCTATGTTGATTGGCTAATTGCTAAATACAAGCTATTCTGCAGATGCTGGAAATCCAGAGCAACACAGATGAGACAGCATCAAACAGATGATGGTTCGGTTCGAGACTGCTCATCAGGACAGGAAAGGCAGAGGAGAAAAGCCGGGGGGGAGGAGGGGAAGAGGGGAAGAGGGGAAGGAAGACAAGCTGGAACTGACGGGTGAAGCCAGGTGGGTGGGGAGGGTTTAATGGACTAAGAAGCTGGGAGGTGACAGGTGGAAAAGGGAATGGTCTGAAAAAGAAGTCAGATAGGAGAAATAGGAGAAGGGTGGACCTGGCGGGAAAGGGAAGGAGCACTGGGGGGAGGTGACAGGCAGGTGAGGAGACAAGAAGTTAATTGATATTGGCTTTATCATTCCCACGTATACCAAGATGGTAAAGAACAGGGGCACCTCACCTTCCAAAAAAAGGTCCAGCTCGTGGTCTGTGTGGCAGACGACGAGGATAGGGCTATCCTGCCCCAAACTCTCGGAGTTCTGCCACAGCCCCCGATTGTGAAGAAGCAGTTGCACCAGCTTCAGTTTAACAAAGGTCTTCCCTGGAGAATCAGAATCAGGTTGAAAATCACTGGAGTATGTCATAAAATTTGTTGTTTTGCGGCAGTAGCACATTGTAATACACAATAAAAACAACTTAGTTACAGGTATACAGTATACAAATAAGTACTGCAAAGAGGGGAGAAATAAGATGGTGAGGTAGCGTCCATGGGTTCAGTGTCCATTCAGAAACCTGATGGCCGCGAGGAAGGAGCTGGTCCTGAATCGGTGAGTGTGTCTTCAGGCTCCTGCACCTCCTCCCTGATGAGAAGAGAGCGTGTCCTGGGTGATGGGGGTCTTTAATGATGGATGCCGTCTTTTTAAGGCATCACCTTTTGAAGGTGTTCTAGATGCAGGGGAGGCCAGTGCCCACGATGGAGCTGGATAGGTTACAATTTTCTGCAGATTTTACAATCCTCAGAGATACTGACACCCAGAAACCACACAGAGAGGCACCATAGAGGTCAGTGCCGCCACCTCTGTCACTGGGATCTTCCCTCCCTAACCACTCCACCGTTCAGCACTCTATTGTCCAGCATGGGAACAAGCCAAACACAAACAAGAGAAAATCTGCAGATACTGGAAATCCAAGCAACGTACACAAAATGCTGGCGGAGCTCAGCAGGTCAGGCAGCACCTGTGGAAAAGAGTAAAGTCTATGTTTCGGGCTGAGACTCTTCATCAAGACTGGAGAAAAAAAAAGATGAGGGGAAAGGGAGGAAGAAACTTGAGATGATAGGTGAAACCAGGAGGGAAGAGAGGGGTGAAGTAAAGATCCTGGGAAGTTGATTGATTTAAGAGATACAGAGCTGGAGAAGGGGAAATCTAATAGGAGATGACAGAAGGCCATGGAAGAAAGAAAAGGTGGGAGGAGTACCAGAGGGAGGCGATGAGCAGGTGAGGAGTTAAGGTGAGAGAGGGAAATGGGAATGGTGAAGGGGGTGGGGCATTACTGAAAGATTGAGAAACCAATGTTCATGCCAACAGGTTGGAAGCTATCCAAACGGAATATAAGGGGCTGCTTCTCCAACACGAGTGTGGCCTCTTCACAACATGAACTGACATGTTAGAATGGGAATTGGAAGTGGAATTAAAATGGGTAGCTAATGGGAGACACCGCTTGTTCCTCCAGCCATCCTACCAGGAATAGGGTTCCTCTTCTCCTCACCTTCCATCTCATCGGGAATAGGGTTCCTCTTGTCCTCACCTACCACCTCACCGGGAATAGGGTTCCTCTTGTCCTCACCTTCCATCTCACCGGGAATAGGGTTCCTCTTGTCCTCACCTACCACCTCACCGGGAATAGGGTTCCTCTTGTCCTCACCTTCCACCTCACCGGGAATAGGGTTCCTCTTGTCCTCACCTACCACCTCACCGGGAATAGGGTTCCTTTTGTCCTCACCTACCACCTCACCGGGAATAGGGTTCCTCTTGTCCTCACCTACCACCTCACCGGGAATAGGGTTCCTTTTGTCCTCACCTACCACCTCACCGGGAATAGGGTTCCTCTTGTCCTCACCTACCACCTCACCGGGAATAGGGTTCCTCTTGTCCTCACCTACCACCTCACCGGGAATAGGGTTCCTCTTGTCCTCACCTACCATCCTACCAGGAATAGGGTTCCTCTTCTCCTCACCTTCCACCTCACCGGGAATAGGGTTCCTCTTGTCCTCACCTACCATCTCACCGGGAATAGGGTTCCTCTTCTCCTCACCTACCACCTCACCGGGAATAGGGTTCCTCTTGTCCTCACCTACCACCTCACCGGGAATAGGGTTCCTTTTGTCCTCACCTACCACCTCACCGGGAATAGGGTTCCTCTTGTCCTCACCTACCACCTCACCGGGAATAGGGTTCCTCTTGTCCTCACCTTCCACCTCACCGGGAATAGGGTTCCTCTTGTCCTCACCTACCACCTCACCGGGAATAGGGTTCCTCTTGTCCTCACCTACCACCTCACCGGGAATAGGGTTCCTCTTGTCCTCACCTACCATCCTACCAGGAATAGGGTTCCTCTTCTCCTCACCTTCCACCTCACCGGGAATAGGGTTCCTCTTGTCCTCACCTACCATCTCACCGGGAATAGGGTTCCTCTTGTCCTCACCTTACACCTCACCAGGAATAGGGTTCCTCTTGTCCTCACCTACCACCTCACCGGGAATAGGGTTCCTCTTGTCCTCACCTTCCACCTCACCGGGAATAGGGTTCCTCTTGTCCTCACCTACCATCTCACCGGGAATAGGGTTCCTCTTGTCCTCACCTACCACCTCACCGGGAATAGGGTTCCTCTTGTCCTCACCTACCACCCCACCGGGAATAGGGTTCCTCTTGTCCTCACCTACCACCTCACCGGGAATAGGGTTCCTCTTGTCCTCACCTACCATCTCACCGGGAATAGGGTTCCTCTTGTCCTCACCTTCCACCTCACCGGGAATAGGGTTCCTCTTGTCCTCACCTTCCACCTCACCGGGAATAGGGTTCCTCTTCTCCTCACCTTCCACCTCACCGGGAATAGGGTTCCTCTTGTCCTCACCTTCCACCTCACCGGGAATAGGGTTCCTCTTGTCCTCACCTACCATCTCACCGGGAATAGGGTTCCTCTTGTCCTCACCTACCATCTCACCGGGAATAGGGTTCCTCTTGTCCTCACCTACCATCTCACCGGGAATAGGGTTCCTCTTGTCCTCACCTACCATCTCACCGGGAATAGGGTTCCTCTTGTCCTCACCTACCATCTCACCGGGAATAGGGTTCCTCTTGTCCTCACCTACCATCTCACCGGGAATAGGGTTCCTCTTGTCCTCACCTTCCACCTCACCGGGAATAGGGTTCCTCTTGTCCTCACCTACCATCTCACCGGGAATAGGGTTCCTCTTGTCCTCACCGGGAATAGGGTTCCTCTTGTCCTCACCTACCATCTCACCGGGAATAGGGTTCCTCTTGTCCTCACCTACCACCTCACCGGGAATAGGGTTCCTCTTGTCCTCACCGGGAATAGGGTTCCTCTTGTCCTCACCTACCATCTCACCGGGAATAGGGTTCCTCTTGTCCTCACCTACCATCTCACCGGGAATAGGGTTCCTCTTGTCCTCACCTACCATCTCACCGGGAATAGGGTTCCTCTTGTCCTCACCTACCACCTCACCGGGAATAGGGTTCCTCTTGTCCTCACCTACCATCTCACCGGGAATAGGGTTCCTCTTGTCCTCACCTACCACCTCACCGGGAATAGGGTTCCTCTTGTCCTCACCTACCACCTCACCGGGAATAGGGTTCCTCTTGTCCTCACCTACCACCTCACCGGGAATAGGGTTCCTCTTGTCCTCACCTTCCACCTCACCGGGAATAGGGTTCCTCTTGTCCTCACCTACCACCTCACCAGCCGTCGCATCCAGCACATAATTCGTCATAACTTCCACCATCTCCAATGGGAGCCCACCACCAAGCACATCTTTCCCTCCCTCTCAATTAATGCCTTCTGCAGGGATCGCTCCCTACATGACTCCCTTGTCCATTCGTCCCTCCCCACCGATCTCCCTCCTGGCACTTATCCTTGCAAGTGGAACAAGTGCTACACCTGCTCCTACACCTCCTCCCTCACTACCATTCAGGGCTCTAAGCAGTCCTTCAGATGAGGCAAAACTTCACCTGCGAGTCTGTTGGGGTCCCGGTGCTCCCTGTGTGGCCTCCTGTATATCGGTGAGACCTGACGTAGACTGGGAGACCACTTTGCTGACCTACACTCTGTTTGCCAGAACAAGCGGGATCTCCCAGTGGCCACCCAATTTAATTCCTCTTCCCATTCCGATACGTCAATCTATGGCCTCCTCTACTGTCACGATGAGGCCACACTCAGGTTGGAGGAACACCTTATATTCTGTCTGGGTAGCCACTAACCTGCTGGCATGAACATTGATTTCCTTGCACTCCCAATAATGGCCTGTCTTCTCCTATCAGACTCCCCCTTCTCCAGCCCCTTATCTCTTTCACCAATCAACTTCCCAGTTCTTTTCTTCACCTCTCTCCTGGTTTCACCCACCACCTTGTATTTCTTCCTCCCCCCCACCTTCTTACAATTACTTCTCATCTTTTTTCTCCAGTCCTGATGAAGGGTTTCAACCAAAAGGATTGCCTGTTTACTCTTTTCTGTAGATGCTGCCTGGCCTGCTGACTTCCTCCAGGATTTTGTGTGTGTTGCCTTGTCATCTTGTACACTTCTCGAGTTCGAATCCAAGTCGAGCCCCCCGAGCACACTTTCCATCCTTGCCAGGTTGAGCATCGAGCTCGCCACTCGGCCTTGTAAAAAATACAAGGGTCGGGTCAGGAACGTTCATACCATGACCCGGTTAATCTGAAAGGAGACCAATCCTGACACCACATGCCAGACAAGAACGGCTGACTGTCGGGTGTAATATGCTTAAAGAAAAAGTTCATTCGTCTCCACCACATCTGTTCCCTCTGTTCCCAGGACGAGGCTTTCCTTTCCGGGACATCAGAGGTGTCCTCCTCCTTCACAGGGCAGAGCTTCCCTTTATCCACCACTGATGTTGCCCTCAGCCACATCTCCACGATTTCCAGGACATCCACTCCCACCTCACCTTCCCGACACCTTAACAGTGACAGAGTTCTTCTTGTCCTTACATAACACCCCACGACCCTCCACATTTGAAGTTAGAAACAGGGAGGGAGGAATATCTCCCCCGCAAATGGAAACAGAGAAATCGAGGAGCAGATAGGGAGGCAGATTTTGGAACAGTGCAATAATAATAGGGTTGTTGTGATGGGTGATTTTAACTTTCTGAATATTGACTGGCATCTCCTTCGCACAAGAGGCTTAGATGGGATGGAGTTTTTTTCAGGTGTGCTCAGGAAGGTTCCAGACACCATATGTAGATAAGACAACTTGGAGATATGATGTTGTGGCCATTCCAGAGACCTGGATGGTGCAGGGGCAGGAATGGTTACTTCAAGTGCCAGGCTTTAGATATTTCAGAAACTATAGGGAGGGAGGCAAAAGAGGTGGGGATGTTGATCAGAGATAGTGTCACGTCCGCAGAAAAGGAGAAAGTCATGGAGGGGTTGTCAATGGAGTCTCTGTGGGTGGAAGTCAGGAATAGGAAGGGGTCAATAACTCTACTGGGTGTTTTTTATAGACCACCCAATAGTAACAGGGACAATGAAGAGCAGATAGGGAGAGAGATTCTGGAAAGGAGTAATGATAACAGGGTTGTTGTGATGGGAGATTTTAAATTCCCAAATATTGATTGGCATTTCCTTAGAGCAAGGTGTTTAGATAGGGTGGAGTTTGTTAGGTATGTTCACTGAGGTTTCTCGACACAAAATGGAGATAAACCTATAAGAGGCTGTACTTGATCTGGTATTGGGAAATGAACCTGGTCAGGTGTCAGGTCTCACAGTGGGAGAGCATTTTGGAGACAGTGATCACAATTCTGTCTCCTTTACAATAGCATTGGAGGGGGATTAGGAACAGACAAGTTAGCGAAACGTTTAATTGGAGTAAGGGGAAATATGAGCCCATCAGGCAGGAACTTGGAAGCATAAATTGGGAACAGATGTTCTCAAGTAAATGTATGAAGAAATGTGGAAATGTTCAGCGATATTTGTATGAGTTTCTGAGTAGGTACGTTCCAATGAGACATGGAAAGGATGGTAGAGTACAGGAACCGTGGTGTACAAAGGCTGGTGTAAATCTAGTCAAGAACAAAAGAAGAGCTTACAAAAGGTTCAAAAAACTAGGTAACTATAGGAATCTAGAAAATGATGTTAGCAAGAAGGAGCTTAAGACTGAAATCAGGAGAGCCAGAAGGGGCCATGAGAAGGCCCTGGCAGACAGGATTAAGGAAAATCCCAAGGCATTCTATAAGACTTGAGAGAATAGGACTAATCAAGTGTGACAGTGGAAAAGTGTGTATGGAACCGAAGGAAATACCGGAGGAACTTAATGAATACTTTGCTTCAGTATTCACCACAGAAAAGGATCTTGGCAATTGTAGGGATGACTTGCAGTGGCCTGAAGAGAATGTAGATATTAAGGAAGAGGATGTGCTGGAGATTTTGGAAAGCATCAAGTTGGATAAGTCACTGGGACCGGATGGGATGTACCCCAGGCTACTGTGGGAAGCAAGGGAGGAGATTGCTGAGCCTCTGGCAATGATCTTTTCATCATCAATGAGGACAGGAGAGGTTCCGGAGGATTGGAGGATTACGGATGTTAATCCCCTATTCAAGAAAGGGAGTAGAGATAGCCCAGGAAATTATAGACCAGTGAGTCTTACTTCAGTGATTGGTAATTTGATGGAGAAGATCCTGACAGGCAGGATTTATGAACTTTTGGAGAGGTATAATATGATTAGGAATAATCAGCATGGCTTTGTCAAGGGCAGGTCATACCTTACCAGCCTGATTGAATTTTTTGAGGATGTGACTGAGCACATTGATGAAGGAAGAGCAGTAGATGTAGTGTATATGGATTTCAGCAAGGCATTTGATAAGTAACCCCATGCAAGGCTTATTGAGAAAGTAAGGAGGCTTGGGGTCAAGGGGACATTGCTTTGTCGATCCAGAACTGGCTTGCCCACAGAAGGCAAAGAGTGGTTGTAGATGGGGCATATTCTGCATGGAGGCTGGTGACCAGTGGAGTGCCTCAGGGATCTGTTCTGGGACCCTTACCCTTCGTAATTTTTATAAATGACCTGGATGAGGAAGTGGAGGGATGGGTTAGTAAATTTGCGGATGACACAAAGGTTGGGGGTGTTGTGGATAGTGTGGAGGCCTGTCAGAGGTTAGAACAGGACATTGATAAGATGCAAAACTGGGCTGAAAATTGGCTGATGGAGTTCAACCCAGATAAGTGTGAAGTGGTTCATTTTGGTAGGTCAAATATGATGGCAGAATATAACATTAATGGCAAGACTCTCAGCAGTGTGGAGGATCAGAGGGACCTTGGGGTCCAAGTCCATAGGACACTCAAAGCTGCTACGCAGGTTGACTATGTGGTTAAGAAGACATTGGTGTGTTCACCAATTGTGGGATAGAGTTTAAGAGCTGAGAGGTAATGTTGCAGCCATATAGGTCCCTGGTCAGACCCCACTTGGAGTACTGTGCTCAGTTCTGGTCGCATCACTACTGGAAGAATATGGAAAAGGGTGCAGAGGAGATTTACAAGGATGTTGTCTGTATTGGGGAGCAAGCCTTATGAGGGTCAGTTGAGTGAACTCGGCCTTTTATCCTTGGAGTGAAGGAGGATGAGAGGTGACCTGATGGAGGCGTATAAGATGACAAGAGACATTGATCGTGTGGATAGTCAGAGGCTTTTTCCCAGGGCTGAAATGGCTAGCACGAGGGGACATAGTTTTAATGTGCTTGGAAGTAGGTACAGAGGAGATGCCATGGGTAAATTTATTTATTTATTACACAGTGGTGAATCTGTGGAACGGGCTGCCGGCGATGGTGGTGGAGGCGGAAACGACAGGGTCTTGAAGAGACTCCTGGATGGCTATGTGGAGCTTAGAAAAATAGAGGGCTATGGATAAAGCCTCAGTAGTTATAAGGTAGGCACCTGTTTGGCACAGCTTTGTGGGCCGAAGGGCCTGTATTGTGCTGCATGTTTTCCATGTTTCTATGTTTCTAACTAGAGGAGATGCTGTACTTGACCTGGTCTTGGAAAATGAACCTGGTCAAGTGTCAGTTCGCTCGGTGGGAGAGCATTTTGGAGGTCGTGACCACAAATATATTTTCTTTGTCATAGTGCTGGAGAGGGATAGCAGCAGTCAATTTGGGAAAACATTTAATTGGGATAGGGGGAGATATGATGCTATTAAGCAGGAACCTGGGAACATAAATTGGGAGCAGATATTCTCAGGGAAATGCATGGCAGAAAGGTGGCAAATGTTCAGGGAACACTTGCGCTGTGTTCTGCAGAGGTATATTCCACTGAGGCAGGGAAAGGATGGTAGGGTAAAAGAACCATGGTGTACACAGGATGTAAAAAATCTGCTTAAGAAGGGAAAAGCTTTTGAAAGGTTCTAGAAACTAGGAACTGTTAGAGCTCCAGAAAATTGCAAGTGTGCTAGGAAGGAGTTGAAGAATGAAATTAAGAGAGCTAGAAGTGGCCATGAGAAAGCCTTGGTGAACAGGATTAAGGAAAACCACAAGCCATTCTACAAGTATGTGAAGAGCAGGAGGATGAGCCGTGTGAGAATAGGACCAGTCAGGAGTGAGAGTGCATGGAGCCAGAGGAGATAGCGAAGGTACTTAATGAATACTTTGCTTCAGAATTCACCAGGGAAAAAGACCTTGACAATTGTGCGGATGACTTACAGTGGACTGAAACGCTTGAGTGTATAGACATTGAGAAAGAGGATGTGCTGAAGGTTTTGAAAAGCATTAAGTTAGATAAGATGCCTGGACCAGATGAGATATACCCCAGGCTACTGTGCAAAGTGAGGGAGGACATTGCTGAGCCGCTGGCAATGACCTTTGCATCAAGAGGGATGGGAGAAGTACCAGAGGATTGGAAGGTTGCAAATGTTGTCCAATCACAAACAAAAGAAAATCTGCAGATGCTGTCCTGCCAAAGGGTTTCAGCCCGAAGTGTCAACTGTACTCTTTTCCTAGATGCTGTCTGGCCTGCTGAGCTCCTCCAGCATTTTGTGTGTTGCAAATGTTGTTAGCTTGTTCAAGAAAGGGAGAAAGGATAACTCAGGAAATTATAGACCAGTGAGTCTTATTTCAGTGCTGGGCAAGTTTTTGGAGAAGATCCTGAGAGGAAGGATTTATGAGCATTTGGAGAGACATAATTTGATTATGGATAGTCAGCATGGCTTTGTCAAGGGCAAGTTGTGCCTTACGAGCCTGATTGAATTCTTTGAGGTGGTAACAAAACACATCAATGAAGATAAAGGAGTGGGTGTAGTGTATATGGATTTCAGTAAGGCTTTTGATAAGGTTCCCCATGCAAGTCTTATTCAGAAAGTAAGGAGGCATGGGATGCAAAGAGACCTTGCTTTGTGGATCCAGAATTGGCATGCCCACAGGGTGGTTGTATATGGTTTGTATTCTCCATGGAGGTTGGTGATTAGTGGTGTTCCACAGGGATCTGTTGTGAGACCCCTCCTCTTTGTGATGTTTACAAATGACCTGGATGAAGAAGTAGGTAGTAAATAGTAGCAAGTTAGTAAGTTTATTGATGACACAAAGGTTGGGAGTGTTGTGGATAGTCTGAAGGGTTGTCAGATGTTATAGCAGGACATTGATAGGATGCAGAACTGGGCTGAAAAGTGGCAGATGGAATTCAACCCAGGTAAGTGTGAGGTGGTTCATTTTGGTAGGTCAAATATAATGACAGAATATAATATTAATGGTAAGACTCTTGGCAGTGCGGAGGATTATGTGAGATCTTGAGGTCTGTGTCCATAGAACACTCAAAGCTGCTGTGCATGCTTACAGTGTGGTTAAGAAGGCATTTGGTGTGTTGGCCTTCATCAACCGTGGGATTGAGTTCATGAGCCGTGAGGTAATGTTACAGCTATACAAGACCTTGGTTAGGCCCCACTTGGAGTACTGTGTTCAGTTCTGGTCACATCACTACAAGAAGGATATGGATACTATAGAGAGAGTGCAGAGGAGATTTACAAGAATGTTGCCTGGATTGGAGAGCAAGGCTTATGAGAATAGGTTGAGTGAACTTGGCCTTTTCTCCCTGGAGAAAAGGAGGATGAGAGGTGACCTGACGGAGGTATATAAGATGATGAGAGGCATTGAACGTGTGGATAGTCAAGAGGCTTTTTCCCAGGGCTGAAATGGCTAACATGAGAGGGCACAGTTTTAAGATGCTTGGAAGTAGGTACAAGGGGGATGTCAGAGGTAAGTAATCACACAAAGAGTGGTGGGTTTGCGAAATGCACTGCCAGCGATGGTCTTGAAAGAGACATTTAGAAAGGTACAAGCTTAGTAAAACAGAGGGCTATGCAGTAGGGTAATCCTAGGCAGATTCTAGGGTAGGTTACATGGTTGGCACAACATTGTGGGCTGAAGGGGCTGTAATGTGTTGTAGACTTCTATGTTCAACACATCATACTTCAGTTTCTACCATCTGCAAGGGGATCCTACCACCAAACACATCTTTATCTGCCCCCCCCCCAACTCTCTGCTTTCTACAGGGATCACTCCCTCTGTAATTCCCTTGTCCATCCATCCCTCCCAACTATATCCTTCCTCGCACTTATCTGTACAAGCGGCCAAACTGCTACACCTGCCCATTCACCTCCTCCCTCACCTCCATTCTGGGCCTCAAACTGACCTTCCAGGTGAGGCAATACTTCACCTGCGAAACTGCTGGAATTGTCTGTTGTGTCCAGTGTTCCTGATGTGGCCTCCTCTACTTTGCTGAGACCCGCCACAACGCGGGGGGCTGCCACGCCGAGCACCTCCGCTCCATCCACCGAAAGCACAACACCCCAGTGGCCGGCCATTTTAATTCTGATTCCCATCAGTCCATGGCCACCCCCAGCACCACCCCACCCAGAAACACTATGCATAGTGTTAATACTCTGCACGCACCTGTGCCAGGCGAGCCCTCGATGATGGCAAACTCCCGAGTCAGGGCTTTCTGGAGAGCCTTGAGCTGCGACCTGTCAAAGTGCTTTAGCCATGGCACGGTGCGGAGGTCCTGTCTGAAGGGGTTGACCACGTACTTGCTCCCTTCCGAGGGGCTTCCCGTCAGACTGGGTGTGACCCCGCTGTGCTGGGCGGGAGGCCTGCTCTTTGTTCCCGACTGCTGCTCTGTCTTGCTGCTTCCCTCCTTCACGATGCTGATAAACTCTTTCAATGCATCCCACGTGCTGTCCCCTTTGGTGACCTTCTCCTCTTCCTCCTGCCTACCAGCCTCTGCAGCAGGGTGACCCACCTCATCCTCTGCACACTCTCCCACCTCTGCGGGAGACTCCCTCGAACCTGTAGCCTCAGAGTCATCCTCAGCAGGGCAGTCGTGCCCCTCTGACGTGCTGAGGTGATCCAACTCCGTCCCCTCTTCCTGCACCAGCCCCATGTCCTCATCCAGTCCATCCCATGTCTAGGGGAAAAGGGCAAGATTGTCAATATTAAAGTCAAGTTTATTGTCATATGTACATATGAAACATAGAACACTACAGCACAGTGTAGGCCCTTTGGCCTATGATGTTGTGCAACATTTTTAACTAAAAATCAATCTAACCCTTCCCTCCCACATATGTAGTTCTACTTTTCTATCATCCATGGTTCTGAGAGTCTATTAAATGCCTCCAATATATTTACCTCTACCATCACCCCGGCAGGGCATTGCACACACCCACCACCCTGTGTAAATTAACTTTACTTCTGACAGCCCCACCCCACTATTTTAAAATGACACTTCCTTGTATTAGAAATTTCCACCATGGGAGAGAAAAGTCACTCGAGCTACAGGAAGTGGCCACAGTATCGGATACCACCGGTACCTAATAAAGCGGACACTGAGTACTTTTGCAGTCTTCTGCCACTGTAGCCCATCCCCTTCATAGTTCAACACATTGTGTGTTCAGAGATGCTCTTCTGCACACCACTGTTGTAACATCTGGTTATCTGAGTTACTGTCACATTTCTCTCAACTTGAACCAGTCCGGCCGTTCTCCTCTGACCTCTCTCATTAACAAGGCATTTTTTTGCCAACTGAACCGCCGCCCACTGGATGATTTTCTGTTTCTTGCACCATTCTCTGTAAACTCTAAAGACTGTTGTGCATGAAAACCTCAGGGAATCAGCAGTTTCTGAAATACTCAAACCACCCTGTCTAGCACCATCATTCATTCCACGGTCAAAGTCACTTAGATCACATTTCTTCCCCATTCAGATGTTTGGTCTGACAACAACTGGCCAAGCGCCAGATAAACAGCGTCACAAGAGGTAAACATTTAATCAAAATCTTTTTGACAAAAACTTGTTACACTTTATTCAGCATTATTGTTTTCCTTTGTACTACATCAATGATCTGATCTGTATGAACAGGTTTTTCCACTGTACATGGAACAACAGTAAATCAAATCCAATCAAAACAAAAGATGACGACGTTCCGTCAGTGGACAGGGTTCAGAGGAGGCCTGAAGCAACTGGTTTTCACCTGCATTCACCACTTCTGCCAGTAGAAAGGGTTCCACCCACCTTCACCCCTTCCCTTGTCAGTAGAATCATAGAAAATAGCACCGACACCAGCCCTTTGGCCTATCTAGTCTGTAGCAAACCATTTAAACGGCCTACTCCCATCAACCTGCACCAGGCCCAAAGTCCTCCATACCCCCACTATCCGTGTACCTATCCTAATGTCTCTTAAACTTTGAAATCAAACTTGCAAGGACCACTTGTGTTGGTAGTTCATTCCACACTCTCATGACCTTCTGGGTGAAGAGGTTCCCTCATGTTTCCTTTAAGTTTTTCACCTTTCACCCTTAACCCATGACCTCGAACTGTAGTCCCAGCCTGCTTGCATTTACCCTATCTATATCCCTCATAATTCTGTAGCCTTCTATCAAATCTACCCTCAATCTTCAACATTCCAAGGAATAAATTCAATCTTCAATCTTTCCCTATAACTGCAACATCCTTGTAAATTTTCTCTGTACTCCTTCAACCTTAATTACATCCTTCGTGAAGGCAGGTGACCAAAACTACACCCAATTCTCCAAATTAGACCCCACCAACGTCTTATGTAACATCCCATCTCCTGTACTCAAATACATTGATTTATGAAGTCCAACGTGCCAAGAGCTTTCTTTATGACCCGATCTACCTGTGATGCCACTTTCAAAGAATTATGTACCTGTATCCCCAGATCCCTCAGTAGAAAGGATTCTGCCCACTTCTGCCCCTTCTCCTGTCAGTAGAAAGGGCTCTGCCCACTTCTGCCCCTTCTCCTGTCAGTAGAAAGGGCTCTGCCTATCTTTGCCCCTTCTCCTGTCAGTAGAAAGGGCTCTGCCCACTTCTGCCCCTTCTCCTGTCAGTAGAAAGGGCTCTGCCCACTTCTGCCCCTTCTCCTGTCAGTAGAAAGGGCTCTGCCCATCTTTGCCCCTTCTCCTGTCAGTAGAAAGGGCTCTGCCCACCTCTGCCTCTTTTCCTGTCAGTAGAAAGGGCTCTGCCCACCTCTGCCTCTTCTCCTGTCAGTAGAAAGGATTCTGCCCACCTCTGCCCCTTCTCCTGTCAGTAGAAAGGGTCTTTGTTTCCCTTTGTTTCATGGTCTCCTGCCCTCTTGTAGCCAATTTCTTCTTCAGCCCTTTGCACCTTCAACTTATCGCTTCCCAACTTCTCGCAACTGACGCCCGCAGTCCACCTACCTGGGGTACGCTGCTGTTCCCGAGCAGAGGTTGCATGTCCAAATGGGCGGTGTGCGGTTGGAGATACTGCGGCGGGCGGATGTGGCGTCGGCACTTCACCAGGTACCGCTGGAAGGGGAGGTAGGCAGGCTTTGTCTCCTGCAAACCCCGCAGGACGTGGCGGTAGAGCTCGAAGAAGGCTGGGGACTCCACCATGCAGAAGGTGTGCCGGTAGAGATGGCGGGACAGCTCCCGGTGGCTGGCAAGGAAGCGAAGCCACAGGAAGCCCCGGGCATCTCCTTTGACCACAGTGGCGGGGAAGATCTGCTCGCAGTCGGTGGCGAAGAGGCAGACCAGGGAGCCCTTGGCCAGTCGCCTCGGGGGTAAGCCGAGTCTGAGAGTAGCCTTGTACGCAACTCCCTCCCACTGGCAGTCCGGGCCCAGGAGCCGGAGCCTCCGGAAGGACTTGAGGGCACCGGGCAGCTTGCGGCGCAGGGCAGGTGCGATCAGGCAAGCCGCCAGCCCATCCCTCAGTGGCCTCAACACGTCCTCGCGCAGCAGGCGATAGTGGGCGTCCAGGTAAGCCCGGGTACTGGTGTGGGGTCCCTGCACTATGTTGGGCTGCAGCCAGGGGTCCGGGCCACCCAGCAGTTCTTCAGGTGTGGGGACGATGGGGAGCTGGCTGATGTCCCGGGGACGCGACTTGCTGAAGGTGGCCTCCTCCAGGAACAGAGGAGCGGCAGGGGGGAATTGAGCATTGACAGTCTTCCGCAGGTCGCACAGCCGCCACTGGGTGGGCCAGGGGAGGGAGAGTCCCTGGCTCCAGAGCCGCTGCAGCCGAGCATGCAGCAAGTCAGCCGGCACGTGGACGAGGGGCCGAACGGCCTCGGGGTCGACCAGGATCAGCTTCCGCAGGATGGTCTCTACGGCATCCACCTCCACCTCTACTGCTGCTGCCGTGGCCTCCCCGATCCCAGCCACGAACCGGAGCAGGTGCCGGAGCAGGAAGGAGGAGCGGAGTACTGGCTGGAAGATGGCCAGCAATAGCTCCTCGCTCCCCGCCTCCTCCTCCTGCCCCCCCTCGGGGATCTCCGCTGCCGCCTCCCCCAGAGCCTGGATCAGCAGCAGCACGTCTGCCCGCCTCAGCTCCGTCGAACCAACGGTTTTCTCTAGCTCGTCCCGGCGCTCCAACAGCAGTGGCAAGATGGGTAACCGCTTCCTCCGGCGGCTCTCCAGCGATTCCAGCAGAGACCGGTGCTCCGGGCAGGAGCGAGGGTAGGCAGCGCCCCGCTTCGCATCAGATCGGCGGGGGGACTTCTCCGAGGGGCGCCCAAGGCCATTCTCCAGCAGGTCAGTGTGTCCCCGCTTCCGGCTGCCCATCTCAGGCCAGAGGCAGTGCCACTCTGGAAGACACAAATCAACAAATTGGTTTGTTATTGTTAGATGTACCTCTGCCTGAGGCCTCCGTCCGCCGGAGCTGACCATGGATGTTGTGTCCCAGCTGTCTACATACACAAGCCTGGGCAGTACGATATGGAGAGCAAGCTGTTGCCCATGTAACAAGCTCCTCCTCTCCGTGCATCTGATGAGCCCAAAGGAACAGCAGAGACCAATACAGTTTGGTACTAGCAGCATTGCATGAGTTGCCAGTCAATTTTCAACTCAATGTAGGACTCCAGCTCAGGATTTTTCCCTCTCAGGGTTTACTCCCAAAGCCTTCCCCATGAGTGGATATGGCTGCAAGGCAGCGGAGGTTTGAGATCAGTTTTCCTCCTTCTGGATGAGCTGCCCAAAGCGACTGGCTTTAAGGCGCCAGTAAGCTTCCTTTACCCTTTCTCCTGTCAGTAGAAATGGTTCCGCTGGGCTTAGCAGCTGAGCCACACATGAAGGCCAGGAGCTGGACTTGTTGTCAGAAGCTATTTGAGATGCATGCCATTGAGAGCATTTAATAGGCAGTGAAAGCTTGTCCCCATTAATGCCCCCGGCTGCAATAGCCTTAAGGAACCATGTACCAAGGTACAGTGAAGGGCTTTTATGTATTTCTACAATAAAGCAGAGAGTATATTTGGATTAAACAAGGTAAAACAATACAAGAAATTTTAAATTCATGGGCATTATTGGGGTGCTTTGATAGCAGGGCAGTTAGCATGACACATGGGGTGTCAGTGTTCAATTCTGGTGTCCTGTGCAAGGACGTTTGTACATGAGTGCATGGGGTTTCCTCCGGGTGCTCTAGTTTACTCCCACAGTCCAAAGTAGGTTAATTGTTTAGGTTCTACTGCCATTGTCAAAGCCAAACTTGGGTTGGAGGTGCAAGTCCTCAATCTGTCTGGATGGTCTCCAATCTGATGGCATGAACATCAATTTCTCTACCTTCTGGTTCCCCCCTCCATCTTCTTTTCCCATTGCCCATTCTAGCTCCCCTCTCACCTCACCTGCCCATCACCTCCCACTATTGCCTCTCCTCCTTCCCCTCTCCCCAGTCCAAAATCCTCTCCTATCAGATTCCCTCTTCTCCAGCTCTTCATCTCTTCTACCCATCACCTCCCAGCTTCTCAAATCATCTCCTTCTCCACTCACTCACCTTCCCCTAGCCTGGCCTAACTATTGCCTGCCAACTTGTCCTCCTCCCCCCAACTTTACTCTGGCTTCTTCTCTTCCATTCCAGTCCTGATAAAGGGTCTTGACTGAAAACATTTCTGTTCTGTGCTATGGACTCAGTAGCCCTCCAAAAGGCATCCACAACCAGCAATAATTATTATCCAGGAGAACTGGTATGTCACCAAAGACACTAAATTTCTACGGTATACCGTGGAGAGCATTCTAACTGGCTGCATCACTGTCTGATATGGAGGGAGCCACTGCACAGGAGCAAAATAACCTGCAGACAGTGGTGAACTTGGTCAGCTCCATCATGGACAATAGCCTCCCCAGCATTCAGACATCTTCAATGAACGATGCCTGAAAAAGGAAGCATCCATCATTAAGGACCCCCAACACTCAGGACATGCCATCTCTCATTGCTACCATCAGAGGAAGTACAGGAGCCTGAAGACACACTCACACAGTAAGTATGCCTGAGCACATACTTCACTATTTTCCTATCTACAATATTGTGTAACTCTCAGTTCGGCTAGTGGCTTAATCTAAGGGAAGACAGCCCATGGCACAGCCAAACTTGAGAAATCTTGTTTGGGTGGATGTGTCTCCTGTTCCAAACAGTACACAATATGCAATTACATGATCGAGCGTTATAATTCTTAATTTGACTATATGGTTAGTAAAGCAACAACAAAAAAGGGCCCATTCTCATGAAACAGTCGTAACGCACAACGTTGGAGCTCACGGTTCAGTCCTTTCTGATATCCCATCGACCTCCTCCGAGTATAGCAAACCCTGGGATCCTCGCTCCAAGTCCACTATATCCAGCGGTCTACAAACTCTCTCCATTCCCGTCTTCTCTCCTCATCTCTCCCCGAAATCCCTGCTCCCAGACCCACAAGAAACAACAACATTCCTCTCATTGGATAGTCCCACATGCCAAAGCCCTATTATCTCTAGACATAACCCAAACATTGCTGCTACAGAGAAACCATTACCTTAGCAGTGGAACATAAAAGTGCATGGCAATTGCATAGTACTACTGCAGCAAAGTCAGATTTCCTGACATCTGCCATCAATATTAAACCCGATTCTGATCAGATAAGGAACATTAACTAGAAAACATGAATTAACCAAAACAAAAGCCTTTCTTTTTACAACAAATTAAATAGAACAAATAAAAAAGTCCCTTTTAGCGCAAGGTAGTCATACTGTAGCTGTACTAAGGCGGTGATTAGAGCTGTGCTGGTCGGTCGAAGAACCTGATGGTATGAGACTTCAGGCTTCTGTACCTCCTGCCCGAAGGGAGCTGTGAAAAGCCAGCGTGGCCCGGATGCTGGGGATCTTTAATGATGGATGTTGCCAGGGCCTCCTGTAGATAGATACTACTGATGGTGGGGAGGGATGTGCCCCGATGTATTGGGAACATGAACAGGAAAGGAATGGAGGGATGTGGATCATCTGCAGACAGATGGGATTAGTTTAATTTGGTATCATGGTCCGCCAAAGGGCCTGTTCATGTACCTTAAACCATAAGACATAGGAGCAGAATTAGGCTATCCAGCCAAATCTCTACTTTAGATACCACCAATAACTTGGCCTCCCCAGGCGTCTGTGGCAATGAATTCCACAGATTCATCACCTTTGGCCAAAGTATTTCCTCCTCCCCTCTGTTCTAAAGGGTTGCCCTTCTACTGGGAGGCTATGCCTTCTAGTCCTAAACTCCCCCACTATTGGAAACATCCTCTCCTCATTTACTCTATCTAGGCCTTTCAATATTTATAGGTTTCAATGAGAACCACTCCCCCCATTGTTTTCCTAAACTCCAGAGCCATTAAATACTCCTCACATGTTAACCCTTTCCTTCCAGGGATCATTGTCGTGAACCTCCTTTGGACCCTCTCCAATGCCAGCACATCCTTTCAGTTCCAGGTATTTATACAGATGGCACAGACAGTCACCTACGCAAGCTACACGATTACGGTAGGCCACAATCTAGTTTTTTGGGCAGTTCCAGGAAGTATGTGGTTGACGGAGGGTGCAGACTTATTAATAGACTGAACTGCAATGATCCCGACATTCTCTCTTCGACCTCATCCCTTTGGGCAGAAGGTACAAAACCCAGAAAGCCCACACCACCAGGCTCAAGGACAGCTTCTACCCTGCAAACTCCACTCAGAAATGTCATTCCTACTGTTTGACCCTCACCAATTCTTATTGCTGGTTCATACAAGCAACCCGTCTGGGCACCGCACTGCTCGGTATGGCAACTGCTCTGCCCGTGACCGCAAGGAATTGCATAAAGTTGTGTAGATGGTTCAGCACATCACGGAAACCAGCCTCCCTTCCATGGACTCTATCCACACTTCTCACTGACTCATTAAAGCAGCCAGCATAACCAGTCTCCGCCCACCCCAGACATTCTCTCTTCTCCTTCCTCCCATCAGGCAGCAGATACAAAAGTCTGAAAGCTCGTACCACCAGGTTCAGGTACAGCTTCTATCCCGCTGTTATCAGAATCTTGAACAGACCTCTTCTACAGTAAGATGGACTGTTGCCTTCACAATAAGTAAAATCTGTTGGAGGGATCACCAGGGTCTCCCTCCCCCCCATTTGTGACATTTTCTGGGAACATTGTACATGAAGGGCCCCAAGCATTGTTGAAGATCCCTACCACCCATCCCACAATCTCTTTGACTCAATACTGTCATGAAAGAGGTACAGGAGGATCAGGACTAAGACTTCCAGGCTGTGAGACATGAATACCAAGGTCTAGTCAATAGGACAGCGAGCTGTTTACTTGTGCTGAGCACTACATACATTTTGAAACACATTTTATTAGCTTGTTTGTAGTAATATTTTGTTCTATGCACCATGTGATATACGTTGTGAAGGTGCGCCATTGTCTGTAAGAACATTCATTTGGTTGTGCTTTATCTATGTATTACGAGGGGTTTGATAGGGTGGATTGAATCTTTTCCCTGTGGAGGGGTGTTCAGGACAAGAAGGCATGGATTCGAGGTGGGAGGTATAAAGTGAATGGGAAGGGTGTGAGTTCCCACACAGGGCGTGCTTGGTCTGTGGAACACACTGCATGAAGTGAGGGTGTGTGAAGGCAGAGACCCTCATAACATTTAAAAGTTTACAGGTAAGTGCTCGAATTGTCAAGATCGAGAAGACTACAGATACGAAGTGGGTAAATAGGATTTGTATACACTCAGAGCCACTTTATTCTGTATCGCTTGTACATGGTCTTCTGCTGCTTAAAAGTTCGATGTGTTGTGCATTCAGAGATGCTCTTCTGCGCACCACTGATGTAACGTGTGGTTATTTGAGTTACTGTCGCCTCCCTGTCAGCTTGAAGCAGTCTAGCCATTCTCCTCTTATCTCTCTCAATTACAAGACATTTCCACGAATAGATCTTCCAGTCACTAGATGTTTTTTGTTTCTCACACCATTCTGTGTAAACTCTAGAGACTGTTGTATGTGAAAACGCCCGGAGATCAGCAGTTTCGGAGATACTGAAACCACCCCATCTGGCACCAACAAATATTCCATAGAAAAGTCACTTAGATCACATTTCTTCCCCATTCTGATGTTTGATTGGCTGATTAGATATTTGCATCAACGAGCGAGTGTACGGGTGTACCTAATAAAGTGGCCACTGTATAAGTGCAAGAGGTAGAAGGAATGGGGTGGGCCAAAAGGCCCGTCTCTCTGCTGTGGAACTTCATGACAGAGCGTTAGCGGAAGCAGTCTTGCATGAAGAGCGAATGAACGAAGCAACATGCAAGGTGCTAGAGGAGACACGCGAGGCTGCAGACGCTGGAATCCAGAGCAACTCTCAAAATGCTGGAGAGTGGATCAGGCAGCATCAAAACAGGGGAATGGACAATCGCCATTTCTGGTCGAGACCCTTCTATACCTTTAGATTCAAAGTTAAACGTTTAAGGTACATTTATTATCAAACTACATATATGTCAGCGTATAGTACCCTCGGATTTATTTCCCTGCGGGCTTTCACAGCAAATCAAAAGAAACATAACAAAATCAATGAATCCGTACAACATCAAATACCCATCGGGTGAAAAAAAGAACAAATTGCACAAGGGGATAACTCAAAGAACACAACAGACAAGTTCAGTTCAGCGTCGTGCTGCTAGCCCAGACCTCATCGGCCGCCCCGATCAAAAACAGTAAAAAAAGTAACCAGAATCCAGGAACACATCCAACATAAACCCCCCCAAAACAAGTCCACTGCATCACCCATCAATCCCAGGCTCCTGCACTTTCCTCTGACAGTAGCTAGCGGGGGTGGGGGGGGGGGGTGGGAGAGGAAGACCAGTTGAAACAAAGGCAGGCAGCTCTGAACACCTGCCCAACCAGTGTGCAAAATGCACCAAACTGTGCAAATACAATAATCAAAATAACCAAGCAATAAATATCAAGAACATGAGATTAAAAGTCCTTGAAAAAGAGTCCATGGGCTGTGGGAGCATTTCAGTGGCAGAGCGAATAAAGTTTAGTGAATTTATGCCCTTTGGTTCAATAACCTGATGGTTGAGGGGTAATAACTGTTCCCGAACCTGGTGGCGAAAGTTCTGAGGCTCCTGTTCCTTCCTGTTGTCTACAGCGGGAAGACAGCATGGCCCTGGTTGGTGAAGTTCTTAATGATGGATGCTCCTTTCCTGCGATCCGCTCCTTGTTCATCACAAACAAGAGAAATCCAAGCAACACAAAATGTTGGAGGAACTCAGCAGGGCAGACAGTATGGAAGAGTACATAGAAAAACAGAAAAAAACCCACAGCACAATACAGGCCTTTCGGCCCACAAAGTTGTGCTGAACATGTCCCTACCTTAGAAGTTACTAGGCTTACCCATAGCCCTCTATTTTTCTAAGCTCCATGTACCTATCCAAAAAATCTCTTAAAAGACCCTATCGTATCTGCTTCTACCACCATTGCTGGTAGCCTATTCCATGCACTCACCACTCTCTGCATAAAAAACTAAACCTTGACATCTCCTCTGTATCTACTCCCCAGCACCTTAAAACTGAGCCATCTTGTGGAAATCATTTCAGCCCTGGGAAAAAGCCTCTGTCTATCCACACGATCAATGCCTCTCATCATCTTATACACCTCTATCAGGTCACCTCTTATCCTCCATCGCTCCAAGGAGAAAAGGCCGAGTGGACTCAACCTGTTTCATAAGGCATGCTCCCCAATCCTGGCAACATCCTTGTGAATCTCCTCTGCACCTTTTCTATGGCTTCCACATCCTTCCTATAGTGAGGCGACCAGAACTGAGCACAGTACTCCAAGTGGGGTCTGACCAGGGTCCTATATAGCTGAAACATTATCTCTCGGCTCCTATATTCAATTCCACAATTAATGAAGGCCAATACCCCATATGCCTTCTTAACTACAGAGTCAACCTGTGCAGCTGCTTTGAGCGTCCTATGGACTTGGACCCCAAGACCCCTCTGATCCTCCACACTGCCAAGGGTCTTACCATTAATACTATATTCTGCCATCATACTTGACCTACCAAAATGAACCACTTCACACTTCTCTGGGTTGAACATTATCTGCCACTTCTCAGCCCAGTTTTGCATCCTATCAATGTCCCACTGTAACCTCTGACAGCCCTCCACTCTATCCACAACACCTCCAACCTTTGTGTCATCAGCAAATTTACTAACCCATCCCTCCACTTCCTCATCCAGGTCATTTAAAAAACTCACGAAGAGTCAGGGTCCCAAAACAGATCCTTGAGGCACTCCATTGGTCACCAACCTCCATGCAGAACGTGACCCATCCACAACCACTCTTTGCCTTCTATACGCAAGACAGTTCTGGATCCACAAAGCAATGTCCCCTTGGATCCCATGCCTCCTTACTTTCTCAATAAGCCTTGCATGGGATACCTTATCAAATGCCTTGCTGAAATCCATATACACTACATCTATGGCTCTTCCTTCATCAATGTGTTTAGTCACATCCTTAAAAAATTCAATCAGGCTCATAAGGCACGATCTGCTCTAGACAAAGCCATGCTGACTATTCCTAATCATATTATGCCTCTCTAAATGTTCAAAAATCCTGCCTCTCTTGAACTTCTTCATCAACTTACCAACCGCTGAAGTAAGACTCACTGGTCTATAATTTCCTGGGGTATCTCTACTCCCTTTCTTGAATAAAGGAACAACATTCGCAACCCTCCAATCCTCCGGAGCCTCTCCCGTCCTCATTGATGATGCAAAGATCATCACCAGAGGCTCAGCAATCTCCTCCCTTACCTCCCACAGTAGCCTGGGGTACATCCTGTCTGGTCCCGGTGACTTATCCAACTTGATGCTTTCCAAAGGCTCCAGTACATCCTCTTTAATATCTACATGCTCAAGCTTTTCAGTCTGCCGCAAGTCACCACTACAATCACTAAGATCCTTTTCCATAGTGACTACTGAAGTATTCATTAAGTACCTCTGCCATTTCTCCCGGTTCCATACACACTTTCCCACTGTCACACTTGATAGGTCCTATTCTTTCACATCTTATCCTCTTGCTCTTCACATACTTGTAGGATGCCTTGGGGTTTTCCGTAATCCTGCCTGCCAATGTCTTCTCATGACCCCTTCTGGCTCTCCTAATTGTCTTTTCAAGCTCCTTCCTGTTAACCTTATAATCTTCTAGATCTCTAACATTACCTAGCTCTCTAAACCTTTAAGTTTTTCTTTTCTTCTTGACTAGATTTATTACAGCCTTTGTACACCACAGTTCCTGTACCCTGCCATAACTTCCCTGTCTCATTGGAACGTACCTATGCAGAACTCCACACAAATATCCCCTGAACATTTACCACATTCCTTCCGTACTTTTCCCTGAGAATATCTGTTGCCAATAAAAGCTTCCATTTTCCTGCCTGACCTCCTCATAATTCCCCTTACTCCAATTAAATGCTTTTCTAATTTGTCTGTTCCTATCCCTCTCCAATGCTATGGTAAAGGAGATAGAATAGTGATCACTATCTCCAAAATGCTCTCCCACTGAGACCCCTGACACCTGACCAGGTTCATTTCCCAATACCAGATCAAGTACATCCTCTCCTCTTGTAGGCTCATCTACATATTGTGTCAAGAAACCTTCCTGAACACACCTAACAAACTCCACCTCATCTAAACCCCTCACTCTAGGGAGATGCCAATCAATATTTGGGAAATTAAAATCTCCCATCACGACAGCTCTTATTATTACACCTTTCCAGGAGCTGTTTCCCTATCTGCTCCTCGATATCCCTGTTACTATTGGGTGGCCTATAAAAAAACACCAAGTTATTGACCCCTTCCTGTTCCTAACCTCCACCCACAGAGACTCCATAGACAATCCCTCCATGACGTCCACCTTTTCTGCACCCATGACACTATCTCTGATCAACAGTGCCACGCCCCCACCTCTTTTGCCTCCCTCCTGGTCCTTTCTGATGCATCTAAAACCCAGCACTTGAAATAACCATTCCTGTCCCTGAGCCATCCTCATCTCTGTAATGGCCACCACATCATATCCCCAAGTACTGATCGATGCCCTGAGCTCATCCACGTTGTTCACAATGCTCCTTGTGTTAAAATAGACACATCTCAAATCATTGGTCTGAGCACGTCCCTTCTCTGTCACCTGCCTATTCTCCCTCACACACTTTCTCCAACCTCCTCTTCCCCAGTCTCTTCAGTTCGGTTCCCACCCCCCATCAATTCTTGTTTAAACTCTCCCCAGTAGCCTTAACAAACCTCCCTGCCAGGATATTGGTCCCCCTGGGATTCAAGTGCAACCTGTCCTTTTTGTACAGGTCACACCTGCCCCAAAAGAGGTCCCAATGATCCGGAAATCTGAATCGCTACCCCCTGCTCCAATCCCTCAGCCACACATTTATCCTCCACCTCCTCCTATTCCTCTTCTCACTGTCGCGTGGCACAGGCAGTAATCCGGAGATTACTACTGGTCCTGCTTCTCAGCTTCCTTCCTAACTCCCTGTATTCTGTTTTCAGTACTTCTTCTCTTTTCCTACCTATGTCATTGGTACCAATATGTACCACGATTTCTGGCTGTTCTCCCTCCCACTGCAGGATATCTTGGACGCGATCTGAAACATCTTGGACCCTGGCACCTGGGAGGCAAACTACCATCCGAGTTTCTTTCCTGCATCCACAGCATCGCCTAACTGACCCCCCCCCCCCCCCCCAGGTAGGCTGTCCCCCCCTAACAGTAATCAAACAGGAGTACTTATTATCAAGGGGTACAGCCACAGAGGTACTCTCTAGTACCTGACTCTTCCCCCTCCTGACTGTGACCCGCTTGTCCGTCTCCCGTGGCCCCGGTGTGACCACCTACCTGTAACTCCCCTCTATTAGCTCCTCGCTCTCCCTGACCAGGCGAAGGTCATCGAGCTGCATCCCCAGTTCCCTAACTCGGCCCCTCAGGAGCTGCAGCTCGACACACCGGCTGCAGATGTGGCTGCCCAGGAGGCTGAGGACCTCTCACATCTGACACCGAGCACAGAAAACCGGCCTCACATACGTACTACTTCCTTTCCACAACTAACGCAGGTAAACCTATTTCGCCTCATCCCGTTACTGCCTCCGCCCGCTGAGCCAAAGCCCCATCACCCCACCTCCGCTGCCCGCTGTCTTTTTAAACTACTCCCCCTCTGCTGGCAGACGTCACACGCCTGTGCAGTCTTGCCTCTCTCCGAGTGGTGAATTCCCTCGCTCTGGAAATCTTGCTCCGAATCAGAAATATCGAGAACATGAGATTAAAAGTCCTTGGAAACGAGTCCACAGGCTGTGGGAACAGTTCAGCGACAGGGAGAATAAAGTTTAGTGAATTTATGCCCTTTGGTTCAAAAACCTGACGATTGAGGGTTCCTGAACCTGGTGGCGAAAGTTCTGAGGCTCCTGTACCTTCCTGTTGTCTCCAGCGGGAAGACAGCATGGCCCTGGCTGACTGGAGTCCTTGATGATGAATGCTGCTTTCCTGCGATCACAAACAAGAGAAATCCAAGCAACACACGCAAAATGCTGGAGGAACTCGGCAGGGCAGATAGTATGGAAAAGAGTACAGTTAACATTTCGGACCGAGATCCTTGGAGAGTTGCGAGGTTGTACAGAGTAGGAACAATTGTTAAAAAAGAGAAAATTTGCAGATGCTGGAAATGGAACTTTTTGCACTCACCTCTGCAGCACCAGCACGAACAGTGACTTCGCGTTATTGGCTCTGGGTAACACCGCCGCCCCTATAAGTACAGTTCCTGACTGACAGGCTGCCTCCTGGGTCCTGCTGCCCGACGGCGTTCTGAGCAGAACCCTTTCATTCAATTTCTGGTTATCTGTATTTAAAAGGCGAAAAGTTCCTGTCAGAAACACACTGAGTCTCAGCAATTTGCAGAACGGTAAACTTTATTTTTCGAGTCTGCAGAGTCGGACCCAACCAGCTCCTGCTAGATTGAGTGCCGAATTACACTTTGCACAGTTTTTTTATACCCTACTTGTTTACGATTTTGTGAGTTGCACCCATGTGAGGTGCAGACATTCTTCCTTAATCTCATTACAAAATTACAAATGTGACTACCCTTTGGCCCACTTATCAGCCTCAGCGCATTTTGACAGTTATTGTTCAACCGTTCAGCATGTCTTCCCGTTACCCGTATCGCTTCTTTAATCAGCAAGCTATTGTTTCATCCTCATTTTGCAAATTGGTTTATACGTTGCCCTGCAAGTTGCTTTGCACGCTCTTTCTGTGTCAACACATTCTAAATGGACGCCTTAAGTACCGTCTTTAATTTAATCATTTCTCTCAGTTCCCTTTGCAAATATCATGTTTTCTGTTCTGTTTCGCGTTTAAAACTCTCGGTTTGCAGATTCCCACAGGTGCTTACGCGTGTAAGCAACAAAATAGAGAGAGTAGGGAGAAGATTTACTAGAATATTACCTGGGTTTCAGCACTTAAGTTACAGGGAAAGATTGAACAAGTTAGGTCTTTATTCTTTGGAGCGTAGAAGGTTGAGCGGGGACTTGATCGAGGTATTAAAAATTATGAGGGGGATGGATAGAGTTGATGTGGATAGGCTTTTTCCATTGAGAGTAGGGGAGATTCAAACAAGAGGATATGAGTTGAGAGTTGGGGGCAAAAGTTGAAGGGTAACATGAGGGGGAATTTCTTTACCCAGAGAGTGGTAGCTGTGTGGAACGAGCTTCCAGTAGAAGTGGTAGAGGCAGGTTCGGTATTGTCATTTAAAGTAAAATTGGATAGGTATATGGACAGGAAAGGAATGGAGGGTTATGGGCTGAGTGCGGGTCAGTGGGACTAGGTGAGTGTAAGTGTCGGCACGGACTGGAAGGGCCAAGATGGCCTGTTTCCGTGCTGTAATTGTTATATGGTTATGGTTTAGACTGTGGGAGTATGTTTCACTTTTCCTGGGTACCGGGTGCAAGGACCAAGAACCAGGTAAGGCACTGGAAAAGTCCTCTTCAGCCGGCATATCATTGTGATGTGGAGTTTACCCTGTGTGGGACGGTGCCAGCAAATACAAGCAGGACTGGATAAATCTAAATGGGCAAACTCCCCAAACGTTATCATGCAGATTAACGGTGGTGAGCGAGGTAAATGCCTCGACAGAGTGGATGTGGGCAGGATGTTCCCTATCGTCTAGGTGGAGCAGAGGGCTCAGCCTCAGAATAGAGGGACGTCCATTTAGAACAGAGATAAGGAGGACTTTCTTTGGAGAATCTGTGAAATTCATTACCACAGTCAGCTGCGGAGGCCAAATAATTGAGTACATTTAAAGCGGAGGTGGGTATGTTTTTAATTAGACAGGGTGTCAAAGCTCGGGGGAGGGGGGAAGAAATAAGAATGGGGGTGAACTGTAATCGCGTTGGTTTCCTCCTACAGTTCAAAGATGTACGGGCTGGTAGGTTAATTGGCCACTGTAATTAGGTTGGGGATAGGAGATCGCTGGGCGGCGCGGCTCGAATGGTCAGTTCTGTGCTGAATCTCGATAAATACATAAATCGGCCACGATTTATGGATCCCTCCCAATGCGCCGAATGGTCCGATTCTGCTCCTAATGTTCAACAGCAGGACACAAAGGGAGCCGCGGGCACTAGGACCCAAAGAGAGCATGGCGTGAAGTAAACACTGAACTCGTGCGAGTTGGGAATGACGAAATATGTGAACCCTAGAGAAATCGAAACTCTTCAGCAAAACAGAAACATGCTTGTAAAAATTTCCTGTCAGCAAACACCAATCCCGCTCATTTACCTAGTAACTTCTTGGCCGTGTCGATGTTGACATAGTTACCGTGCTCTGTAAGAGGGCTCTGACAGACAAAGCTCGGTTTAAAAAAAAGCTATCACAATCACCGTTAAAACTCAAAACAGTAGTGACAATCGAATAATCAAGAAGTTAGAAGATTAGATTCAAGAATTACAAGGGTATGACAAACCGGATGAGCAAACTTGCAGCTGATACCAAGATCGGGGGCGTGATGGACAGCGAGAACGATCAAGGATTGAGGTTCACGATTGCTTAATGTCATTTCCAGTACAACATGTGCAAAGCAGAAAGGAAACACGAGAAATTCTGCAATCCTAGCAACACACACAAAATGCTGGAGGAACTCAGTAGGCCAGGCCCAAAACGTCCACTGCCTGGTCTGCTGAGTTCCTCCAGCATTTTGAGTGTGTTGAGTAGATTTCAAAGGTGGTGGTGGGGGAAACACAAAATGATGGGTGGAACGTGGGGCGGGGCGGGATGGCTGATGCACCATCAATAACTCACTCTGAGACGTAAACGCGAGAAATCTGCTTTTATTGACTGGAAGAAGGAACAGCAGTGAGTGACTACCATACTACATCCTGGAGACTGAGAGGCAGGGCTCAGGCCTCAATCGCCTTTATACAGGGGTCTGTGGGAGGAGCCACAGGAGCAGTCAGCAGGAGGCGTGTTCAGACAGGTATATGCAGTTCACCACAATGGCCTAATCTCAAACAATAATGAGGTGGCCTACAGGGAAGAAGCCATCACCCTGACACAGTGGTGTCAAGAAAACAACCTCTCCCTCAATGTCACAAAAACAAAGGAGCTGGTTGTGGATCACAGGAGGAATGGAGACAGGCTAACCCCTATTGACATCAATGGATCTGGGGTTGAGAGGGTGAACAGCATCAAGTTCCTCAGCATAAACATCACCGAGGACCTCACGTGGTCTGTACACACCAGCTGTGTGGTGAAAAAAGCACAGCAGCACCTCTTTCACCTCAGATGGTTGAGGAAGTTTGATATGGGCCCCCAAATCCCAAGAACTTTATACAGGGGCACAATTGAGAGCATTCTGACTGGCTGCATCACTGCCCGGTATGGGAAGTATACTTCCCTTAATCGCAGGACTCTGCAGAGAGTGGTGCAGACAGCCCAGCGCATCTGTAGATGTGAATTTCCCACTATTCAGGACATTTACAAAGACAGGTGTGTAAAAAGGGCCCAAAGGATCATTGGGGACCTGAGTCACCCCAACCTCAAACTGTTCCAGCTGCTACCCTCTGGGAAACAGTACCACAGCATAAAAGCCAGGACCAACGGGCTCTGGGACAGCTTCTTCCACCAGACCATCAAACTGATTAACTCATGCTGACACAACAGTATTTCTATATTATATTGACTGTCCTGTTGTACATAAATTTATTATAAATTACTGTAATTGCACATTTAGCTGTAACATAAAGATTTTTACTCCTCATGTATGTGAAGAATGTAAGAAATAAAATCAATTCAATGAAGTGAAGAGTGGGAAGTTGATTGGTGAAAGGGATACAGGGCTGGAGAAGGGGAATCTGATAGGAGAGGACAGAAAGCTATGGAAGAAAGAAAAGGGGGAGGAGCACCAGAGGGAGGCGATGGGAGGGCCAGGAGATGAGGTGAGAGAGAGAAAAGGGGATGGGGAATTGTTACTCCTGTAGCAAAAAGACCCACAATAAGATAATGAACACAATAATAATAATGGTGGCATCCGTTAGTCTTACAAGACCATGGATCTGCGCCTGGAATGGTTTCCAGGGTGCAGGCCTGGGCGAGGTTGTATGGAAGACCAGCTGTTGCCCATGCAGCAAGTCTCAACTCTCCACGACATCGATGTTGTCCAAAGGAAGAGCAAGGACCGATTCAGTTTGGCACCGGTGATGTCACAGGAGTTGCCAGAGCGAGGTTGAAGGCAACGTCCGACTGCTTTAGGGACTCCAGCTCCGGATTTGTCCTCAGCGTTCACTCCCAAAGCCTTTCCCATGAGTGGGTATGGCCGCAAAGCAGCGGGGGTTTGAAATCAGAGTTTTCCCTCTCTTAGATGGACTGCCTTCCCTGGCTGACAAGCTCCATCTACCTGAAACAATAATAATAAAAATGCAATAAATATAAAAACATAAGCTAGCTTATTTATTGTTTGTACGTCCATAAAGTGGTGCTAGGTTGTACAAAGTTGGAGTTTCTTTCAAGGACTCTTTATCTCATATTCTATATATTTATCGCTGTTTACTTATATTTTCAGTTGCCTTTTTCACTCTGGTTGATATTTCATTGATCCTGTTATAGAAGCTATGCTATAGATTTGCTGAGTATGTCCACAGGAAAATGAATCTCGGGGTTGCATGTGGCGACATATATGTATTTTGATAATAAAATTTACTTTGAACTTTGAGTTAATGGGTGGGTTGGTGTTAATCAGCCTTACTGCTTGGATAAGTAACTGTTTTTGGGTCTGGTGGTCCTGGCGTGGATGCCTCAGCAGGTCAGGCAGTATCTATGGAGAAGAATAAGCAGTTCTGTTTTGGGTCAAGGCCCTTCATCAGGACTGGAAAGCAAGATGAAGAAGCCAGAATAAGAATAACAG
Source organism: Hypanus sabinus (assembly GCF_030144855.1). NCBI lineage: Eukaryota > Metazoa > Chordata > Chondrichthyes > Myliobatiformes > Dasyatidae > Hypanus > Hypanus sabinus. The sequence goes on along the minus strand of NC_082711.1, from coordinate 6,972,775 downwards.
TTCAGCACAGATGAGGTGTGCTGAGAAACCTGTTTCTGTGCCGTAGTACAGAAAAAGTGGAGAACAGCAGGCAGAGAATGAACAATGAGTTTAAGGAAATGAAAAATTGCAGCCATATAGAATGGGAGGAATTGAAATTGAAACTGAAACATAACAGGCAAGACTCGAAACGTTCTGCAGGTGTATCATGGAGGGTATTCTAACTGGAGGCAGATGAGAAAAATCTGCAGAAACTTATAAACTCAGCCAACTCCATCATGTGCACTCACCTCCCCAACATTGAGAACACCCTCAAAAGGTAATGCCTCAAAAATGCAGCATCCATCATTGAGGACCCGCATCACCTGGACATGCCCTCTTCTCATTATAATCATCAAGGAAGAGGGACAGGAGCCTGAAGACACACACTCAACGTTTCAGGAGCAGCTTCTTCCCCTCCACCATCAGATTTCTGAACACATGAACACTTCTCTGATATTTCCCCCTCTCTTTTTGCACCACCTATTTAATTTATTTTTATATATACTTTCTGTATTTTACAGTTTTATTATTAATTATTACAATGTGCTGCTGCTGCAAAACAACAAATTTCACACAGTCTGCCAGTGATATTACACCTGATTCAGATTCTGCTATGCTCAAGTTATTCAGTGCACCAAGCAGCTTTTAGGAAGGAGAAGAGAATTAATGTTTCAGATTAAAAACTTTACCGCAGGTTTTGGCATTTTTATTTTGAAACATAGGACAGAAAGACATGATATCCCTGAGACTTTGTGACCAGCACAGACTGTTATTTTCCAGAGTTCCATAGATCACTGACTGAAACTTGGGGCAGCCTAGTAGCAGCGCGGTTAGCACAACATGGGGTGTCCGAGTTCAAAGTTCAATTCCAGCACTGTCTGTAAGGAGTTTGTATGTTCTCCCTGTGACTGCATGGATTTCCTCCCGGTGCTCCGGTTTCCTCCCACAGTCCAAAGACATACTGTTTAGTCGGTTGGTCATTGTCATCAGGCCAGGGTTAAGTCAGGGGGTTGCCAAAAGTCAACTGAAATGTGGCACTTAGACCTTAAGAAATAGGAGCAGAATGAGGCCATTTGGCCCATCAAGTCTGCTCCGCCATTTCATCACGGCTGATCCAATTTTCCTCTCAGCCCCAGTCTCCTGCTTTCTCACTGTATCCCTTCACACCCTGACCAATCAAGGATCTATCAACCTCTACCTTAAATATACATAAAGACTTTGCCTTCACAGCTGCCCATGGCAAGGAATTCCACAGATTCACCACTCTATGGCTAAGGAAATTCCTCCTCATTTCTGTCATAAAAGGATGCCCCTGTATTCTGAGGCTGTGTCCTCTGGTCTTAGACTCTCCCACCATTTCAAACATCCTCGCTACATCCACTGTATCAAGACCTTTCACTATTCGATAGGTTTCAATGAGGTCACCCCTCATTCTTCTGAATTCTAGTGAATACTGGCTCAGAGCCATCAAATGCTCTTCATACAACAAGTGACTCAATCCTGGAATCATTTTTGTGAACCTCCTTTGAACCATCTCTAATTTCAGCATGCCTTTTCTAAGTGGTACAAAACTGCTCACAATACTCTTAGTGAGGCCTCACCAGTGCTTTATAAAGTCTCAGCATTAGATCCCTGCTTTTATATTCTAGTCTTCTTGAACTGAATGTTAACATTGAATTTGCCTTCCTCACCACAGGTGTAACCTGCAAATTAACTTTTAGGAAATCCTGCATAAGGACTCCCAAATCCCTTTGCACCTCCATTTTATTTTTGTATTTTCTCTTCATTTAGAAAATAGGTAACCCTTTCATTTTTTCTACCAAAGTCATGACCATACACTTCCTGACACATCTGCCATTTCTTTGCCCATTCTCCTAATCTGCCTAGGTCATACTGTAGCCTCTCTACTTCCTCAAATCTACCTGTCCCTCCACCTACCTTCATAACATAGAACCATAGAACATTACAGCACAGAAACAGGCCTTTTGGCCCTTCTAGGCTGTGCCAAACCATTTTTCTGCCTAGTCCCACTGACCTGCACCCGGCCCATATCCCTCCAAACCCCTCTCATCCATGTACCTGTCCAAGTTTTTCTTAAATGTTAAAAGTGAGCCCGCATTCACCACTTCATCTGGCAACTCATTCCACACTCCCACCACTCTCTGTGTGCAGAAGCCCCACCCCAATGTTCCCTTTATACATTTCCCCCTTCACCCTTAACCCATGTCCTCTGGTTTTTTTCTCTCCTGGACTCAGTGGAAAAAGCCTGCTTGCATTCACTCTATCTATACCCATCATAATTTTATACACCTCTATCAAATCTCCCCTCATTCTTCTACGCTCCAGGGAATAAAGTCCTAACATATTCAACCTTTCTCTGTAACTCAGTTTCTCAAGTCCCGGCAACGTCCTTGTAAACCTTCTCTGCACTCTTTCAACCTTATCAATATCCTTCCTGTAATTAGGTGACCAAAACTGCACACAATACTCCAAATTCAGCCTCACCAATGTCTTATACAACCTCACCATAACATTCCAACTCTTATGCTCAGTACTTTGATTTATAAAGGCCAATGTACCAAAAGCTCTCTTTACTACCTGTGATGCCATTTTTAGGGAACTTTGAATCTGCATTCCCAGATCCCTCTGTTCTACTGCACTCCTCAGTGCCCTACCATTTACCTTGTATGTTCTACTTTGGTTTGTCCTTCCAAAGTGCAATACCTCACACTTGTATTAAACTCCATCTGTCATTTTAAAAGCCCAATTTTCCAGCTGGTCTAGATCCCTCTGCAAGCTTTGAAAACCTTCCTCACTGTCCACTACACCTCCAATCTTTGCGTCATCAGCAAATTCGCTGATCCAATTTACCTCATTATCATCCAGATCATTGATATAGATGACAAATAACAATGGACCCAGCACTGATCCCTGTGGCACACCACCAGTCACAGGCCTCCACTCAGAAGCAATCCTCCACTACCACTCTCTGACTTCTCCCATTGAGCCAATGTCGAATCCAGTTTACTACCTCCCCATGTATACCTAGTGACTGAATCCTCCTAACTAACCTCCCATGCGGGACCTTGTCAAAGGCCTTCCTGAAGTCCATGTAGACAACATCCACTGCCTTCCCTTCATCCACTTTCCTGGTAACCTCCTCGAAAAACTCTAATAGATTTGTTAAACATGACCTAACATGCACAAAGCCGTGTTGAGTCTCCCTAATAAGTCCCTGTCTATCCACATACTTGTAAATCCTATCTCTTAGTACTCCTTCCAATAATTTACCTACTACTGACGTCAAACTTACCGGCCTATAATTTTCCGGATCATCTGCAAAGTTTGGAACAAAGCCATCAATTCCATCATCAAAATCACTGATATATAATGTAAAAATAATTAGTCTTCAAAATATAACATAAAAAGAACCCTGTGGAACACCACTGGTTACTGGTAGTCAGTCAGGAAACCCTCCCTTTATTCCCACTCTTTGCCTCCTGCCTATCAGCCACTGCTTTATCCATGCTCGAATATTTCCTGTAATACTATGGGCTTGCAGCTTGTTAAAAAACTTTATGTGTGGCACCTTGTCATAGGCCTTCTGAAATTCAGAAGATTATCCTTTGTCTATCCTGCTTGCTACTTCTTCAAAGAATTCCAACAGATCTGTCATGCAAGACTTTCCCTTGAAGAAACCATGCTGACTATGGCCTATTTTATCATGTGCCTCCAAGTACCCTGAGACCTCATCCTTAATGATCATCTCCGACATCTTCCCAACCACTGAGGTCAGACTAACTGGCCTATAGTTTCCTTTCTTCTGCCTCTCTCCCTTCTTGAAGAGTGGAGTAACATTTCTGATTTTCCAGTCTTCCAGAACATTCCAAAATCTAGTGATTCTCGAAAGGTCATTACAAATGCCTCCGTGATCTCTTTAGCCACCTTTTTCAGAACCCTGGGGTGTACACCATCTAGTGCAGGTGATCTATCTACCTTCAGACCTTTCAGTTTCATAAGAACCTTCTCTCGAGATATGGTAACTTCACACACTTCATGCCCCCAACACCTGGAACTTCCACCACACTGCTACTGTCTTCCACCATGAAGACTGATGCAAAATACTTATTCAGTTCATCTGCTGTTTCCTTGTCCCCATTACTACCTCTCCTGCATCGTTTTCCAGTCGTCCGATATCCACTCTCACTTCTCTTTTACACTTTATGTATCTGAAGAAACTTTTGGTATCCTCTTTAATATTATTGACTAGCTTATTTTCATATTTACCTTCTTAATGACTTTTTTAGTTGCCTTCTGTTGGTTTTCAAAAGTTCCCTAATCCTCTAACTTTCCATTAATCTTTGCTCTATTATACGCCCACGCTTTGTTGGCTTTGACTTCTCTTGTCAGACACGTTGTGTCATCTTTCATTTAGAATACTTCTTGCTAGACTTGTCAGGGAAAGTAAAACAGTGATAGACAGGAGGAAAGTAGTCACCCTAGGGCGGGGGTCGGCAACCAGCGGCTCCGGAGCCACATGTGGCTCTTTTACGTCTGTGCTGCGGCTCCCTGTTGCTTTGGGAAATAATTGGTTGTGGCGACCCTTTTCCTGGCACATCCGAACCGACTCACAATTAGATAGCCTACGGGGGTTTGCGAGCACAGAGCTTTGGAGCCTCTGCGCCATGGGGGGCCGGTTGAGGGAGGCTTAAAAGTGAGGCTAAAGATTTCGAATAAAGTTTTTTCCTTCGACTGCAGTTACCGACTCTGTGTCGTAATTTTAGCGCTGCGTGTAGCACACCGCTACATGGTCAGTATTTAATTAAAATGTATTTTATGTTAGTTTGTTAGTTTTTGAAATGTAAATCTAAATTTGAAGATTATGGTGATCTTGTACAATCTAAATAAGACGTTGTGGCGACCCATTTCCTGACACATCCGAACCGGCTCACAATTAGCCAGCGTTCAGGCTAAGGGAGATAGCCTACGGGGGTTTGTGAGTACGTGTCTTTTGGAGCATCCGCGCCCATGGGGGGCGGGTTGAGGGAGGCTTAAAAGCAAGGCTGTTTAGTTCGAATAAAGCTATCTTTGACTGCAGTTTACTGACTGCGTGTAGCACACCGCTACAACGTGTTTTTATCGCTGGCTGTCCAGAGGGGAGGTGCTGAAACGCTTTGTCGCGTGTCTGGAAGAAGTGAAAACTTTTCTGGGCAGCAAAGGGCTCACCTTTCCTGAGCTGGAACAGCCAGAGTGGCTGGAAAAGCTACACTTCATGGTAGACATGACAGCGCACCTGAACACGCTGAACACAGCTCTTCAGGGGTAAGGACGTACAGCCCTGCACATGTTGGAGGATGTTTTGGCATTCGAGCGCAAGTTGACGTTGCTTGCCAGAGATTTACAGAAAGGCACTTTGTCTCACTTCCCCAATTTGAGAGAGTTCAAACAAGGTCACGACATGATAAATTCGGGGTATTTACATTCTGCAATCATCGCAATGCAAACATCGTTTGGGAAATGCTTCTGTGAGTTCAGAGAGGAAAAAAACACATTATCCTTCCTGGTCACTCCCCTAAGCATCGATCCATCCCTACTGAATACGACTGCATTGTCAGGTGTGAGTCAACCTGACTAAGTATGATAAATATTTTAATTGCCTATTATTTTACGTATATTCATATGTTTTCATTGTTCAGTGAAATAGTCCTTTTATTTTTCAGGTTGACAGCTGGCTGACGTTATTTTTGGTTTGCTGCTGGCGGCAAATTTAAGTTTGGCGTTTTTCATAAATACAAGAAGGACTCAAATAGACGTTGAGTATTTTACTTAAAAGTAACCTTCAACCCAACGTCTTTTTTGCGGGAGTTCAAAATGTTTTTGTTGCATGCAGAAATGTAATTTTGTTTTCTCTGCAGGAGTTCATCAATTTCATAAATGCAACACATTATAGTTTGTTTATACATAGCATAAAGGCAAAACAAAACGTTGTATGCAGTGTTATTTCATTTTAAATGTCAAACGGGTTTTGTGGCTCCCAGTGTTTTCTTTTCTGTGGGAAACGGGTCCAAGTGGCTCTTTCAGTGGTAAAGGTTCCTGACCCCTGCCCTAGGGCAACAGGAGACAGACATTTGGGCGACTGTCAGGAGATGGAACGGAGAACATTCAATAGTAGAGAGCATCCCTGTGGCCATCCACCTGGACAATAAGTACCTCATTTTGAGTATTGTTTTGGGGGTTGGGGGTCCTACCTGGTGGAAGCAACAGCGGCTGTGCTCTGGCACTGAGTCTGGCCCTGTGGCTCAGAAGGGTACGGAAATGAAGAGAATGGCAGCAGTAGTAGGGGGCTCTATAGACAGGGAGATAGATAGGTGATTCTGTGGATGCAAAAAGAAAACACGGATGGTAGTTTGCCTCCCAGGCGCCAGGGTCCAAGATGTTTCTGAACGTGTACACAATGTCCTGAAAAGGGAGAGTGAACAGCCAGAAGATGTGGTACATATTGGTACCAACAACATAGTTAGAAAGAGAGAGGAGGTCCTGAAAAAAGAATACAGGGAGTTAAGAAGGAACCTGAGAAGCAGGACCTCAAAGCTGCTACGCAGGTTGACTCTGTGTTTAAGAAGGCATACGGTGTATTGGCCTTCATCAATCATGGAATTGAGTTTAGGAGCCGAGAGGTAATGTTGCAGCTACATAGGACCCTGGTCAGACCCCACTTGGAGTATTGTGCTCAGTTTTGGTCACCTCACTATAGGAAGGATGTGGAATCCATAGAAAGCGTGCAGGGAAGATTTACAAAGACGTTGCCTGGATTGGGGAGCATGCCTTATGAAAACAGGTTAAGTGAACTCAGCCTTTTCTCTGGAGCGATGGAGGATGAGAGGTGACCGGATAGAGGTGTATAAGATGATGAGAGGTATTGATCATGTAGATAGTCAGAGGCTTTTTCCCAGGGCTGAAATGGCTAGCACGAGAGGGCATAGTTTTAAGGTGCTTGAAAGTAGATACAGAGGAGATATCAGGGGTAAGTTTGTTATGCAGAGAGTGGTGAGTGTGTGGAATGGGCTGCCGGTGGTGGAGGTAGATACAATAGGATCTTTTAAGAGACTCCTGGATAGGTACATGGAGCTTCTAAAAGCAGAGGGCTATGGGTAACCCTAGGTACAACTTTGTGGGCTGAAGGGCCTATATTGTGCTGTAGGTTTTCTATGTTTCTATGGGTAGTAATCTTGGGATTTTACTGCCTGTTCCACGCAACAGAAATAGAATGAGGTGGCAGATAAATATGTAGCTGAAAAATTGGAGTGGTGGGGTCAGAGAATCAGATTTCTGGATAATTGGGACCTCTTCCATGGTAGGTGTGACCTGTACAAAACGGCAGGTTGCACTTGAATCTGAGGGGGACCAATATTCTTGCAAGCATGTTTACTAGAGCTGTTGGGAGTGGTTTAAACTAGTAAGGCAGGGGGATGGGAACCAGGATGATAGAGCTGAGGATAAGCCAGCAGGTTTACAAGTAGATGATGGGAATAACGTGAATGTAAGGAAGGACAAGCCAAGGATTGGGTACAAATGCAGACCAAGCAAAATTCAAAAGGGCAAAAAACGCAGGACTGAAGGTGCTGTATTTAAATGCGCACAGCATTTGGAATAAGGTGGATGAACTCGTGGTGCAATTAGAGACTGGTCAGTATCATGTTGTGGGCATCACTGAGTTGTGGCTGAAAGAAGGCCAAAGTTGGGAGTATGTATTTTGAGAATATATTTTGTTTCAAAAGGACGGGCAGGAAGGCATAGGCAATGGTGTGGCTCTGTTGGTAAGAGATCGAATTATATCTTTAGAAAGAAGTCAGAGAATGTTGAATGTTTGTGGGTAGAGTTAAGAAACTGTAAGGATAAAGAAAATCATTATGAGAATCCTATATAGGCCACAGATAGTAGCCAAGATGCGGGGTTGAGATTGCAAAGGGAGCTGGAAAAGTCGTATAATAACGGTAATGACACAATTGTAATGGGGGACTTCAATATGCAAGGGGATTGGGAAAATCGGACTGGGGTCGGATCACAAGAGAGGGAATTTGTTGAATGTTTATGAGATGGCTTTTCAGAGCAGCTTGTGCTTGAGCTTAATCCAGTAAAGGATATCTTAGATTGGGTGTTGTGTAATAACCCTGATCTTATTAGGGAGCTTAATGTAAAGGAACCCTGAGGAGATAGTGATCATGATATGGTTGAATTAATGCTGCAGTTTGAGAAGGAGAAGCATAATTTACATGTATCGTTATCGCAATGGAATAAAGGGAATTACAGAAGCAAGAGAGAGGAGCTTGCCCAGGTGGTTGGAGGGGGATACTAATGGGGATGACAGCAGGAAAGAAGTGCTGAAGTTTCCGGGAATAGTTCACAAGGTACAGGATAGATCTGTCCCACAGAAGAAGTTGTTCTCAAATAGACAACCATGGCTGACAAAGAAAGTTAAGGGCTGCATAAAAGCCAAGGAAAGGGCATATAAGGTAGCAAAAGTGAGTGAGAAGTTGGATAATTGGGAAACTTTTACAATCCAACAAAAAGCAACTAAAAAAGCTTTAAGAAGGGAAAAGATGAGATATGATGGCAAACTTTCCAGTAATGTAAAATTATATAAAGAGTAAAAGGGAGGTAAGGGTTGATTATTGAACCACTGGAAGATGATGCTGGTGAGGTAGTAATGAGGGACAAAGAAATGGCAGATGAATTTAATGGGTACTTTGCATCTGTCTTCATTGTGGAAGACACTAGCGGTGTGCCAGAGGCCCGTGAGTGTCAGGGAGCAGGAGTGAGTGCCATTGCTATTACAAAGGAAAAAGTGCTCGGCAAACTCAAAGGTCTTAAGGTGGATAAATCATCTGGACCAGATGGACTACATCCCAGAGTCCTGAGAGAGGTTACACAAGGAAATCTGCAGATGCTGGAAATTCAAACAACAACACACACAAAATGCTGGTGGAACACAGCAGGCCAGGCAGCATCTATAGGGAGAAGCACTGTCGACGTTTTGGGCCGAGACCCTTCCTCAGGATTAACTGAAAGGAAAGGTAGTAAGAGATTTGAAAGTAGGAGGGGGAGGGGGAAATGCGATATGATAGGAGACCGGGGGGGGGGGGGGGTGGGATGAAGCTAAGAGCTGGAAAGGTGATTGGTGAAAGTGATACAGAGCTAGAGAAGGGAAAGGATCATGGGACGGGAGGCCTCGGGAGAAAGAAAGTGGGGGGGAAGCACCAGAGGGAGATGGAGAACAGGCAAACAACTAAATATGTCAGGGATGGGGTAAGAAGGGGAAGAGGGGCATTAACAGAAGTTAGAGAAGTCAATGTTCATGCCATCAGGTTGGAGGCTACCCAGCCAGTATATAAGGTGTTGTTCCTCCAACCTGAGTTTGGATTCATTTTGACAGTAGAGGCGGCCATGGATAGACATATCAGAATGGGAATGGGACGTGGAATTAAAATGTGTGGCCACTGGGAGATCCTGCTTTCTCTGGCGGACAGAGCATAGGTGTTCAGCGAAACGGTCTCCCAGTCTGTGTCGGGTCTCACCAATATATAAAAGGCCACACTGGGAGCACCGGACGCAGTATACCACACCAGCCGACTCACAGGTGAAGTGTTGCCTCACCTGGAAGGACTGTCTGGGGCCCTTAATGGTGGTGAGAGAGTAAGTGTAAGGGCAGGTGTAGCACTTGTTCCGTTTACAAGGATAAGTGCCAGGAGGGAGATCGGTGGGAAGGGATGGGGGAGATGAGTGGACAAGGAAGTCGCATAGGGAGCAATCCCTGCAAAAAGCAGAAAGGGGGGGGGGGAGGGAAAAAATGTGCTTGGTTGTGGGATCCCATTGGAGGTGGCAGAAGTTACGGAGAATTATATGTTGGACCTGGAGGCTGGTGGGGTGGTAGGTAAGGACAAGGGGAACCCTATCCCGAGTGGGGTGGCGAGTGGATGGGGTGAGGGCAGATGTGTGGGAAATGGGAGAGATGCGTTTGAGAGCAGAGTTGATGGTGGACGAAGGGAAGCCCCTTTGTTTAAAAAAGGAAGACATCTCCTTCGTCCTGGAATGAAAAGCCTCATCCTGAGAGCAGATGCGGCGGAGACGGAGGAACTGTGAGAAGGGGATAGCATTTTTGCAAGAGACAGGGTGGGAAGAGGAATAGTCCAGGTAGCTGTGAGAGTCTGTAGGCTTATAGTAGATATCAGTAGATAGGCTGTCTCCACAGATGGAGACAGAAAGATCAAGAAAGGGGGAGGGAGGTGTCGGAAATGGACCAGGTAAATTTGAGGGCAGGGTGAAAGTTGGAGGCAAAGTTAATGAAGTCGACGAGCTCAGCATGTGTGCAGGAGGCAACGCCAATGCAGTCATCGATGTAGCGAAGGAAAAGAGGAGGATGGATACCCGTATAGACTTGGAACATGGACTGTTCCACAAAGCCAACGAAAGGGTAGGCATAACTGGGATCCATACGGGTGCCCATGGCTGCACTCCTGGTTTGGAGGAAGTGGGAGGAGCCAAAGGAGAAATTATTGAGAGTAAGAACTAATTCCGCTAGACGGAGGAGAGTGGTGGTAGAGGGGAATTGGTTAGGTCTGGAATCCAAAAAAAAGTGAAGAGCTTCGAGACCATCTCAGTGGGGGATGGAGCTAAATGGGGACTGGACGTCCATGGTGTAAATAAGATGTTGGGGGCCAGGGAACTTACAATCATTGAAAAAATTCCAAGCATGAGAAGTGTCACGAACATAGGTGGGAAGAGATTGAACAAGTGGGGATAAGACAGTGTCAAGGTATGCAGAAATGAGTTCAGTGGGGCAGGAGCAAGCTGAGACAATAGGTCTACCTGGACAGGCAGGTTTGTGGATCTTGGGTAGGAGGTAGAAACGGGACGTGCGGGGTGTGGGAACAATGAGGTTGGTGGCAGTGGATGGGAGATCCCCAGAGCTGATAAGGTTGGTGATGGTATAGGAGACAATGGCCTGGTGCTCCTTAGTGGGGTCTTGATCAAGGGGTAAATAAGAGGAGGTATCAGAGAGTTGTCGCTGTGCCTCGGCCAGGTAGAGGTCAGTTCCTGTGAGAGGTTGCTGAAGAGGTAACAGATGCATTGGTCAAGAACCACTTGATTCTGGCATGGTCCCAGAGGACTGGAAGATTGCAAATGTCACACCACTCTTTAAGAAGGGAGGAATACAAAAAAAGGTAAATTATAGGCTAGTTAGTCTAACCTCAGTGGTTGGGAAGGTGTTGGAAACTATCATTAAGGATGAAGTTTCGAGGTACTTGGAGACTAATGATAAAATAAGTCAAATTCAACATGGTTTTGTAAAGGGAAATCTTGCCTGACAAATCTGTTACAGTTCTTCAACAAAGTAACAAGCAGGGTGGACAAAGAAAAGTCAGTGGATGTCATTTACTTGGATTTTCAGAAGGCATTTGATACGAGGCTGCTTAACAAGATAAAATTCTTTGGCATTACAGGAAAGATACTGGCATGGGTAGAGGAATGGCTGACAAGCAGAAGGCAGCAAGTGGGAATAAAGGGGGCTTTTTCTGGTTGGCTGCCGGTGACCAGTGGTGTTCTTCAAGTGTCATTATTGGGACCACTACTTTTCACATTGTTTGTCAATGATTTAGATAATGGAATAGTTGCCTTTGTGGCAAAGTTTATGGATGATAAGTGGAGGGGTAGGTAGTGCTGAGGAAGCAACGTGATTGCAGTAGGACTTAGACAAATTGGAAGAATGGGCTAAAAAGTGGCCGATGGAATACAGTTTTGGGAAATGTATGATAATGCATTTTGGTTAAAGGAACAATATTGCAGACTATTATCTAAATGGGGAGAAGGTTCAAACATCAGAGGTGCAGAGGGACTTAGGAGTCCTCATGCAAGACTCCCAGAAGGTTAATTTACAGTGAATCTGTGGTAAAGAGGGCAAATACAATATTAGCATTCATTTCAAGGGGAATAGAACATAAAAGCAAGGAGATGATGCTGAGGCTTTATAAGACACTAGTCAGGCCAAACTTGGAGAATTGTCAACAGTGTTGGGCCCCATATCTCAGAAAGGATATGTTGTAATTGGAGAGTCCAAGGGAGGTTCACGAGGAAGATTCTAGGAATGAAGGGAGCATTTGAGGAGCATATGAGGAGAATTTGGCATCTTTGGGCCTGTACTCACTGAAATTCAGAAGAATGCAGGGTATCTCATTGAAACTTACCGAATGTTAAAAAGACTAGAAATGATGGATATGGAGAGGATGGTTTCTATGGCGGGAGTATCCTGAACTGAAGGGCACAGTCTCAAATTTGAGGGGCAACCTTTTAGAATGGAGGTAAGGAGGAATTTTTTTTAGCCAGAGAGTAGTGAATCTGGGATTGCAATGCCACAGACTGCAGTGGAGGCCAAGTCATGGGTATGTTTAAGGTGGAAGTTGATTGTTTCCTGATCAGTCAGGATATCAAAGAAGGCAGGTATATGGAGTTGACTCAATCTGGAAGAAAAACCATGATGGAATGATGGAGCAGACTTGATGGGTTGAATGGCCTAATTCTGTTACTATGTTTTATGGTCTAATCCATGACCTCTGGTTTTAGTCCTACCCAACCTCAGCAGAAAAAGCCTTCATAATTTTGTATACCTCTATCAAATCTCCTCTCAATCTTCTACTTTCTAAAGAATACATCCCTATCTATTTTATCTTTCCTTATAACTCAGGTCCTCCAGACCCAGAAACATCCTTGTAAATTTTCTCTGCTCTCTTTCAACTTTGTTTACATCTTTCCTGTAGATAGGTGACTAAAACTGCACACAGTACTCCAAAGTAGGCCTCGCCAATGTCTGATACGTTCAACAGAACATCCCATCTCTGTACAGTACTCAATATTTTGATTTATGAAGGCCAATGTGCCAAAAGCTTTCTTAACATCGCTATCTAACTGTGATGTCACTTTCAATGATCCCAGATCCCTTTGTTCTACCACATCCTCAGTGCCCTACCATTCACTGTGTAAGAACTATCCTGGTTGATTCTACCAAAGTTCAAAACTTCACACTTGTCTGCATTAAATTCTATCTCCCATTTTTCAGCCTGTTTTTCCAGCTGATGCAGATCCCTCTGTAAGCTATGATAGCCTTCCTCACTGTCCACTAAACCCCCAATTTTGAAATGACCCACAAATTTGCTGATCCAGTTAACCACATTATCATCCAGATCATCGACATAGATGACAAACAACAAAAGACCCAGCTCCAATCCCTGCAGCACACCACTAGTCACAGGCCTCCAGTCAGAGAGACAACCTTCTACTACCACTCTCCGGCTTCCCCCACAAAGCCAATGTCTAATTACTACCTCCTCCTGAATGCCCATTAACTGAACCTTCCTCCCAGGTGGGACCTTGTCAAGTGCCTTGATTAAGTCCATGTAGACAACATCCACTGCATTGCCTTCATCCACTTTCCTGGTAACTTCCTCAAACTACTCTAAAGGATTAGTTACACACGAAGCCATGCTAACTATCCTTAATCAGTCCATGTCTGTGAGGACAAATTTGGAGTATTGTGAGCAGTTTTGGTCACCAAATTACAGGAAGGGTATTAATAAGGTTGTAAGAGTGCAAAGAAGGTTTACAAGGATGTTGCCGGGACTTGAGAAACTGAGTTACAGAGAAAGGTTGAATAGGTTAGGACTTTATTCCCCGGAGTGTAGAAGAATGAGGGGAGATTTGATAGAGGTATAAAAAATTATGATGGGTATAGATAGGGTAAATGCAAGCAGGCTTTTTCCACTGTGCCTAGGGGAGAAAAAAAGCAGAGGACATGGGTTAAGGGTGAAGGGGGAAAAGTTTAAAGGGAATATGGGGGGGGGCTTCTGCACACAGCGAGTGGTGGGAGTGTGGAATGACCTGCCAGATGAAGTGGTAAATGCGGGCTCCCTTTTAACATTTAAGAAAAACTTGGACAGATACATGGATGAGAGGTGTATGCAGGGATATGGTCCAGGTGCAGGTCAGTGGGACTAGGCAGAAAAATGGTTCAGCACAGCCAAGAAGGGCCAAAAGGCCTGTTTCTGTGCTGTAATCTTCTATGGTCTATCAAAATACTTGTATATCTATTTCCTTAGAATACATTCCAATAACTTCTGACAGCTAATAACCGTATAACAATTACAGAACGGAAACAGGCCATCTCGGCCCTTCTAGTCCGTGCTGAACGCTTACTCTCACCTAGTCCCACTGGCCCACACTCAGCCCATAACCCTCCATTCCTTTCCTGTCCATATACCTATCTAATTTTATTTTAAATGACAATACCGAACCTGCCTCTACCACTTCTACTGGAAGCTCATTCCACACAGCTACCACTCTCTGAGTAAAGAAATTCCCCCTTGTGTTATCCTTAACCTTTTTCCCCCTAACTCTCAAATCATGTCCTCTTGTTTGAATCTCCCCTACTCTCAATGGAAAAAGCCTATCCATGTCAACTCTATCTATCCCCCTCATAATTTTAAATACCTCTATCAAGTCCCCCCTCAACCTTCTATACTCCAAAGAATAATGACCTAACTTGTTCAACCTTTCCCTTTAACTTAGGTGCTGAAACCCAGGTAACATTCTAGTAAATCTTCTCTGTACTCTCTCTATTTTGTTGACATCTTTTCTATAATTCAGTGACCAGAACTGTACACAATACTCCAAATTCGGCCTTACTGATCTCTCGTACAATTTTAACATTACATCCCAACTCCTATTCTCAATACTCTGATTTATAAAGGCCAGCATACCAAAAGCCTTCTTCACCACCCTATCCACATGAGATTCTACCTTAAGGGAACTATGCACCATTATTCCTCGATCACTCTGTTCTACTGCATTCCTCAATGCCCTACCATTTACCATGTAGGTCCTATTTTGATCAGTCCTACCAAAATGTAGCACCTCACACTTATCAGCATTAAACTCCATCTGCCATCGTTCAGCCCACCCTTCTAACTGGCCTAAATCTCTCTGCAAGCTTTGAAAACCTACTTCATTATCCACAATGCCACGTACCTTAGTATCATCTGCATACTTACTAATCCAATTTACCACCTCATCATCCAGATCATTAATGTATATGACAAACAACATTGGACCCAGTACAGATCCCTGAGGCACACCACTAGTCACCAGCCTCCAACCTGACAAATAGTTAACCACCACAACTCTCTGGCATCTCCCATCCAGCCACTGTTAAATCCATCTTACTACTTCAATATTAATACCTAACGATTGAACCTTCCTAACTAACCTTCCGTGTGGAACCTTGTCAAAGGCCTTACTGATGTCCATATAGACAACATCCACTGCTTTACCCTCGTCAACTTCCCTTGTAACCTCTTGAAAAAATTCAATAATTTTTCAAACATGCCCTTCCACGCACAAATCCATGCTGACTGCTCCTAATCAGACCCTGTCTATTCAGATAATTATATATACCAGAGTCAGAGTCATTCGCCTATAATTTCCTGGTTCCTGTTTAGAGCCTTTTTAAACAGTGGAACAACATTAGCTATCCTCCAGTCCTCTGGTACCTCATTTGTCGTGAAGGATGTTTTAAGTATTTCTGCTAAGGCCCCAGCAATTTCTGCACTTGCCTCCTGTAGGGTCCGTGTGATCACCTTGTCAGGCCCTGGGGATTTATTTACCCTGATTTGCCTCAGGGTAGCAAACACCACCTCCTCTGTAACCTGTACAGGCTCCAAGAAGTTGATGCCAAGTACAGATGCAATGAATCCTTTTCAGATCTCCCCTGTCTGTTTGGGCTCCACACATGGATTACCAGTCTGGTCTTCCAGAGGAACAATTTTGACTCCAGCAATCCTTTTGTTCTTAACATACCTGTAAAATCCCTTAGGATTCTCCTTCATGTTGTCTGCCAGAGCGACTTCATGCCTTCTTTTAGCCTCCTTGATTTCTTTAAGTGTTCTCTTGCATAAGCACCACATTTGTTCCTACCTGTCTGTACCTGCTATGCACCTCCATTGTTCTCTTAACCAGGGCCTCAATATCTCTTGAAAACCAAGGTTCCCTACGCCTGTTCTCTTTACCTTTTATTCTTACAGGAACATACAAGCTTTGTACTCTCAAAATTTCATTTTTGAAGGCCTCCCACTTTCCAAGTACACCTTTGCTAGAAAAAAAATCCACACTTGCCAGATCATTTCTGATACCATCAGAATTGGCCTTTCTCCAATTTAGAATCTCAACCTGCAGACCAGACCTCTGTCTTTGCATATTTACTTTGAAACTATTGGCATTGTGGTCACTGGATGCAAAGTGTTCCCTTACACAAACTTCTGTCACCTGTCCTGTCTCATTCCCAAACAGCAAATCCAGTATTGCATGCTGGGACTTTTACGTACTGATGAAGGAAACTTTCTTGAACACTTTTGACAAACTCTATCCACCTAGTCCTTTTCCCAGACAATTTGTGCAAAGTTAAAATCACCTACTATAACAACCTTATGTTTCTTGGAACAGTCTGTGATCTCTCTACAAATTTGTTCTTCTAAATCCCTTGGATCATTGGGTGGTCTGTAAATTGGCCCCATTAACATGGCCATATCCTTTCTTATTTCTCAGTTCTACCTATACCGCCTCACTAGTCAAGTTTGCCAGTCTGTCCTGACGGAGCACTGCTGTGGCATTTTCCCTAACTCGTAATGCCACCCCTCCTCCTTTAATCCCTCCCACTCTGTCATGTCCAAAACAACGGAACCCTGGAATATTGAGCTACCAGTCTTGCCCCTCCTATGACCAAGTCTCACTAATGGCTACAACATCATAATTCCCGGTGTTGATCCATGCCCTAAGCACATCCACCTTTCCTATGATACTTCCTGCATTGAACTTTGCATATGTACTTGCATAATAAATTTACTTTGAATTATGAACAGCTGCCACTCACTCTTGCAAATACTGCACCAGAGTAAGTGAATCCCAAATCTACAGCCATATGAGGACCCAACAAAAGGCAAATCCTTAGGAGAATATCACACCTGATTCATGTGATTGCACTACAATGGACCATTCAGAAATCTGATGATGGAAAATCTGCTATAAATTGATAAGGGTCAATGGGAACATTCCAAATATCTTTCGCCTCCTGAGGAAGCAAAGACGTTGGTGCGCATTCTTGGTGGGGACATCAATGTGATTGGACCTAAACAGGCTACTGGTGATGTTCACACCTAGGAACCTGAAGCTCTCAACCTCAACACCATTATAAGGAACAAACACGAGGAAATCTGCAGATGCTGGAAATTCAAACAACACACACAAAATCCTGGTGGAACACAGCAGGCCAGGCAGCATCTATAGGGAGTAGCGCTGTCGATGTTTCAGGCCAAGACCCTTCCCGAGACCATTATAAGGATCTGTTATGTTGCATTAAGTCACCCTCATTCAAAGCTTCAAAGGTTAACTGGCTTAAACTGTCTAATCTGTCTTGACTGGATAACCCCCTCATCCCTGGTGAATTTTCTTTGGATCGACTTCAATGCCAGTATATCCTTTTGAAGACAGTTAAAAGTAAGTTTATTATCAAAGTACTGTATATATGTCACCATATGTAACCCTGGGATTCATTTTATTATGGGCATAGAGTAAATACAAAGAAACACAATAGAATCAATGAAAGACCACACCCAACAGGATGGACAGCAAACTGACCCTCTCCACCTCTGATCCCCGAATGAGGGCTATCTCTTGGACCTCCAGTTTCCTCCTGCTGAAGTCAATAATCTGCTCCTTGGTCTGGCTAACATTGAGTGAGAAGTTGTTGTCTCAATCTCCCTTCTAAATGCTGATTCTTCACCACCTTTGATATGACCAGCAACAGTGATGTCCTCAGCAAACTTAAATATGGCATTGGAGCTGTGCTTAGCCTCACAGTCATAAGTATAAAGCAAGTAGAACGGGGGGCCAAGCACACAGCATTGTGGTGCACTGTGCTGATGAAGATTGTAGAGGAGATGTTTTTGCCATTCCAAACTGACTGGGGTGTGAAGTGAGGAAATCGAGGATCCAATTGCAAAAGGAGGTATTGAGGGCAAGGAGTTGGTGCTTATGGATTAGTTTTAAGGGGATGATGGTATTGAATGCTGAGCCGTAGTCAATGAAGACCATCTTGATGTATACGGTTCCACTGTTCAGGTATTTCAGGGATGAGTGAAGAGCCAATGAAATGGCATCTGCTGTGGACATGTTGTGGATGGCATCCATTAGTCTCGTGAGACCATGGATCTGCGCCTGCAAAGTCTTGCGTGAGTCCTCTCCAAGGCACAGGACTCGGCAAGGTTGTATGGAAGACCGGAAGTTGCCCAAGCAGCAAGTCTCCCCTCTCCACACCATCGATGTTGTCCAAGGGAAGGGCAAGGGCTGATACAGCTTGGCACCAGTGTTGTCACAGGAGTTGCCAGAGCAAGGTTGAAGACAACATCGGACTGCCTTAGGGACTCCAGCTCCGGATTTGTCCTCAGGGTTTGCTCCCGAAGCCTTTCCCATGAGTGGGTATGGCCGCAAGGGAGCGGAGGTTTGAAATCAGAGTTTTCCCTCTCTTATATGGACTGTCTTCCCAGGCTGATGAGCTCCATCTACCTGACATGTTGTGACGGTAGGCAAATTGGAGCATATCCAAGTTGCTTCTCAGGTAGGTGCGTCAGGTAAGGGGATTGTAACTGCACAGTAGTGCAGGTCGGCCTCAACAACACCCATTTAACTGGAATAGATCCTCATATTCTTAAAATCCAACATCTATTCAATAAATCTGCCCAATGCATCACAGGCACATTCCTCCCCGTTATCCGTAGGATCTGCAGGAAGTGCTGCTTCAAGAAGGCAATATCTATCACCAAAGATCCCACCACCCAGGCATTGACATCCTCTCCCAGCTACCATTGGGGAGGAGGTACAGAAGCCTTAAGTCCCACACCACCAGGTTCAGGAACAACTCCTTCCCTCCAACCATTTAGTTCTTGAACTAACCAGCACAACCCCATTCACTACCTCAGTAGTAGCAACACTATGACCACACACTAACCACTTTGCACTAAAATTGACTTTTTTTATTCTCATGGTGTGCTTTCTTGTACATGTTTTTAGAATTTCTACATAATATAGACTTTTCTTGTGATTGTATACTGTACCTCTGATGCTGTATGACAATGATGCATCTGTGCATATGACAATGAACTGAACTTTGACTCAACAGGTCCAAACATTGTTTGCCTTCTTAACTACCTGTTGGACCTACCTGCTAACTTTGAGTGAGTCATACATGAGACATAGAACTATCTGAATATTCATTTCTGGTTTCTGTCCTTTTAGCTAAAATCTGTAACTCCCGGTGGCCACCTATTTCAATTCTCCTCCCCCTCCCATTCTGACACATTGGTCGTTGGCCTCTTCTTCTGCCACAACGATGCCACACTCAGATTGGAGGAGCAACGCCTCATACTCCATTTGGATAGCCTCCAACCTGATGGCATAAATATTGATTTTTCCAACAACTTCCATCCTTCTCTCCTTTTCCATCCCCCATTCTGGCTCCTTCTTACTCCTTTTCTTCTCACTTGCCCATCACCTCCCTGTAGTTCCATTCCCTTCTCCCATAATTCAATCTCTTCTCTTGTCAGATTCCTTCTTCGTCAGCCCTTTACCTCTTCCACCTATCACCTCCCAGCTTCTTCGATCTTTCCTTCTCCCCCACCCATCCACCTTCCACTTTCACTTGGTCTTACCTATCACCTGTCAGTTTGTACTCCTTCTCTTATGCTGGCTTCTGCCCCCTTCCTTTCCAGTCCTGATGTCCAGCATCCAGGGTCTCAGTTGAAACGTTGAATTTTTATTCCTCTCCATAGATGCTGCCTGACCTGTTGGGTTCTTCCTGCATTTGTGTGTGTTGCTGAAGATAAAATCCACCTCTTATTTTCAAAGTACAAGGCCTCAGACTACTGAAGTGTCTTCCTTCTTCAGGATGTCTCCTCTTTTGCCATAGATGGTGGAGCCCCCCACACTTTTTCTTCATTTCCTGCACATCTTTCCCTCCCTATTCTGAGGCAGAATAAGGATAGTTTCCTCGGTCCTCACCTTTTACCCCACTAACCTCCATATCATTCTTTGCCATTTCCGCCAGTTCCAATGAACCCCAACTGTTATGTCTGTTCTTAATAAGGACTAACTTAGCATGGGTAAATGCTAGGTTATTTTACAGAACAGAACAGCTTCAGCTCAACATTGAGTGTGTGAGACTAGCTCACCATCAAAGCTTCTGATTCCAGTGTGAACCTTCCACATCGCCCACTGGTAACTGAAATTCTTTATTACGTACCACATAATAACACACCTTCCCCCCTTTAAAGAAAAACAAACACAATACTATGTCCTCATAAACCTGCAAGAAATAATAATTCTTTCCAACAAAGATATCTACATGAACTTCAATTGCAATAAGCAAATACAGACCCTTACTCACTCACAACATTCAATCAGTCTCAGAGGTGGTTTTATGATCCTTTTTGGTATGCTGTTTGTTTCCACAGATGTATTGCTTTCATTTGCTGCATTGATATTTGTGTCTTTCTGAGAACTCTGATCAACAAGTTCATTTTTACATTTGCTGCTCCCTTTGGTGTACTGACAGGTGACATGTCACAGCAATGGGTTTGAGTTTGTGGTCATAAATTCACTGGGTTCCTTCTTAGAGGCGTCCCTTGCTCCATCTAGATCTAGTAAGAATGTGGAGCCACTTCCTCTTGCACATATCCTTGCATGAACCATGATTTCAGATTCACAGTTGATCCCCAGGCTTCAGGACTGGTAAGTTTTTTTGCAGTCTTGTCATGATACTGTTTCTGTTTATCTTCCTCTTTCACTTTAGCCAATTTGATCTCACGTGCTCCTTTAGGTGTCAGCAGGTTTTCATGCACTGGAAGGTTAGTGCATTTGCGCCCATTAGCACTTGGACTGGTGAAAGGCCATTCTGGAGTGGCATACTTCTGTAAATCTTTAGACTTCTGTAGAAACCCTTTCATCCATCTTGTGCTTTCTTCATTACCCTGACTGAAGTATCTGCTGGCCATTAGATTTTAGGTGATGTGGGCTTGAAATGATATGTTGAAACCCCCAATCACTGGCAAAGGACTCAAATGCACAGCTCAGACTGTGGACCATTGTCTGTTACCACCTCACGTGGAACTCCATGCCTCACAAACACAACTTTCAAGAAGGTGATGACCATTCTGCTGGATGTTAATTGCAGTGTTACAGCCTCTGGGTAATTGGAAAAGTAGTCCATTACAACAACATGACTCTTCCCATTACAATCAGTCAAATACAACTTTGAAGTACAGCCTGTCTGGTACAAGGTATGATGTAAGTGAGTCTGCTTGCTGCTTTGGTCTGTAGGTAAGGCATATTTCACATTAAACAAAGATCTGGCTGATATCCTGGTTCATTCTTGGCCAGAGTATCACTTCATGAGTTCTACATTTACATTTTTCATCACCAAGATGCCCTTCTTTTATCTTCTGTCGCATTTTCTTGCATAGCGACACTGGAATCATAAACCTGTTCCCTTTGAAGACCATATCTTCCCCCACTGACAGTTCAGTTCTGCATCCCAAATACACATTGGATAGTCATTCTTGGTTGCTGGCCATTCTTTCTGTATTGCATCTTTGAGTACATTCATTCTTTCATCTGTCCCTGCTGTTTTTCTAATCTTCTCTAGTCTATCAGGAGGTGAGAATCATGTCAACATAGGCCTGTATATCTGTGCGAATCTCTTGGTCACTCTTTTCTTTCTCGATGACTGCTCGAGACAAAGCATCAGATGCAAACATATACTTTTCCAGTGTGTAAATAATCTTCACGTCATATTTCTGCAGTCTTATCAGCAGGTGCTGTATCATCATGGGACAGTCATTCAGTGGTTTGGACATAATGGAGACCAGTGGTTTATGGTCCATAGATGTACTGATGGAATATTTTGGCAAGAAGCTCTTTCTCTATCTGTGCATAATTGGCTTTCACACTTGTTAAAGCCCTTGATGCCTAGGCCACGTGGGTCATCATGCTGCTGCAGTTGTACTGCTCCAAAGCCATGCTGAGACGCATCAGCCAAGATCCTAGTACACCTTACTAGATCATAAAATTTCAGCACAGGTTCTTCAGTTAGGACTCTTTTCAGCATTTGGAAACACTCTTCTTGCTCATGAGACCAAATCCACTCATTTTGCTGCCAAAGGAGTGACCTAAGTGGTGCTGACATAGTGGACATTTGAGAGGTGAACTTAACCAGGTAAGTCACCGTCCCCAAGAAATATCTCACCTCCTCCTTGTTTTGGGGCCTCTCTATGTTTTCAATGGCTGATGTCTTTCTTAGGTCAGGCTTCACTCTCTCTTCCGATGTGATATCTCCTATGAAGTTCAATGTCTTAACCCCAAACTCACATTTCTCTTTATTTAATTTCAACTTGGCATTCCGTGTCTTGTCAAGCATCTGTCTCGGTCGTGCATCAGGTTCATCCTTGGTGAACCCCCAGACAATGATATCATGCCTCATGGTCTCGATACTAGGTATATTCTCAAAGGTCATGTTTTATGGTAGACTTCTGGTGTGGACAGAATCCCATACAGTAGCCTAAGAAAGCTATATCTTCCCTTTGGGATGTTAAAAGTAGATAGTGTTACGTACCCCGTAACTGGGTCACTTACCAGCAAAGATAGAGAGGTCCGTTGAAGTCTGATGGTACTATTTTTAACAGCATTTATTGATAAAAATACACAAAAATAATATCAATGCAAACATACAGATAATATACGTCATCAATGCTAAATCCAAAAGCGCAGGTATAATAATCAATAAGAAATAGCTCTATCGTTGTCTAGGGGATAATGTATTGTCCGATGGAAATATAAAAGTCACTTCAGTTCATTCAGGCTGTAGCTTTTGGTTGGAGTCAAGAGAGACAGATTTTTGAACTTGCCAGAGTTTTTCCTTTTTATGATGTCGATCCTTCGAAATGTCGTTGGTGTCCTTTTCCTTTTAGCTAAGCAGTCTTCCGTGGTCAGTCCCGCCAATCCCGGGCAATGGGAAAGGACACACGCGGGCCCCACTGGCTGTCGCTATTAAACGCTGTCACGGGATTTCTAGCGTTTCTCCTGGTGCATCTAAAGGGGTTGTTCCCCAGACCTTCTTTTATCCTTACTCACGGGGTCTCAGATGTCAATCAGGTTGGAATGATGCCATCCCTCAACCAGCCCACTTTGTTCATTCCCTGAGGGCTTCAAATAAATAGTACAGTACTCAATACACAATTCCGTCTCCAAGAGACAATGGCCGTTTTCCGTGGCTTTGTATCGCTGAGGGGCCAGGACATTCCAAACCCCTTGTGGATTCTGTGTCTCTCTCTTTCATTTCCTGGGTCCCAGACCGACATTAATAGCGATCTTGTGATTCTCAAAAAGGAGGGGGCTACTTTGTACCCTTCGGCCCCTCAGAGATGGGGCATAGTCGTAACAATAGTCTCGAACTTGCCTCATCAACGCATTGAGTTTGCTAAGCCACCTGGAACCTGCAATCCAGGACATGATCTCCTCCTGCGCTGGTAAACTAAGATGCTCTTTTTCTTTTGCACCATGACCAGCGAGCTCATCCGATCTGATTCCTCTTTCCACAATTATTGCAGGGCTTTCCATAAGCAGGACACATCTTTGGAATGTGCCTACCTCCACATTTACTGTTTGAGCATATCTCTTTGCTATGCTTTTGCTTTGGGAAACACCCTGTGCACTGCTCCTCTGTTTTCAAAGCATGTATCGGTGTATCTGCCTTGTGTAACACCTTAGACTGTGCTCATGTGGGTTCTGCTGTCCCACACATATCCACAGAATTTTCCAGTGTCAAATCTTTTTCACAAAGCAATCTTTCTCTGAACCCGATATTTGGGATTCTGCAAACTCTCTTGTGTCTAACTAGTGAGTCTCACAAATCTCCAAACTCACAGCACCCATTCAGTGTGTGAAGCTCAGCTAAATATTGGTCAAAGCTAACAACAGGAAAAGAACTTGTATCTCTCAAATGTGATGTTGTTACTTGAGACACAATATTCCTCAAATTTTCTCATCAGAGTATCCACTGTAAAGGCTGTTTGATCAAGTTGAAAGCTGTCATAAATGTCCAAAGCATTCTCGCCAATTACATGCAGAAAAATAGACGCTCTCGATCTTTCATCGGCCCCTCACACTCTGCTAGCCGCTAACTATATATTAAATCTCTGTTTGAAGCGATCCCAGTTATCAGTTAGATTGCCAATAAACTGCATAGGTGTGGGAGGACTTAGCTTATCCACGACGGGAACCTTTGGCCTGTTACCAGAATTTCTTGGTGGTTATGGTGAACTTTGTAACACTATGTACTCTGTCGCCTCACTGGTCAGCCTCTCTCCATCACTAGTGTCTCTTTCTCAGTATCTATGTTTAGACCTCGCACTGACTTCTGACACCTTGTTAAGTTTGTTCTTAATAAAGACAAACTGAACACAGGTAAATGCTAGAACACTTCATTTACAGAACAGCTTCAGCTCAACACTATGTGTGTGTGACTAGCTTACCATCGAAGCTTCTGGTCCCAGGGTGAATCACCCTCATTGCCCACTGGGAACTGAAGTTATTTATTATGTACACACCTGCCAACAGTTATAAAATAAAGAGAAATATTAAATTGTAAATTGTAATTAAATTGTAAATTTAATTTATATCCTGAGAACTGACTAAAATTAGTCAGTAGACGGAACAAAAATGGTAAAGAAGTTGTAACATTAGATATAAAAAGCAATAAGTCATCAGCATAGAGCGACTTTTTATGGATAGTACCTCTTCTTAAAATACCAGTAATCTCTTTAGACTCTTGAAAAGCAATTTCTAAGGGTTCTAATGCCAAATCAAAAAGCAGAGGGCTCAAAAGACAACCTTGTCTAGTTCCACATTGCAGTTTAAAGGGTTTAGAATTCTGAAGATTAGTAAGAACCTGAGCAGAGGGAATTAAATAAAGTAACTTAATCCAATTAATAAAATTAGGTCCAAAATTAAAATTTTCTAAGGATGTAAAAAGATAATTCCATTCAACTCTGTCAAAGGCCTTGTCTGCATCCAAAGATATAACACATTCCAATATTTCCTTAGATGGACAATGCATAACATTTAATAAATGCCATATATTAAAATGGGAATATCAATTTTTATGAAATCCTGTCTGATCATCTGAAACTATAGAAGATATAATATTTTCAAGTCTACAAGCCAACACTTTAGATAAAATTTTAGTATCAAAATTGAGTAAAGAGACAGGTCTATACGAAGAACATTCAGTAGAATTCTTACTCTTTTTGAGAATAAGCGAAATGGAAGCTTCGTAAAAAGATTGCGGTAATCTTCCTATCTTGAAGGAACCTGTAAGGGTAGAACATAAGTGTGGTATAAACAACGAGGGAAAAGCCTTATAAAACTCTCCAGAGAATCCATCGGGTCCTGGGGATTTCCCAGAATACAATTCTCCAATAGCCTGAGCAATTTCCTCCTGAGAAATAGGTTGATCCAATTGCCTATGTTCATCTATCAAAAGATTTAAAAATTTTTTTAAAAATTGCAATATTATCATTAATAGAGTCAGAACTATACAATTCGGAATAAAATTCCCAAAAAGTTTCATTAATTTCAAAGTGATCAGTTGTCATATCCCCATTAATTTTACGTATTTCTTTAATTTGCTGCTTGGCTTGGCTATAAATGGTTTCAATTGATTTGCCAGTAGCTTACCAGTTCTATCTCTGTGAATATAAAATTGACTTCTATTTTTTAATAGCTGGCTTTCAATTGGATATATTAAAAGGAGATCATATTTAGTTTTGGTACCAATACGTCTCTTATATGTTTCAGGATCAGGTAATGAAGCATATTTACAATTCAGTTAGCTAGTTTGTTTCTCTCTTTGTTAGCTTTTTTAATATTTGCAGTATAAGAAATAATTTGACCCCAGATATATGCTTTAAAAGTATCCCATATAATAAGGCTAGATGTCTCTTCCAACATGTTTACTTCAAAAAGAAGAGTAATTTGATTCTTCATAAATTTTTAAAAGTCCTCATCAGATAACAGAGTTAAATCACCAAAATCTACTTCTAGGGATAGGACCAGGGTGATTTAGAGATAGAAGTACAGAAGAGTGGTCAGAAATAGCAATCTCTTTATATGCAATTGATCGAATCAATGGAATCACTCGACTGTCAATAAAAAAATAATCAATTCTGGTATAAGAATGATGGACATAAGAGCAAAAAGAACACTACCTGTCCGTTGGATGAAGAAAAGGCCAAGCATCAACTATACCACATTTAGTTAGAAAGGATTGGATAAACAAAGCTGATTTATTATGTGTGGCTGGTTTGACAGATGAGCAATCTAATTTTGGATCTAACCAGCAGTTAAAATCTCCTCCCATTACAAGAGAGTAAGTACACAAATCTGGCAGATATGAAACAAGGCGTTCAAAAAATCCTGGATCGTCTATGTTGGGGGCATATACATTGTCAAAAAACAATCAATTTATTGTCTAAACTCCCTGATACAATAACAAATCAACCATTAGGATCTGAAACAACGTTATGCTGAACAAAGGAAACTGTACAATCTACAAAAATTGAAACTCCATGTGATTTTGCATTAAACGAGGAATGGAATTGAATGGAATTCCATAACCTTCCACCGAGTAAAAAAACGTAAATTATCACAGCTGCGTATGTGTGTTTCTTGTAAGAAAATAATGGGTGCTTTTAATTTTTTAATAAAAGCAAACACTTTGTTCCGTTTAATGGGGTGATTCAGCCCTTTCACATTCAAACTAAATAAGTTAATATTTCAAACCATTTTAAATACAAATCATCATGTAATTAAAAGATCTGGCCATATGTTATTAAATCTAGAGAGCAGATCTTAAGGTAAGGAAGTCAAACAGGCAATCATATAATTAACCCAACACAGCTCCCAGAAAGAAATAGGCCCTAGCCCCTCCCCCACCCAAAGTCCAAAGGCTGACCAATAGACAGTCAATGAGCTAACAATTAAGTTCCCTCCCCAAAAGATCCTGTTGACAGAAACTCCAGTCCTTCGAGGTCAATAAAGTCCCTACCAAGACACAACATAAAAAGACAAATAACTCAGTATGCAAAAATACAAAAGGGTCAATTTAAACAAATTCAAAGAAAATTTGGTTATATGGTTAAAACTATATTAAAATAAAGCCTCAAAAAGGGATATAATAAAGACACATAAAAAACAGTATATGATCAGCCAAAATGTAAGCTTATTGAAACCTTGTTTCAGATTCATATTAACAGAAGAAAAATTTAATCAAATATGAAATATAAGTTTTAGACTTCAGCCTTCAGAAACTCCTTTGCATCTTCAACTGACTTTATTCTTCTTTACAATCCTTTCTTCAAAACAATACTCAGACAGGTAGGAAACCAAAGGGATGGTTTAAATCCTTTATTGTAAAGTTCTGACATAACTTCTTTATATTTCATATATTAAGCCATAACTTCAGGCGAATAGTCTTCCACAAATCTGACCTTGTAACCATGGAAATCAATCATTCCTAGTTGACGGGTAAGGCGAATTAAAAGGTCCTTAATACGAAATTCATGAGAACTTAGAATGACTGACCTGGGTCTCGCAGCTGACGACAATCGCTTCGAAGTCAGTGAACGACATGCTCAATCGAGCTTTGGCTCAGAAGTGAATAAAACAGGGAATAACTGCTTCAGAAAGTTTTCAAAGAACTTCGTAGGGTCAGTGCCTTCAATTGATTCTTCAAGACCCAGAATTCACAAGTTATTTCTCCTGTTTCTATTTTCTAGACTGATAATCCTTTTCATCATTTTTTCATTGGTAAGGATAACTCCTTGTAGAGTTTAATTGTATCTTCAACACCTTCTTCAAGTGTGATGCACCATCAATAACTCTCAGAGATGGGAGGCGGACGATAGGCTTTTATTAGCAGCAAAACAGAGCACAGCATCTCGGAGACTGAGGGGGGAGCAGTGCCTCCAATTGCCTTTATACAGGGGTCTGTGGGAGGAGCCACAGGAGCAGTCCGCAGAGGGGCGTGTCCAGACAGGTATACATAGTTTACCACAAAGTGTCACCAACTTTGCAGTATTTTCCTGAATTCAGTTCTCATGCTCAGTTAAAGTTTGTTGGATTGTATCCAATTTGCCAATAAGTCATTGAAACTCCTCAGAAAATTCTGATTTTTGCCATTTAAGGAAATCACTGTTGCATCCAGAGTGACTGGGGATTCATCTTGTGTTTCTCTTTCTTTTGCAATAGCTTTTGTTCTTTACCCAGCCATAGGAGAACAGTATTAAAGTATTATAATAAGATTTAAAAAAAAGACAAACTGGTAGGAGACAATAAAGTAAGTAGGGTGGAAGCAATCTAAAACAATGTTAGTCCATCGGCTGGCAACAGGGCTCTGCTGTTCTCCAATTCATCTGCGGTGTAGGTGCATTCCTGTCCTATAATGGCACATGCACCTCCTTTCTCAGCCAGAACAAAATCGAGGGTCATTCAGTTCTGTAAAACTGTCTGTCGCAGCGCCATCATTTCAGCAGTGATGACCCTCACCTGATCCTGGATGCCATCCATGGCCTTAGTGGTACTACTGGTCATCTCCTCTAAAACTGCAGCCAGGCTGATGATTTCCCTTGAATTGCTGGTCGCCCCGTAGAAGGGGAAAGCTGTCATCCAGAAGCACTCCCGTTGTGAGATTCCTCGCTTTTGCCATAGGAGGGAAGGGTGCTGGTCCAGGGTTTTCAGCATTCGCATGTGGGGTACAAGGTAGGCCAGGAAGCAGCATCCCATCCAATGCCTACTCTCTTGCTGGGTGTCCCATCAGCTAGCTGTCTCTCCTGGGAGCCACAGGTAGGGTGTCCCCGCAAATCCATTAAGTTCCGTTCTGGAGCACAGTGGTTTGGCCGTTGTATAAATGGCACAAGTGCTATTGCCCAGAAAGCAAGTCCCCTTACCTTCAAAATTACTGTAGCAGATACTACTCACTGGTTTGTCAAATCTGACAATGGTGGTGGGCCACGATGTCTGACCTCCCCATCGGATGGCTTTCTCCGAGGGGGGGAACCATCAAAGCAGAGCACCCACAGTCTCCAATTGCATCACTGGTGCAATTTTGGGCCTCACTAGTCTGTGTCATTAGAAAAGGCCCTGACTGACCATTATTCACTGCTGTTCAGCGGAATGGCTACCCCTATGGGAAAATAGGGGAGGAATCGCTGCACACACCCAGCAGGCAGATGAGTTCGTTTTCCCAGAATAACTATAGCAAAGCGGCAGGAAGATGTTTGGCTTGGTTACTACAAGTGCGGAAGATTACAAGTATAGGCAGTAATAGCTTAGTCATGAATGCACACTTTTGACATGTCTTAGATATGTCCATTTTGGAAGTCCTTGTAGTTTGACTCCTAGTGGTCAGTAACACTTGGTAGGGTCCTTTCCAGTGAGGTTCAAGCTTCTTTCTAAGGTGGTTCTTTACAAGAACAAAGTCTCCTGGATGAACTTGATGTTCATTTTCCAGTTCCTCTCCTCCCCAGTGGGCCTCCTTCACCTGCGAATGCAAGACCTGGAGAGATTTGGTTAGTGCCAGGGTTCCTCTCCTCCCCAGAGTGCCTCCGAGATGGATTCTTAGAACAGCTTGTACCGGAGCCTACCAGGGAGAAGGCAATTCTAGATTTAGTGTTGCGCAATGAACCGGATTTGATCAGGGACCTCGAGATAAAGGAACCATTAGGAGGTAGTGACCATAATATGATATGTTTTAACCTACAATTTGAGAAGGAGAAGGGAAAATCGGATGTGTCAGTATTACAGTTGAACAAAGGGAACTATGGAGCTATGAGGGAAGAGCTGGCCAAAGTTCAATGGAACAATACCCTAGCAGGGAAGACAGTGGAACAAAAATGGCAGGTATTTCTGGAAATAATGCAGAAGGTGCAGGATCGGTTCATTCCAAAGAGGAAGAAAGATCCTAAGGGGAGTAAGGGGTGGCCGTGGCTGACGAGGGAAGTAAAGGCAGTATAAAAATAAAAGAGAAGTATAACATAGCAAAGATGAGCAGAAAACCGGAGGACTGGGAAGCTTTTAAAGAGCAACAGAAGATAACAAAAAAGGCAATACGCCAAGAAAAAATGAGGTACGAAGGTAAACTAGCCAAGAATATAAAGGAGGATAGTAAAAGCTTCATTAGGTATGTGAATAGTGAAAAAATAGTTAAGACCAAAATTGGGCCATTGAAGACAGAAACAGGTGAATTTATTATGGGGAACAAGGAAATGGCAGATGAGTTGAACAGGTACTTTGGATCTGTCTTCACTGGGGAAGACACAAGCAATCTCCCAGATGTAATAGTGGCCAAAGGAACTAGGGTACAGGATGAACTGAAGGAAATTTATATTAGGCAAGAAACGGTGTTGGATAGACTGTTGAGTCTGAAGGCTGATAAGTCCTCGCGACCTGATGGTCTGCATCCCAGGGTACTTAAAGAGGTGGCTCTAGAAATCATGGACGCATTGGTAATCATTTTCCAATGTTCTATAGATTCAGGAACAGTTTCTGCTGATTGGAGGGTGGCTAATGTTGTCCCACTTTTCAAGAAAGGAGGGAGAGAGAAAAAAGGGAATTATAGACCGGTTAGCCTGACGTCAGTGGTGAGAAAGATGCTGGAGTCAATTATAAAAGAGGAAATTACGACACATTTGGATAGCAGTAGAAGGATATGTCCGAGTCAGCATGGATTTATGAAGGGAAAGTCATGCTTGACTAATCTTCTGGAGTTTTTTGAGGATGTAACTACGAAAATGGACAAGGGAGAGCCAGTGGATGTAGTGTACCTGGACTTCCAGAAAGCTTTTGATAAAGTCCCACATAGGAGATTAGTGGGCAAAATTAGGGCACATGGTATTGGGGGCAGAGTACTGACATGGATTGAAAATTGGCTGGCTGACAGGAAACAAAGAGTAGCGATTAACAGGTCCCTTTCAGAATGGCAGGCTGTGACCAGTGGGGTACCGCAAGGTTCAGTGCTGGGACCGCAGCTGTTTACAATATACATTAATGATTTAGATGAAGGGATTAAAAGTAACATTAGCAAACTTGCTGATGACACAAAGCTGGGTGGCAGTGTGAAATGAAAGGAGGATGTTATGAGAATGCAGGGTGACTTGGACAGGTTAGGTGAGTGGGCAAATGTATGGTAGATGCAGTTTAATGTGGATAAATGTGAGGTTATCCACTGGTGGCAAGAACAGGAAGGCAGATTACTATCTAAATGGAGTCAAGTTAGGAAAAGGGGAAGTACAACGAGATCTAGGTGTTCTTGTACATCAGTCAATGAAAGCAAGCATGCAGGTATAGCAGGCAGTGAAGAAAGTTAATGGCATGCTGGCCTTTATAACAAGAGGACTCGAGTATAGGAGTAAAGCGGTCCTTCTGCAGCTGTACAGGGCCCAGGTGAGACCCCACCTGGAGTATTGTGTGCAGTTTTGGTCTCCAAATTTGAGGAAGGACATTCTTGCTGTTGAGGGAGTGCAGCGTAGGTTCACAAGGTTAATTCCCGGAATGGCGGGACTGTCATATGTTGAAAGATTGGAGCGACTGGGCTTGTATACTCTGGAATTTAGAAGGATGAGAGGGGATCTGATTGAAACATACAAGATTATTAAGGGATTGGACACTGGAGGCAGGAAGTATGTTCCCGCTGATGGGGTAGGCCATTTAGAACAGAGATACGGAAAAACTTTTTCACATAGAGAGTGGTGGATATGTGGAATGCTCTGCCCCAGAAGGCAGTGGAGGCCAAGTCTCTGGATGTATTCAAGAGAAAGTTAGATAGAGCTCTTATAGATAGCGGGGTCAAGGGATATGGGGAGAGTACAGGAACGGGGTACTGATTGTATATGATCAGCCATGATCACAGTAAATGGCGGTGCTGGCTAGAAGGGCCGAAGGGCCTACTCCTGCACCTACTGTCTATTGTCTATTGAAAGGGGGAGGGGGGAGCACCGGAGGGAGATGGAGAACAGGCAGAGTGATGGGCAGAGAGAGAGAGAAAAAAAGAAACAACTAAATATGTCAGGGATGGGGTAAGAAGGGGAGAAGGGGCATGAACGGAAGTTAGAGAAGTCAATGTTCATGCCATCAGGTTGGAGGCTACCCAGCCGGTATATAAAGTTTTGTTACTCCAACATGAGTGTGGATTCATCTTGACAGTAGAGGAGGCCATGGATAGACATATCAGAATGGGAATGGGACGGGGAATTAAAATGTGTGGCCACTGGGAGATCCTGCTTTCTCTGGTGGACCGAGCGTAGGTGTTCAGCAAAATGGTCTCCCAGTCTGCGTCGGGTCTCACCAATATATAAAAGGCCACACCGGGAGCATCGGACGCGGTATTACACACCACTCGACTCACAGGTCTCTCCAATTAAACATCCTATTTTGATTCTTGTTCCTGAAGAGCATGTCCTCATACTTCCCATCAAACATCAAACTCCATTTAGTGAGGGTTATCCCAATCACTCAATCTGTCCATTTCTCCTTGCAAATCGTCCGACACTCCCTCACCACACCTCCAACAGTGTGACTCTCCCTCAGAACCACCCCCCCAGTGACCCTCCCTCAGTACCTCCCCTCCCACAGTGTAACCATCCCTCAGTACCTCCCCTCCCGTAGTGTGACCATCCCTCAGTACCTCCCCTCCCACAGTGTGGTCATCCCTCAGTACCGCCCCTCCCACAGTGTGACTCTCCTTTAGTACCACACCCCAGTGTGAATCTCCCTCAGTAGCACCCCCCCAATGTGTCACCCTCCCTCAGTACAGTCCCTCTCACAGTGTGACCCTCCCTCAGTACCCACCTCCCAAAGTGTGACCCTCCCTCAGTACCTCCCCTCCCGCAGTGTGACCATCCCTCAGTACCTCCCCTCCCGTAGTGTGACCATCCCTCAGTACCGCCCCTCCCACAGTGTGACTCTCCTTTAGTATCACACCCCAGTGAGAATCTCCCTCAGTAGCACCCCTCCCAATGTGTCACCCTCCCTCAGTACAGTCCCTCCCACAGTGTGACTCTCCCTCAGTACCTCCCCTCCCACAGTGTGACCCGCCCTCAGTACCACCCCTCCCACAGTGTGACCCTCCCTCAGTACCTCCCCTCCCGCAGTGACCATCCCACAGTACCGCCCCTCCCACAGTGCGACTCTCCTTTAGTACCACACCCCAGTGTGAATCTCCCTCAGTAGCACCCCTCCCAATGTGTGACCCTCCCTCGGTACCTCCTCCCACAGTGTGACTCTCCTTCAGAACTGCCCCTCCCACAGTGTGACCCTCCCTCAGTACCGCCCCTCCCAGTGTGACTCTCCATCAGTACCACCCCTCCCACAGTGTGACCCTCCCTCAGTACCACCCCTCCCACAGTGTGACCCTCCCTCGGTACCACCCCTCCCATAGTGTGACCCTCCCTCGGTACCGCCCCTCCCACAGTGTGAATCTCCCTTGGTACCACCCCTCCCGTAGTGTGACCCTCCCTCAGTACCTCCCCTCCCACAGTGTGACCCTCCCTCGGTACCGCCCCTCCCACAGTGTGACCCTCCCTCAGTACATCCCCTCCCACAGTGTGCCCCTCCCACAGTGTGACCCTCCCTCAGTACCGCCCCTCCAACAGTGTGAATCTCCCTTGGTACCGCCCCTCCCGTAGTGTGACCCTCCCTCAGTACCTCCCCTCCCAGTGTGACCCTCCCTCGGTACCGCCCCTCCCATAGTGTGACCCTCCCTCAGTACCTCCCCTCCCACAGTGTGACCATCCCTCAGTACTGCCACTCCCGTAGTGTGACCCTCCCTCGGTACCCGCCCCTCCCGTAGTGTGACCCTCCCTCAGTACCGCCCCTCCCACAGTGTGAAT
Source organism: Hypanus sabinus (assembly GCF_030144855.1). Classification (NCBI taxonomy): domain Eukaryota; kingdom Metazoa; phylum Chordata; class Chondrichthyes; order Myliobatiformes; family Dasyatidae; genus Hypanus; species Hypanus sabinus. Next base: position 6,938,663 of record NC_082711.1, on the reverse strand, counting down.
CTCCCTTGGTACCGCCCCTCCCGTAGTGTGACCCTTGTGGTGAACTATGTGCCTGTCTGGACACGCCCCTGCTGACTGCTCCTGTGACTCCTCCCACAGGCCCCTGTATAAAGGCGATCTGAGGCCTGACGCTCGGCCTCAGTCTCCACGACATTGTATGATAGACACTCACTCCTGGTTCCTTCTTCCAGTCAATAAAAGCCGATATCTCGCCTTACGTCTCAGTGTGAGTTATTGATGGTGCATCAACCCTCCCTCAGTACCACCCCTCCCACAGTGTGACCCTCCCTCGGTACCGCCCCTCCCGTAGTGTGACCCGCCCTCGGTACCTCCCCTCCCACAGTGTGACCCTCCCTCGGTAACCCCCAACCCACAGTGTGACCCTCCCTCGGTACCTCCCCTCCCACAGTGTGACCCTCCCTCAGTACCACCCCTCCCACAGTGTGACCCTCCCTCAGTACCACCCCTCCCACAGTGTGACCCTCCCACAGTACCACCCCTCCCACAGTGTGACCCTCCCACAGTGTGACCCTCCCTCGGTACCGCCCAACCCAAAGTGTGACCCTCCCTCGGTACCGCCCCTCCCGTAGTGTGACCCTCCCTCGGTACCTCCCCTCCCACAGTGTGACCCTCCCTCAGTACCACCCCTCCCACAGTATGACCCTCCCTCAGTACCACCCCTCCCACAGTGTGACCCTCGGTACCTCCGCTCCCACAGTGTGACCCTCCCTCGGTACCGCCCCTCCCACAGTGTGACCCTCCCTCCGTACCGCCCCTCCCGTAGTGTGACCCTCCCTCAGTACCTCCCCTCCCACAGTGTGACCCTCCCTCAGTACCACCCCTCCCACAGTGTGACCCTCCCTCGGTACCTCCCCTCCCACAGTGTGACCCTCCCTCGGTACCGCCCCTCCCGTAGTGTGACCCTCCCTCAGTACCGCCCCTCCCGTAGTGTGACCCTCCCTCGGTACCTCCCCTCCCACAGAGTGACCCTCCCTCGGTACCACCCCTCCCACAGAGTGACCCTCCCTCAGTACCACCCCTCCCACAGTGTGAATCCCTCAGTACCTCCCCTCCCGCAGTGACCATCCCACAGTACCACCCCTCCCACAGTGTGAATCCCTCAGTACCACTCCTCCCAATGTGTCACCCTCCCTCAGTACTGCCCCTCCCACAGTGTGGTCATCCCTCAGTACCACCCCTCCCACAGTGTGACCCTCCCTCAGTACCACCCCTCCCACAGTGTGACCCTCCCTCGGTACCTCCCCTCCCACAGTGTGACCCTCCCTCGGTACCTCCCCTCCCACAGTGTGACCCTCCCTCGGTACCACCCCTCCCACAGTGTGACCCTCCCTCGGTACCTCCCCTCCCACAGTGTGACCCTCCCTCGGTACCTCCCCTCCCACAGTGTGACCATCCCTCAGTACCTCCCCTCCCGTAGTGTGACCATCCCTCAGTACCTCCCCTCCCACAGTGTGGTCATCCCTCAGTACCGCCCCTCCCACAGTGTGACTCTCCTTTAGTACCACACCCCAGTGTGAATCTCCCTCAGTAGCACCCCCCCAATGTGTCACCCTCCCTCAGTACAGTCCCTCTCAAAGTGTGACCCTCCCTCAGTACCCACCACCCAAAGTGTGACCCTCCCTCAGTACCTCCCCTCCCGCAGTGTGACCATCCCTCAGTACCTCCCCTCCCGTAGTGTGACCATCCCTCAGTACCGCCCCTCCCACAGTGTGACTCTCCTTTAGTATCACACCCCAGTGAGAATCTCCCTCAGTAGCACCCCTCCCAATGTGTCACCCTCCCTCAGTACAGTCCCTCCCACAGTGTGACTCTCCCTCAGTACCTCCCCTCCCACAGTGTGACCCTCCCTCAGTACCACCCCACCCACAGTGTGACCCTCCCTCAGTACCTCCCCTCCCGCAGTGACCATCCCACAGTACCGCCCCTCCCACAGTGCGACTCTCCTTTAGTACCACACCCCAGTGTGAATCTCCCTCAGTAGCACCCATCCCAATGTGTGACCCTCCCTCGGTACCTCCTCCCACAGTGTGACTCTCCTTCAGAACCGCCCCTCCCACAGTGTGACCCTCCCTCAGTACCGCCCCTCCCAGTGTGACTCTCCATCAGTACCACCCCTCCCACAGTGTGACCCTCCCTCAGTACCACCCCTCCCACAGTGTGACCCTCCCTCGGTACCACCCCTCCCGTAGTGTGACCCTCCCTCGGTACCGCCCCTCCCACAGTGTGAATCTCCCTTGGTACCACCCCTCCCGTAGTGTGACCCTCCCTCAGTACCTCCCCTCCCACAGTGTGACCCTCCCTCGGTACCGCCCCTCCCACAGTGTGACCCTCCCTCGGTACCTCCCCTCCCACAGTGTGACCCTCCCTCAGTACCTCCCCTCCCACAGTGTGCCCCTCCCACAGTGTGACCCTCCCTCAGTACCGCCCCTCCAATAGTGTGAATCTCCCTTGGTACCGCCCCTCCCGTAGTGTGACCCTCCCTCAGTACCTCCCCTCCCAGTGTGACCCTCCCTCGGTACCGCCCCTCCCGTAGTGTGACCCTCCCTCAGTACCTCCCCTCCCACAGTGTGACCATCCCTCAGTACTGCCCCTCCCGTAGTGTGACCCTCCCTCGGTACCCGCCCCTCCCGTAGTGTGACCCTCCCTCAGTACCGCCCCTCCCACAGTGTGAATCTCCCTTGGTACCGTCCCTCCCGTAGTGTGACCCTTGTGGTGAACTATGTGCCTGTCTGGACACGCCCCTGCTGACTGCTCCTGTGACTCCTCCCACAGGCCCCTGTATAAAGGCGATCTGAGGCCTGACGCTCGGCCTCAGTCTCCACGACATTGTATGATAGACACTCACTCCTGGTTCCTTCTTCCAGTCAATAAAAGCCGATATCTCGCCTTACGTCTCAGTGTGAGTTATTGATGGTGCATCAACCCTCCCTCAGTACCCCCCCCTCCCACAGTGTGACCCTCCCTCGGTACCCGCCCCTCCCACAGTGTGACCCTCCCTCGGTACCGCCCCTCCCGTAGTGTGACCCGCCCTCGGTACCTCCCCTCCCACAGTGTGACCCTCCCTCGGTAACCCCCAACCCACAGTGTGACCCTCCCTCGGTACCTCCCCTCCCACAGTGTGACCCTCCCTCAGTACCACCCCTCCCACAGTGTGACCCTCCCTCAGTACCTCCCCTCCCACAGTGTGACCCTCCCACAGTACCACCCCTCCCACAGTGTGACCCTCCCTCCGTATCGCCCCTCCCGTAGTGTGACCCTCCCTCAGTACCTCCCCTCCCACAGTGTGACCCTCCCTCAGTACCACCCCTCCCACAGTGTGACCCTCCCTCGGTACCTCCCCTCCCACACTGTGACCCTCCCTCGGTACCGCCCCTCCCACAGTGTGACCCTCCCTCGGTACCGCCCCTCCCGTAGTGTGACCCTCCCTCGGTACCTCCCCTCCCACAGTGTGACCCTCCCTCGGTACCTCCCCTCCCACAGAGTGACCCTCCCTCGGTACCACCCCTCCCACAGTGTGACCCTCCCTCGGTACCCGCCCCTCCCGTAGTGTGACCCTCCCTCAGTACCACCCTTCCCACAGTGTGAATCCCTCAGTAGCACCCCTCCCAATGTGTCTCCCTCCCTCAGTACCACCCCTCCCACAGTGTGACCCTCCCTCAGTACCACCCCTCCCACAGTGTGAATCCCTCAGTACCACTCCTCCCAATGTGTCACCCTCCCTCAGTACTGCCCCTCCCACAGTGTGGTCATCCCTCAGTACCACCCCTCCCACAGTGTGACCCTCCCTCAGTACCACCCCTCCCACAGTGTGACCCTCCCTCGGTACCTCCCCTCCCACAGTGTGACCCTCCCTCAGTACCACCCCTCCCACAGTGTGACCCTCCCTCGGTACCTCCCCTCCCACAGTGTGACCCTCCCTCGGTACCACCCCTCCCACAGTGTGACCCTCCCTCGGTACCTCCCCTCCCACAGTGTGACCCTCCCTCGGTACCTCCCCTCCCACAGTGTGACCATCCCTCAGTACCTCCCCTCCCGTAGAGTGACCATCCCTCAGTACCTCCCCTCCCACAGTGTGGTCATCCCTCAGTACCGCCCCTCCCACAGTGTGACTCTCCTTTAGTACCACACCCCAGTGTGAATCTCCCTCAGTAGCACCCCCCCAATGTGTCACCCTCCCTCAGTACAGTCCCTCTCACAGTGTGATCCTCCCTCAGTACCCACCTCCCAAAGTGTGACCCTCCCTCAGTACCTCCCCTCCCGCAGTGTGACCATCCCTCAGTACCTCCCCTCCCGTAGTGTGACCATCCCTCAGTACCCGCCCCTCCCACAGTGTGACTCTCCTTTAGTATCACACCCCAGTGAGAATCTCCCTCAGTAGCACCCCTCCCAATGTGTCACCCTCCCTCAGTACAGTCCCTCCCACAGTGTGACTCTCCCTCAGTACCTCCCCTCCCACAGTGTGACCCTCCCTCAGTACCACCCCTCCCACAGTGTGACCCTCCCTCAGTACCTCCCCTCCCGCAGTGACCATCCCACAGTACCGCCCCTCCCACAGTACGACTCTCCTTTAGTACCACACCCCAGTGTGAATCTCCCTCAGTAGCACCCCTCCCAATGTGTGACCCTCCCTCGGTACCTCCTCCCACAGTGTGACTCTCCTTCAGAACCGCCCCTCCCACAGTGTGACCCTCCCTCAGTACCGCCCCTCCCAGTGTGACTCTCCATCAGTACCACCCCTCCCACAGTGTGACCCTCCCTCAGTACCACCCCTCCCACAGTGTGACCCTCCCTCGGTACCACCCCTCCCGTAGTGTGACCCTCCCTCGGTACCCGCCCCTCCCACAGTGTGAATCTCCCTTGGTACCACCCCTCCCGTAGTGTGACCCTCCCTCAGTACCTCCCCTCCCACAGTGTGACCCTCCCTCGGTACCCGCCCCTCCCACAGTGTGACCCTCCCTCGGTACCTCCCCTCCCACAGTGTGACCCTCCCACAGTACCTCCCCTCCCACAGTGTGCCCCTCCCACAGTGTGACCCTCCCTCAGTACCGCCCCTCCAATAGTGTGAATCTCCCTTGGTACCGCCCCTCCCGTAGTGTGACCCTCCCTCAGTACCTCCCCTCCCAGTGTGACCCTCCCTCGGTACCGCCCCTCCCGTAGTGTGACCCTCCCTCAGTACCTCCCCTCCCACAGTGTGACCATCCCTCAGTACTGCCCCTCCCGTAGTGTGACCCTCCCTCGGTACCCGCCCCTCCCGTAGTGTGACCCTTGTGGTGAACTATGTGCCTGTCTGGACACGCCCCTGCTGACTGCTCCTGTGACTCCTCCCACAGGCCCCTGTATAAAGGCGATCTGAGGCCTGACGCTCGGCCTCAGTCTCCACGACATTGTATGATAGACACTCACTCCTGGTTCCTTCTTCCAGTCAATAAAAGCCGATATCTCGCCTTACGTCTCAGTGTGAGTTATTGATGGTGCATCAACCCTCCCTCAGTACCCCCCCTCCCACAGTGTGACCCTCCCTCGGTACCGCCCCTCCCACAGTGTGACCCTCCCTCGGTACCGCCCCTCCCGTAGTGTGACCCGCCCTCGGTACCTCCCCTCCCACAGTGTGACCCTCCCTCGGTAACCCCCAACCCACAGTGTGACCCTCCCTCGGTACCTCCCCTCCCACAGTGTGACCCTCCCTCAGTACCACCCCTCCCACAGTGTGACCCTCCCTCAGTACCACCCCTCCCACAGTGTGACCCTCCCACAGTACCACCCCTCCCACAGTGTGACCCTCCCACAGTGTGACCCTCCCTCGGTACCGCCCAACCCAAAGTGTGACCCTCCCTCGGTACCGCCCCTCCCGTAGTGTGACCCTCCCTCGGTACCTCCCCTCCCACAGTGTGACCCTCCCTCAGTACCACCCCTCCCACAGTATGACCCTCCCTCAGTACCACCCCTCCCACAGTGTGACCCTCGGTACCTCCGCTCCCACAGTGTGACCCTCCCTCGGTACCGCCCCTCCCACAGTGTGACCCTCCCTCCGTACCGCCCCTCCCGTAGTGTGACCCTCCCTCAGTACCTCCCCTCCCACAGTGTGACCCTCCCTCAGTACCTCCCCTCCCACAGTGTGACCCTCCCTCGGTACCTCCCCTCCCACAGTGTGACCCTCCCTCGGTACCGCCCCTCCCACAGTGTGACCCTCCCTCGGTACCGCCCCTCCCGTAGTGTGACCCTCCCTCGGTACCTCCCCTCCCACAGTGTGACCCTCCCTCGGTACCTCCCCTCCCACAGAGTGACCCTCCCTCGGTACCACCCCTCCCACAGTGTGACCCTCCCTCGGTACCGCCCCCTCCCGTAGTGTGACACTCCCTCAGTACCGCCCCTCCCGTAGTGTGACCCTCCCTCAGTACCTCCCCTCCCACAGTGTGACCCTCCCTCGGTACCTCCCCTCCCACAGAGTGACCCTCCCTCGGTACCACCCCTCCCACAGAGTGACCCTCCCTCGGTACCACCCCTCCCACAGTGTGACCCTCCCTCAGTACCACCCCTCCCACAGTGTGAATCCCTCAGTAGCACCCCTCCCAATGTGTCACCCTCCCTCAGTACTACCCCTCCCACAGTGTGACCCTCCCTCAGTACCACCCCTCCCACAGTGTGAATCCCTCAGTACCACTCCTCCCAATGTGTCACACTCCCTCAGTACTGCCCCTCCCACAGTGTGGTCATCCCTCAGTACCACCCCTCCCACAGTGTGACCCTCCCTCAGTACCACCCCTCCCACAGTGTGACCCTCCCTCGGTACCTCCCCTCCCACAGTGTGACCCTCCCTCGGTACCTCCCCTCCCACAGAGTGACCCTCCCTCAGTACCACCCCTCCCACAGTGTGACCCTCCCTCGGTACCACCCCTCCCACAGAGTGACCCTCCCTCAGTACCACCCTTCCCACAGTGTGACCCTCCCTCAGTACCACCCCTCCCACAGTGTGAATCCCTCAGTAGCACCCCTCCCAATGTGTCTCCCTCCCTCAGTACCACCCCTCCCACAGTGTGACCCTCCCTCAGTACCACCCCTCCCACAGTGTGAATCCCTCAGTAGCACCCCTCCCAATGTGTCACCCTCCCTCCGTACCACCCCTCCCACAGTGTGACCATCCCTCAGTACCTCCCCTCCCACAGTGTGACCCTCCATCAGTACCACCTCTCCCACAGTGTGACCCTCCCTCAGTACCACCCCTCCCACAGTGTGACCCTCCCTCGGTACCTCCCCTCCCACAGTGTGACCCTCCCTCGGTACCACCCCTCCCACAGTGTGACCCTCCCTCGGTACCTCCCCTCCCACAGTGTGACCCTCCCTCGGTACCGCCCCTCCCACAGTGTGACCCTCCCTCAGTACCTCCCCTCCCACAGTGTGACCCTCCCTCAGTACCGCCCCTCCCACAGTATGACCATCCCTCAGTACCTCCCCTCCCACAGTGTGACCCTCCCTCGGTACCTCCCCTCCCACAGAGTGACCCTCCCTCGGTACCACCCCTCCCACAGAGTGACACTCCCTCGGTACCACCCCTCCCACAGTGTGACCCTCCCTCAGTACCACCCCTCCCACAGTGTGAATCCCTCAGTAGCACCCCTCCCAATGTGTCACCCTCCCTCAGTACTACCCCTCCCACAGTGTGACCCTCCCTCAGTACCACCCCTTCCACAGTGTGACCCTCCCTCAGTACTGCCCCTCCCACAGTGTGAATCCCTCAGTACCACCCCTCCCACAGTGTGACCATCCCTCAGTACCTCCCCTCCCACAGTGTGACCCTCCATCAGTACCACCCTTCCCACAGTGTGACCCTCCCTCAGTACTGCCCCTCCCACAGTGTGAATCCCTCAGAACCACCCCTCCCACAGTGTGACCCTCCCTCAGTACCACCCCTCCCACAGTGTGAATCCATCAGTACCACCCTTCCCACAGTGTGACCCTCCCTCAGTACTGCCCCTCCCACAGTGTGAATCCCTCAGAACCACCCCTCCCACAGTGTGACCCTCCCTCAGTACCACCCCTCCCACAGTGTGAATCCCTCAGTACCACCCCTCCCACAGTGTGACCCTCATTTAGTACCACCCCTCCCACAGTGTGACCCTCATTTAGTACCACCCCTCCCACAGTGTGACCCTCATTTAGTACCACCCCTCCCACAGTGTGACCCTCCTTTAGTACTGCACCTTCGTCAGCGTGACGCTCCCTCAATATTGGTTCCCAGCGAAGCGCTCCCTCACGGAAGAACCCACCTACATCCATGCAGAAAGAATACAAATCCCAGAAGACACAGCGGTTACTACTGGGCTTCACTTCCGTCTGAACGCCCGCGCCAAATAATTCCATTGGTGAAGGTGGCCATCGATCAGTGCGAATGGGCGGAAATTCCTGTCTGTTGTCGAGTGGTCGCGCGTGTGTGGAGTGAGTGGGTAAGGAAGTGAGGGACCGAGTGGCAACGGTGAAGCGGGGAAATAGGGGTCTGAGAGTCCTTCACCCCGTCTGCTCGTCCGTCTCCCTCTCTATCCTCCCCCCCCCCCCGTCTGCTGGACCCTCTCCCTCCCCTTACCCTGTGTGCTGGACCCTCTCCCTCCCTTTACCCTGTGTGCCGGACCCTCTCCCTCCCTTTACCCTGTGTGCCGGACCCTCTCCCTCCCTTTACCCTGTGTGCTGGACCCTCTCCCTCCCCTTACCCTGTGTGCTGGACCCTCTCCCTCCCTTTACCCTGTGTGCTGGACCCTCTCCCTCCCTTTACCCTGTGTGCTGGACCCTCTCCCTCCCCTTACCCTGTGTGCTGGACCCTCTCCCTCCCCTTACCCTGTGTGCTGGACCCTCTCCCTCCCCTTACCCCATCTGCTGGACCCTCTCCCTCCCCTTACCCTGTGTGCTGGACCTTCTCCCTCCCCTTACCCCATCTGCTGGACCCTCTCCCTCCCCTTACCCCATCTGCTGGACCCTCTCCCTCCCCTTACCCTGTGTGCTGGACCTTCTCCCTCCCTCCCCTCGTCTGCTGGACCCTCTCCTCCCCCCCCCCCCCAACTGCTGGTCCCTACCCTTTCCCACACCCCATCAGTTGGTCCCTCTCCCCTATCTGCTGGACCCTCTCCCTCCCTTTACCCTGTGTGCTGGACCTTCTCCCTCCCTCCCCTCGTCTGCTGGACCCTCTCCTCCCCCCCCCCCATCTGCTGGTCCCTACCTTCCCCACTCACCCCATCAGTTGGTCCCTCTCCCCCCCCTCCCCTATCTGCTGGACCCTCTCCTTCCCTTTACCCTGTGTGCTGGACCCTCTCCCTCCCCCCCCCCCCCCCATCAGCTGGCCCCTTTCGCTCCTCACTCACCCTGTCGATTGGTCCCTCTCCCACCCCTTCCCCGTCTGCTGGTCTCTATCCATAAGATTATAAAACATGGGAGCAGAATTAGACCATTCGTCCCATCAAGGCTGCGCCGACATTCCATCACAGCTGATTTATTGTCCCTCTCAACCTCATTCTCCTGCTTTCTCCCTGTAACCTTTGAAGCCCTGACTAATCAAGAACCTGTCAACCTCCACTTTAAAAACACCCGGCGACTTGGCCTCCACAGCCGTTCATAGTAATGAATTCCACAGATTCACCACCCTCTAGCTAAAGAAATTCCTCATCTCTGTTCTCTCAACCTGCTGGTCCCTCTTTTCCCCCTCATCCCCTGTTGTCCCCTCCCTTCTCAGCCCTGCCTACAGATGCCTTCAAGCCCCAGTCCTTGTCTGCAGGTTTCTCTGCACCCCACCTCCCTACCCCTTGTGCTTGTCATATCTTCATGCATTGCTTCTTCTTGCAAGAGTGTTGGCGACTGAGGACAGACATGATGTAAATTTATAAGATACGTAGTGGAGTCGTGAATCTGAGTCTCTTCCCCAGGATAGAAACCCCAGAGAACATGATTTTAAAGTTGTGGGTAGTTCAAAGAGCGTATCTTGAGGGCAAGTACTTCACATTGTGAGTGTAGGTATGCCTGAAATGGGTTTGGTAGAGTTTAAGAGCCTTGGGTTCCTTAAGGTTGTCATGGCCGTCGGGGTAGTGGTGGTGAGGGGGTGGGAATAAGCTCCACTGTGTCTATAAAAAGTATTTTTATATTATTTAAGCATATTAATTTTTCGATGTATTGCAATGTACTGCTGAAGTAACACATTTCATGGCGTACGTCACTGAAAATAAAGCTAATTCTCAGAGAGTCCGTAGGCTGATTGGCCTGTGGCAGTGCAGTAATGTTCTATGCTCCTGGATCTGCCGCAGGTAGACCGACAGCCTTTGGTCGACGGGAGCGCTATGCTGGAAGATTCACAGGCCCAAGAGCTGCTGGGCTTCCTGACGTCGGACACGCGGCCGGACGTGAAGAGCCAGGCCACCCAATATGCGCTGGGTCTGACGGGGAGTGCGGACGGCCGGCGGTTCTTGGCGAGCAATGCTGAAGTACTGAGGGCCCTGCTGACCCTGAGGCGGGATGTTTCCCCGGCCGTGGCGAAGGACTGCCACTGTGCCCTTGTCAACCTGTCTGCGGACGAGAGCGTCCATGCGCCCCTGCTGCATCAGGCCGACCTCCTCCCCTCCCTGTTGAGCAGCCTCTGTGACCCCGACCACGACTTCGCAGACCAGGTCTGCTCCATCCTGTCCAACCTGTCGCGGAGGGAGGACACCGGCAGGGAAGTGCTCCGCGCCATCCAGAGCGAAGAGGTGGGCCTGGCCAAGATCGTGGAGATCTTCTGCACGGACCGCTACAACAAGAAGGGGACACTTCACTATCTCGGGCCTCTGCTCTCCAACCTGACCCAACTCCCAGAAGCCAGGAGGTTCATACTGGATAAGGACAGGTCTGTTGCTTTTCTATGTACTTGTGACAGCATGGTGGCATAGTAGTGTAGTGGTTAGCATGGCGCTGTTAGAGTGTCTGCGATGGCTGATGGGAGCCGATTCTTGTCACTGCCTGTACGTTCTCCCCATGACCACGTGGGTCTCTTCCAGATGTTCTGGTTTCCTCCCACGTTCCAAAGATGTACGGGTTAAGGTTACTGATGTGTGGGCCTGCTATGTTAGAATTGGGAGTGTGGCGGCACTCGTGGGCTGCCCCCAGCACATCCTGGCTGCTTTGCTTTGATGTAAACGACACTTTTCGCTGTATGTGATTTAAGAGTTTTTAAAAGGTAGACAAGGATTAGCTAATCTTTCTTTTATCTGTAAATGCTTCTTAAACATAACTATAATGTCCACCGTTTTTACACTGGCAGCTCATTCCACACTGAGTGAAGAAGTTTCCACTCATGCTCCCCTTAAACTTTCACCCTTAACCCATGACCTCCAGTCTCACACAAACTCAGTGGAAATAGCCTGCTTGTATTTACCCTTTCCATACCCTGCATAGTTTTCTATACCTCTATCAAATCTCCTCTCATTCTCCTGCACGCCAGGAGATCGTAACGTCCAGCTACGGAAATCAAAAACAGCTTAGGTTGCCACGGACACATAGCGGTTAGTTTGACGCTATCACAGCTTAGGGCGTTGGAGTCTGGAGTTTGATTCCGACACTGCCTAAAAGAAATTTGTACATACTTCCTGTGAGTTTTCTCTGGATGCTCCGGTTTCCTCTCTCAGTCCAAATATGAACCAGTTAATTGGACATTGTAAATTGTCCCATGATTCGGCTGGGGTTATGTGGGTGAATTGCTGGGCGGTCAGTTGTTGGGCCAAAAGGCTCTGTTCTGTACCTGTAAATAAAACAATACCTGCACGTACCACTATCATTGACAGGACATTCCAAGTGCCCACACCTCTGTGGGTTTAAATCAAAAGCTTGTCTTGTAATCTCCCTTTAGCTTCTTCAAATGGCAGCAGCGAGAAGAGAGCATGTCTCACCACTCAGGGCAAGTTCTCTTCTCATTGCTGCCATCAGGTAGAAGGTTCAGGAGCCTCAGGGCCCACACCACCTGGTTCATGAACAGGTATTACCCCTCAACCATCAGGCTCTTGAACCAAAAGAGGATAACTTCACTCACCCCAGCACTACAACTGTTACCACAACCCATGGACTCACTTTCAATGACTCTTCATTTCGTACTCGTTATTTATTGCTTATTTATTATTACTATTATTGCTTTATTTTTGTATTTGCACAGTCTGTTGGCTTTTGCATACTGGTTGGATGTCCAGTTGGTGTGGTTTTTCGTTGGCTTTGTTATTGTTTTATAGATTTATTGAGTATGCCCATTAGCAAATTAATCTCGGGGTTGTATATGGTGATGTGCATATACGTCGATAATACATTTGCTTTGAACTTTAAGCTTTCACCTCTCACTTTAACTGGGTGCACTGCACTGTGCTGCCATCCTCTCCAAGTGTGGTTCCCTCTCCTTCAGCCAGTGTGTTTTGTTCCACAGGTGCGTTGTGCAGCGATTGCTCCCTTACACTCAGTATGAGGGGTCCAGCGTGCGACGAGGTGGTGTGGTGGGCACACTACGAAACTGCTGCTTTGACTATGGTGAGTGTCTCATCTCGCCTTCGTTTCAGAGTGGTCATTGCTCCCGGTCGTCCTGTGAGGAGCCTTCTTGAAGATTCCTTTTGTGTACACCTTTGACGTTGATTTTACAGCAGTTTGTGTGACTATAGTCAACTCCTTTTCCATACGTGTACATCGAACATAGACCACTACAGCACAGTACAGGCCCTTCAGTCCACAAAGTTGTGCTGACTTTTTAACCTATGTTAAGATCAGTCCCTCCCACATAGCTGATCATTTTTCTGACATCTATGACTCTGTCTAAGAGCTTCTTGAATGTCCCTAGTGTATCTGCCTCGACCACCATCCCTGGCAGCACATTCCACACACCCACTGCTCCCCGTGTATATATATAAAAAAGCAGCTTGCCTCTGATATCCCCCTCTAAACTTTTCTCCAGTCAGCTTAAAATTATACCCCCTCGAATTAACCATTTCTGTCCTGGAAAAATAGTTTTTAATTTAAAAAGCATTATTGCACAGCCCCCAATGTGTACTCCAAATGCGGTGCTAAATTAAGCTAAATCTCTTCTGCCTGAATATGATGCACGTTCACATGTCGTAACAGGCTCAGTCACCACTCTCCATCACTAACCCCTGGCTCGTTAAGGTTATCATAGCTGGGGCAGATAGTGGGGCTCAGATCCCAATAGCCTCCGACAACCAAGTCCAAATCCTGAGCTTTGCATGTAGCCTAGCTGCTAAGCCTTGTGGAACTGTTGCTACTGACAGGAGAAGGGGCAAAGGTGGGTTACTGGCACGGTAAAACCAGTGGCTTTGGCAGATTCTGCTCAGTGGATGGTTTTTGTTTTTCACACTGTTCTTGGGAAATTGTAGAGACTGTTTTATGTGAAAATCCCAGGGGATCAGCAGTTTCTGAGATACTCAAACCAGCCCATCTGGTACCATTGACTGTCAAATAATCACATTTCTTTCCCCCATTCTGATGTTTGGTCTGAACAACAACCGAACCTCTTGACCATGTCTGCATGCTTTTGTTATTACATTGCTGGCATGTGATTGACTGATTAGCTAATTGCATTGGCGAGCAGGTGTACCTATTAAAGTGGCCACTGAGTGTATCACTCCACACTCCCTTCGTTCTGTTTCCCACTAAGGCGTTCGTCCCCTGGCCTACTGCTCTAAGTACCTTGTCCTCACCAAACCACTCGGCAATTCCTGCCTGTGTTTATCTCCGTCCACAGCCTGTCACGAGTGGTTGCTTGGCAGTGACGTCGACATCCTTCCCTTCTTGCTGCTGCCTCTGGCCGGCCCTGAGGAGCTGAGTGAAGACGAAACGGAAGGTAGGACATGACAGAAAGCACTGGGAATTAACAGGGTCTGACTGTTCGGTGTGACGCTATTACAGGTTGCAGCGTCGAAGCTCAGAGTTCAATTCCAGCATCCTCTGTAAGGAAGCTTGTACATTCCTTCACGTCACAGTCCAAAGCTGTACCAGCTAGTGGGTTAAATGGAGCAGTAGGTTAGCCTAGGAATAGAAAAATAAAGATGTATTGTTGAGACTCTATAAGGCCCTGGTGAGGCCTCACGGAGTACCATAAGCAGTTTTGGGCCCCTGATCTAAGAAAGGATGTGCTTTCATTGGAAAGGGTTCAAAGGAGGTTCACTAAAATGATTCTGTGACTGAAAGGCTTATGATATGAGGAGTGTTTGATGGCTCTGGGCCTGTATTCACTAGAATTCAGAAGAATGTGGAAGTGGGGTGGAGATCTCATTGAAAATTATCGAATGGTGAAAGGCCTTGTAGGGAGGATGTGGAGAGGATGTTTCCTCTGGTGGGAACGTCTGAGGCCCAAGGACACAGCCTCAGAATAGAGGGATGTCCGTTTAGAACGGAGATGAGGAAAAATTTCTTTAGCTAGAGAGTGGTGAATCTGTGGAAGTCGTTGCCACTGGCACCTGTGGAGGCCAAGTCATTGAGTACATTTAAGGCAGAGGTTGTTAGATTCTTGATTAGTCAGGCCATGAAGGAATACAGGGAGAAGACAGAAGCTTGGAGCGGAGCGGAAAAGTGGATCAGCCATGATGATCCAGCCATGTGGAGCAGACTAGATGGACCAAATGGCCTCAATCTGCTCCTATATCTTCTGGTATTAATTGAACATTGTAAATTGTCCTGTGATTGGGCTGGGGTTAAATCGGTGAGTTGCTGGGCGGCACAACTCGAAGGGGCAGAAAGGTCTTTCCATATTATATCTTGAAATAAAATAAATAGAGAGATTAGAGATTAGCTTTATTTGTCACATATACATCAAATAGAGTGAAATATGTCAATGACCAGTGCAGTCTGTGAAGTGCTGGGAGCAGTCCACAAGTGTCATCAAACTTCCAGCAGCAGCATAGTACCCACAGCTCACTAACCCAGACCCATGTGTGGGAGGAATCGGGAGCACCCAGAGGAAACCTGTGTGATTAGAGGGAGAACGTACAGCCTCCTTACAGACAGCGGCGGAATGAACACATGTCATAGCACTGTAAAGCGTTATGCTAGCCTGACACGACTGTGCTGCCTCCTTCTATTCTCATTGTCCGTCAGTCACTTCACTGACCCTTGTGTTTGGAATGTGGGAGGAAGCTGGAGGACACAGGTCACAGGGAGAAGATACAAACTCCTCACAGACAGCATTGGGAACTGAACTCTGGTCTTCCAGGTGGTTCTGTAATGTGTTTTGCTAGTCACTATGCAATGGTGCCAAAATGTCAAGTACTGGAGTCCATCAAACATGCTGCAGCATTTGAAATTAGGTCCCCTTTTCCTCCATTCTCCCTGAAGCATTGAAACCTATAGCCATTAGAGTGGTGAAGTAAAATTGGTTGACTATTGTCACATATTTCATCGTACAGTGAAAGGGAAGGAGGAGGAGCACCAGAGGGAAGTGAGGGGCAGGTAAGGAGATGAGTGATAGAAGAAACAGCAATGGTGAAGTGGGGGAGGGGGGCAATTACCAGAAGTTCAAGAAATTGATGTTCATGCCATCAGGTTGGAGGCTGCTCAGGTGGAATATGAGGTGTTGCTCCTCTGACCTGAGTATGGCATCGGCGCCACATTAGAGGAGGCCGTGGATTGACGTGTCAGAATGGGAATGGCAGTAGAATTGAAATGGGCAGCCTCCAGGAGAACCCACTTTTTCTAGGCAGATGTAACCTAGTGCTTGACGAAACAGTCTCTCAAAATATGCACTGGGTCTCTCCAATATACAGGAGACCCACCAGGAGCACCAGACACAGTATATGACAGACTCACAGTTGAAGTGTCACCTCACCTGGAAGGACTGTTTGGGGCCCTGAATGGTAGTGAGGGAGGAGATGTGGGTTAGGTGTAGCACTTGTTCCACTTGCAGGTGAACAGACAAGGGAGTCGCTTAGGCAGTGATCTCTGTGGGAAGTGGGGGGGGGGGGAATGGATGAGAGAAGGATGTGCTTGGTGGTGGGTCCCGTTGGAGATGGTAGAAAATATGGAGAATTATGTGTTGTATGTGGAGGCTGGTGGGGTGAGGGCAAGAGGAACCCTATCCCCGGTGGGGTGGCAGGAGTATGGGGTGAGGGCAAATGTGCACAAAATGGAAGAGATGTGAGTGAGGGCAGCGTTGATACTGGAGGAGGAGAAACCCCTTTCTTTGAAGAAGGAGGGCATCTTAGTAGTTCTGGAATGAAAAGCCTCATCCTGAGAGCAGTTGCGGTGGAGACGGAGTAACTGAGAGAAGGGAGTGGCATTTTTACAAGTGACAGGCTGGGAAGAGGTATAGTCCAAGTAGCCATGAGAATCAATGGATTTATAAAAGAAAAAGATGTTCATGTCATCAGTTTAGAGGCTACCCAGACAAAATATAAAGTGTTGCTCCTCCCTGAGTGTGGCCTCATCGTAGCAAGGAGGATGCCACGGATAAACATGTCGGAATGGGAATAGACAATAGGTGCAGGAATAGGCCATTCAGCCCTTTGAGCCTGCACCGCCATTCAATGTGATCATGGCTGATCATCCACAATCAGTACCCCATTCCTGCCTTCTCCCCATATCCCTTGACTCCACTATCTTTAAGAGCTCTTAATGGAATAGGAAATAGAATTGAAATGGGTGGCCACTGAGAGTAAATTTATTATCAAAGTACAGATATGTCACCATATATAACCCTGAGATTCATTTATTTGTGGGAATTCACAATGGATACAAAGAAATTGTCCAGAATTCATTGAAAATAGTGGTACAAATAGATGGGGCTGTAAAGAAAGCTTTTGGCACGATGACCTTCATGAATCAAAGTATTGAGTACAGGAGTGGGGATGTTATGTTGAAGTTGTATTAGACATTGGTGAGGCCTAATTTGGAGTATTGTGTGCAGTTTTGGTCCCCTACAAACAAAAAACAGAAACCTAGAAAATCTACAGCATAATACAGGCCCTTCAGCCCACAAAGTTGTGCTGAACACGTCCCTACCTTAGAAATTACTAGGCTTACCTGTAGCCCTCTATTTTACTAAGCTCCGTGTACCTATCTAAAAGTATCTTAAAAGACCCTATCATATCCGCCTCCACCACCGTTGCTGGCAGCCCATTCCACTCACCACTCTCTTGAGTAAAAAAACTTACCCTTGACATCTCCTCTGTACCTACTCCCCAGCACCTTAAACCTGTGTCCTCTTGTGGCAGCCATTTCAGCCCTGGGAAAAAGCTCTGACTATTCACATTCAATGCCTCTCATCATCTTATACACCTCTATCAGGTCACCTCTCATCCTCTGTCACTCCAAGGAGAAAAGGCCGAGTTCACTCAACCTATTCTCATAATGCATGCTCCCCAATCCAGGCAACATCCTCTGCACCCTTTCTATGGTTTCCACATCCTTCCTGTAGTGAGACAACCAGAACTGAGCACAGTACCCCAAGTGGGGTCTGACCAGGGTCCTCTACAGCTGTGAAAAGATTTAACTAAGTTTGAAAGAACATAGAAAAAAATTAAAAGGATGGAGGACCTGAATTATAAGGAAAGATTTAATAGGTTAGGACTTTATTCCTTGGGAAGTAGAAAATTGAGGGGAGATTTTATAAAGGTATACAAAATTGTGAAGGGTTTAGACAGAGTAAATGCTAGTAGGCCTTTTCCACCGAGGTTCGGTGAGATTAGAACGAGAGGTTAAGAGTGAAAAGAGTTGAGGGGAAAATGAGGGTAAATATCTTCACTCGGGGCCGTGAGAGTGTGGAACAAATTCCCAGCGCAGGTGTATACATGAGCTCAATTTTAACATTTAAGGGATAGATAGATGGTAGGGATATGGAGGGCGATGTTCAGGTTGATGAGACTAGGGCAGTTTAAATGGTTCAGCACAGACTAGATGGGCTGAAGGGCCTGTTTCTGTGCAGTACTTGGACTCCAAACAACATAGAATCAATGAAAAACTGCATACAAGATGGACAATGTGAAAGACAAACTACTGGGCAAATTCAAAATGATTAATAACGACCATAAGATATAGGAGCAGAATGAGGCCATTTTGCCCATCAAGTCTGCTCCACCATTTCATCATGGCTGATCCAATTTTCCTCTCAGCCCCAATCTCCTGCTTTCTCTCTGTATCCCTTCATGCCCTGACTAATCAAGAATCTATTCACCTATGCCTTAAATATGCATAAAGACTTTGCCTGTACAGCTGCCTTTGGCAAAGAATCCTACAGATTCGCCACTCTCTGGCGAAAGAAATTCCTCCTCATCTCCATTCTAAAAAGACGCCCTTCTATTCTGAGTCTCTCACCGTAGGAAACATCTCCAGTTCCACTCTATCAAGGCCTTTCATCATCAGTGAGGTCACCCCTTGTTTTTCTGAATTCCAGCACATACAGGCCCAGAGCTTTCAAATGCTCCTCATATGAGAAGCCATTCAATCCTGGAATCATTTTCTTCTTTGAACCCTCTCCGGTTTCAGCACATTCTTTCGAAGATAAGGGACCCAAAACTGTTCACAGTACCCCAAGTGAGGCCTCACCAGTGCTTTGTAAATTCTCAACATTACATTCTTGCTTTTATATTCTAGTCCTCTTGAAATGGATGCTAACATTGCATTTGCCTTCCTCACCACAAACTAAACCTGCAAGTTAACCTTTAGGGAATCTTGCACAAGAACTCCCAAGTCCCTTTGCACCTCTTTTTTTTTGTATTTTTTTCTCCATTTAGAAAATGGTCAGCCTTTCATTTCTTCTGCCGAAGTGTGTGACCATACACTTCCTGACACTGTATTCCATCTGCTATTTCTTTGTCTATTCACCTCATCTAAGTCTATCTGAAGCCTCTCTACTTCCTCAAAACTACCTGCCCCTCTACCTATCTTCATATCGCCGCAAACTTGGCCACAAAGCCATCTATTTCAGTATCCCAGTCATTGACATATGACATAAAATATTCGGTTTCAACATGGACCCGTGTGGAACGCCAGTCACCGGCAGCCAGCCAGAAAAGTCTCCCTTTATTCTCACTCTTTGCCACCTGTCAATCAGCCACTGCTTTATCCATGCTCGAATCTTTCCTGTAATACAGTCGGTTCGTAGCTTGTTAAGCAGCTTGTATAGCACCTTGTCAAAGGCCTTCTGAAAATCCAAATGCACAACTTCAACTGATTCTCCATTGTCTATCCTGCTTGCTATTTTTTTCAAAGAATTCCAACAGATCTGTCAGACAAGATTTTCTCTTGCGGAAACCATGCTGACTATGGCCTATTTTATCATCTGCCTCCAAGTACCCTCAGACCTCATCCTTAATTATCGACTCCAACATCTTCCCAACCACTGAGGTCAGACTAACTGGCCTATAGTTTCCTTTCTTCTGCTTCTGTCCCTTCTTGAAGAATGGAATGATATTTTCCAGTCTTCCAGAACCATACTAGAATCTAGTGATCCTTGAAAGATCATTACTAATGCCTTCATGATCTCTTCAGCCACCTCTTCCAGAACCCTGGGGAACACACCATCTGGTTCAGGTGACTTATCTACCTTCAGACCATTCAGTTTCCCAAAAACCTTCTCTCTTGTTATGGTAACTTCACACACTTCCTGTCCCTCGACATCTGGAACTTACACCATACTGCTAATGTCTTTCACCATGACGACTAATGCAAAATACTTATAATAATGGATAAATAAGCAATAAACAGAGAACATGAGCTGAAGAGTTCTGTAGGGGTGGCTGCCTGTGGGAGGACAAATCTCAATTGTATGCATACTTAGATAACCTTGCAGACTATTAGTAGCTCGGGTGGCTATTGGGAAGTTTGATTGATTGCCAAGCTTGGCAGAATGTTTACAGACATTGCGGTTCCAATCGAGAGACTAGCATCAGTGCGCAGTTCAGGGTGTTGTCTCAAAATGGCAGCTTGTGTACTCCTCTGGGGTCTGGATGGATATTTAGACACCGTGATCTGGTTGGCTGGTTGGAAACACTGTGAACGGTTTAGCAGTAGAAGATTCTGATTGACTAGCTTCGAGAGAGGTCCATTGGAAATGTTTGATGCTCTGTCCAGATCCCGAGATTACTGGCGATTCACTGATTGTTGATGCCGTTGTTTCTCTTTTCTCCAGAAGGGTTCTATACTGGATCTGTGTGGACGTGTTTGTTGATCTCAGGATTTCGCCAGTAATGTTGGGATGTGGACAGTGTATCACCAGATAAAACCCTGAGATTCGTTGTCTTGTGGGCATACTCGATAAATACAAAGACCACAACAGAACCAGTGAAAGTCTGCACCCAGACAACCAATGTGCAAAGGATAAATTTGTGCAAATACAAAAAAAACTATAATAAATGAGCAATAAATATCAGGACAAGTCCACAAAAGTGAGTTCATAGGTTCTGGGAAGGTTCAGTGTTGGGATGAGTGAAGTTATCTACTCTGGTTCAAGAGGCTGATGGTCAAGGGGTAATAACCGTTCCTGAACCTGGTGGTGTGAGTCCTGGGGCTCCTGTACCTCCTTCCTGAAGGCAGTAGTGAGAAGAGAGCATGACATGGGCAATGGGAATCCCTGATGATGGATGCTTTTATTCTGGAATCTTCTCTTTTCCCCCCACCCCACCCATACCCTCGCCACTTTCCTGTCTAGTTCCATTGAAGGGCCTTGGCTCAAAACGTCAGCTGTCCATTTCCCTCCAGAGATGTTGCCTGACCTCAGTCTCCCAGTGTTTTGTGTGAGCACTGAGGGTGGGTTGGGACATCAGACCTCATCTTCTGACAGTGGCCACTCTTTGGCCCCACTCAATCTGTTTGCCTGTCTTCACTTTCTGGGAGCAATGAATGTCTGTTAATGATGCCCGTAGACACCCCTGACCTCTGGCCTCTCTCTAACCTGTGACCCAGGGCTGCCCGTGGACCTACAGTATCTGCCCGAGGACAAGCGGCGTGAGGAGGACCCAGATATCCGCAGGATGCTGCTTGAGGCCATTAACCTGGTGCGTATCAGTGGGAGGGGGGAGAGATGTGGGCACTGACCCCTCACTCACACTGGCTTTCAGCACTACATGTGGACAGTGTGTGTGTGTGTGTGTGAGTGAGTGAGAGAGATGGGGAGAGGGAGACAAACTATCTCAATCAGGGGGGTGGGGAGAGATATCCAACGTCCCAATGCGATGACTGCTTTTGGAGACATTGTACCAGCTCCTGCACAGCAAGATGCCATGTCCCAATGCAATGACTGCTTTTGGAGACGTAGCCAGCTCCTGCACAACAAGATGCTGTGATATACCACACGAGCTGATCTGTGGTAAAATGCAGCGCAGTAACGCAGTCCCCAGTCAGAGAGCAGAAGCCTGAGAAGACGTTATTCACTCAGGTTCCCCGACTGAGTAGAAAAGGCAACGACTTGTGGCGGTTTCGAGTATTAAGCAGTGCCCAATCAGCGTTCGGAATTGATAGGCAAGAACAAATTAAAGTAAGGCGGGGTAAGCAAAGCGCTGTCGTCGGAGTGGACAGAGTTACAGTCTTGAGCTCTTCAAGGTTTCAACAAGGAGAGGCTTCAGTGAGTTGAGGCCAAAAAAAAACTAGGTAGAATTTTCTCCCTCTCCCATACACACAATTTCTTGTTTTTCCTTCTTTATATTAGTATTTGCTTAGTTAGGACAGTAGGGATGACGGGCAGGATAGTGGAATGTACCCCTTGCAGGATGCGGGAAGGCAGGGAGACCTCCAGTGTCCCTGACCACTACAACTGTGAGAAGTGCATCCAGCCGCAGCTTCCAATAATCCACATTAAGGCGTTGGAGCTGGAACTGGATGAACTCCAAGGCTGAAGGGGTGACAAGTAGGGTATAGAGAGGTAGTTACACCCAAGGTCCAGGACACAGGAAACTGGGTGACAGTCAGGAAGGGGACAGGGGTTAAATGGCCAGTGCAGAGTACCCTTGTGGCCATCCCCCTCAACAACAGGTATGCCACTTCGGATACTGTTGGGGGTGGGTAGGGGTGACCTAGTGGAAGAAAATCACAGTGGTCAGGTCTCTGGCACCGAGTCTGACTCAGAAGAGAAGGTGGGCGAGCCGTGGTGATGGGCGATTCATTTGAGGAACAGAAAGGAGGTTCGGTGGATGAGAACAAGATTCGAAGATGTTGCCTCCCGATGCCATGGTCTGGGTCATCTCCAATCTAGTCCTCAACATTCTTAAGTGTGAGGGTAAACAGTCTGAGGCTGTGGTTCATGTAAGTACCAATGACGGAGATAGGAATTGTGACGAGGTTCTGCAAAGTGAGTTTGGGGAATTAGCTGCTAAGTTAAAGGGTAAGGTTGTGATCTCAGGATTGCTACTCATACCCTGTGCTAGTGTGGCCAGAAACAGAAAGATCATAAAGTTTAGCAAGTGCTGAAGGAGTTGGTGTAGGAGGGAGGGCGTAAGATTTTTGGAACATTGGGCTCTCTTCCAGGGAAGGTGAGACCTGTACAGATGGGACAGTTTGCACCTGAACTGGAGGGGGACTAGCAGGAAGATTTGCTAATGCTCCATGGTGGGGTTTAAACTAGAACTGCACCTCTGCTGCTTTCTCTGGCAGTTTGTTCTGTATATGTAGACCAGCCACCTGGCGAATAAGTTGCCCCTCAGGTTCCCTATTAATTCTCTCCCCTCTCACCTTCAACCTGTGCCCTCTGGTTCTTGATTTTCCAATCCTGGGGTAAAGCATGTCTCTGCCACTCATTATTTTATGTACCTATAAGATCAGCCATCATTCTCCCAAACTCTGATGGAGCAAATTCCAACCTGCTCAACCTGCTGAAGGCCAGTTTGCCAGAAGCCTTTTTCACCACTTTCAGAGACGTGTGGGTTAGTAAGTTGTGGACGTGCTACGTTGGCGCCAGAAACACGGTGACGCTCGTGAGCTGCCTCCAGCACATCCTCGGACTGCTTTGGTCGGTGACACAAATGTTCATTCCTTATTAAATCTGACCCTAGGTTTTTGGAATGAGGGGAGAAACAGGTGGTAGAGGAGCCTGAAGATACATTCTCAATGTTTTGGGAACAGCTTCTGCCATCAGATTTACAAATGGACTATGAATGCATGAACACTACCTCCTATTCCTTTGCTCTCTTTTGCACTACTTATTTAATTTTTAAAAATGTATTTCTTACAGTAATTTATAGTTTTTTTTATTATATACTGTGGGAGCAGGCAGCAGTGGAGCTACGTGGCCTGAGTCATAGCCAGGACTAGGCCTCAGGCTGTGGTGTTGCCTGTTTGCAGCTGTCTGGGGAGGTGCACAGTCAGGTACTCCACCAGAGTGCTGGAGTCGGTGTTGGCCCCCACCCCCACATGTGTTTGCTTGAAAGAAGATGAGCTGCATTGGTGTTCGTCTGCTGCAACATTCATGGACTTGGGCTCTATATTTGTGTGTGACTGTATTATATTGATACATTGGCTTGCTGTCCACAGTCTCCGTCAGCACAGGTGCACCGCAAGGCCATGCTCTACTCGCATTGAACTTATGCCAGTGTGGCTAAGCGCGGCTCCAGCGCCGTATTTAAGTTTGCTGACGACACCACTGACACAGGCCGAATCAAAGGTGGTGACAAATCAGCACGTGGGCAGGAGACTGAAAATCCGGCTGAGTCGTGCCATAACAACAATCTCTCATTCGATGTCAGCAAAACTAAGTGGCTGACTATTGACTTCAGGATGAGGAAACCAGGGGAACATGAGCCAGTCCTCAACGGAGGATCAGAGGTGGAGAGGGTCAGCAGCTTTAAATTCCTCAGTGTTACTTCAGAGGACCTCTTCAGGGCCCAGCAGGTAAGTGCAATTATGAAGAAAGCGCAGCCGCGCCTCTACTTCCTTAGGAGCTTGTGAAGGTTCGAAGTGACATCTAAAACTTTGAGAAACTTCCTGAGATGTCTGGTGTAGAGCGTATTGACTGGCTGCATCACAGGCTGGTATGGAACGCCAGTGGCCTTGAATGGAAAATTCTAGAAAAGGTGGTGGATACAGTCCAGTCCATCACGGGTAAAACCCTCCCACTATTGAGAACATCTACATGAAGTGCTGTCACAGGAAAGCAATATCCATCATCAAGGACACCCACCACCCAAGATGTGTTCTCTTTGCCATCAGAAGGAAAGTACAGGAGCATCAGGACTCTCACCACCTGGTTCAGGAACAGTTAGTACCCCTCAACCATCAGGCTCTTGAACCGAAGGGATTAACTTTGCTCAACTTCACTTACGCCATCTTTGAAATGTTCCTCACAACCTCTGGACTCTCTTTCAAGGACTCTTCATCTCATGTTCTCCTTATTGCTTGCTTGTTTGCTTATTTATTTACTTACTATTATTTCTTTATTTTTGTACTGGCATAGTTTCTTGTCTTGTGCATATTGGTGAATGCCCAAGTTCGTGAGTCTTTCATTGATTCTATTATTCTATAATGGATTTATTGAGTGTGCCTGCAGGAAAAGTAATTTTGGTTGATTATGGTGACACATATGTACTTTGATTATAAAACTTACTTTAGACTTATATATAACCTATGTGCCTTGTGCTTTGTGTGAATGTTGGTACTGTGTTCTGCACCATGGCCCCAGAGTAACACTGTCTTGTTTGGCTGTATTCATGTATAGTTGAATGATAGTTAAAATTGTCCTTGAATTTGCAATGTACTGTCACAAAACAAATTTCACAACGTATGTCACATCAGAAACCTGATTCTGGTGTGTTTGCACATCTAGTTCCCTCGGGTCTGTAACATTCCTCAGAACCCTACTGTTCACTGAACACCCGATCTGGCTTCTTGTAGCCTCGTGGGAAGATGGCACTAGTCCTGTGTAACTTTGCGTACAGCACCCACGATCAGTTCAATTCCCGCCTCTGTCTGTGGAGTTTGTACGTGCTCCCTGCGACTGCATGGGTTTCCTCTGGCCGCTCCGGTCTCAAAGACCCACAGGTTAGCGTTGATGACCTTGTGGGTAAGCTATGTTGGTGACACTTAGGAGCTGCTCCCAGCGCATCCTCAGGCTGTGTTGGTTGTTGATGCAAATGGCGCATTTCCCTGCAGGCCTTGATGTACGTGTGATGAAGCTAATCTTTATATTTATCTCCGCTGATTCTGTCGTAGCTTGTGGCGACGAAGAACGGGCGTAAGGTGGTGAGGGACAGAAACACCTACGTGATCCTACGGGAACTACACAAATGGGAGAAGGAGCCGGACGTTGTGGCTGCTTGCGAGAAGTTGATTGAAGTGAGTTGTTCTGATTCGGCAGTAATATGGTTCAGTGGGTTGTGTTTACCAGGCCTCTGTTACCTACTATGTATATTATCTGTAACAGCTACTCCCTCAGCCTCTCCCCAGACCCCAGCTCTCCTTGTAACTGAAGCGTCCCATTCCAGCCAACATCATTGAACACAGAAGTGGGCAGTTTGGCCATCTAGTCTGTCCAAATCTGCCTTGTTCCATCGACCCACACCTGGACCATAGCCCTTCATACCTCTCCTATCCACGAACTTATGCAAACATCTCTTAAACCAATCATCTGGTTGATAGTGTCATAAACTGAATCATCAAATTTGTGAATAACTCTAAGATTGGCTAGCCATTTTAATTCCTCTTCCCATTCCCACATTACGTCTCCCAACGGCCTACCCTACTGCAAATTGAAAGCTAGATGCAGATTAGAGGAAGAGGACCTGGTATTCAATCTTGGCCGCCTCCAACCTGCCTACATCGACGGTGTTGCACTTTATCGTTTATCTGCACTGCACTTTCTTGGTAGCTTTTACACTTTATTCTGCAATATAATTCTACCTCAAGGCACTGTGTGATGATTTGATCTGCATGAACAGTATGAAGACAAGCTTTTCACTTGAGTGGAACGTGACAATAATAAACTAATAATAATACCATTATGAATCATTAGCATGAATGTCGATTTCTCCAACTTCTGGTAACCACTCCCCTCAGCCACCCCACCCCATTCCTTTTTTTACCTTATCCCACTGGCATCCGGCACCCATCATCCATCCCTTTCCTTTCCCCAGCCTTCTGAATCTGTCCGACACCAGCACGTTCCTTCCTATGGTTCCCTTTATCCCATGCTTCACCATCCTCTCTTAACAGATTTCACCTTCTTCAGCCCTTTGTCATTTCCACATAACACCTCCAGCTTCCTACCACTCCCCTACCCTCACCTAGATCCACCTATCACCTCCAGCTTCCTACCACTCCCCTACCATCACCCCTCACCTAGATCCACCTATCACCTCCAGCTTCTTACCACTCCCCTACCCTCACCTAGATCCACCTATCACCTCCAGCTTCTTACCACTCCCCTACCCTCACCTAGATCCACCTATCACCTCCAGCTTCCTACCACTCCCCTACCATCACCCCTCACCTAGATCCACCTATCACCTCCAGCTTCTTACCACTCCCCTACCCTCACCTAGATCTACCTATCACCTCCAGCTTCTTACCACTCCCCTACCCTCACCCCTCACCTAGATCCACCTATCACCTCCAGCTTCTTACCACTCCCCTACCCTCACCCCTCACCTAGATCCACCTATCACCTCCAGCTTCTTACCACTCCCCTACCCTCACCTAGATCCACCTATCACCTCCAGCTTCTTACCACTCCCCTACCCTCACCTAGATCCACCTATCACCTCCAGCTTCTTACCACTCCCCTACCCTCACCTAGATCCACCTATCACCTCCAGCTTCTTACCACTCCCCTACCCTCACCTAGATCCACCTATCACCTCCAGCTTCTTACCACTCCCCTACCCTCACCCCTCACCTAGATCCACCTATCACCTCCAGCTTCTTACCACTCCCCTACCCTCACCCCTCACCTAGATCCACCTATCACCTCCAGCTTCTTACCACTCCCCTACCCTCACCTAGATCCACCTATCACCTCCAGCTTCTTACCACTCCCCTACCCTCACCCCTCACCTAGATCCACCTATCACCTCCAGCTTCTTACCACTCCCCTACCCTCACCTAGATCCACCTATCACCTCCAGCTTCTTACCACTCCCCTACCCTCACCTAGATCCACCTATCACCTCCAGCTTCTTACCACTCCCCTACCCTCACCTAGATCCACCTATCACCTCCAGCTTCTTACCACTCCCCTACCCTCACCTAGATCCACCTATCACCTCCAGCTTCTTACCACTCCCCTACCCTCACCTAGATCCACCTATCACCTCCAGCTTCTTACCACTCCCCTACCCTCACCCTCACCTAGATCCACCTATCACCTCCAGCTTCTTACCACTCCCCTACCCTCAACTAGATCCACCTATCACCTCCAGCTTCTTACCACTCCCCTACCCTCACCCCTCACCTAGATCCACCTATCACCTCCAGCTTCTTACCACTCCCCTACCCTCACCTAGATCCACCTATCACCTCCAGCTTCTTACCACTCCCCTACCCTCACCTAGATCCACCTATCACCTCCAGCTTCTTACCACTCCCCTACCCTCACCTAGATCCACCTATCACCTCCAGCTTCTTACCACTCCCCTACCCTCACCCTCACCTAGATCCACCTATCACCTCCAGCTTCTTACCACTCCCCTACCCTCACCTAGATCCACCTATCACCTCCAGCTTCTTACCACTCCCCTACCCTCACCCCTCACCTAGATCCACCTATCACCTCCAGCTTCTTACCACTCCCCTACCCTCACCCCTCACCTAGATCCACCTATCACCTCCAGCTTCTTACCACTCCCCTACCCTCACCCCTCACCTAGATCCACCTATCACCTCCAGCTTCTTACCACTCCCCTACCCTCACCTAGATCCACCTATCACCTCCAGCTTCTTACCACTCCCCTACCCTCACCTAGATCCACCTATCACCTCCAGCTTCTTACCACTCCCCTACCCTCACCTAGATCCACCTATCACCTCCAGCTTCTTACCACTCCCCTACCCTCACCTAGATCCACCTATCACCTCCAGCTTCTTACCACTCCCCTACCCTCACCCTCACCTAGATCCACCTATCACCTCCAGCTTCTTACCACTCCCCTACCCTCACCTAGATCCACCTATCACCTCCAGCTTCTTACCACTCCCCTACCCTCACCTAGATCCACCTATCACCTCCAGCTTCTTACCACTCCCCTACCCTCACCCCTCACCTAGATCCACCTATCACCTCCAGCTTCTTACCACTCCCCTACCCTCACCCCTCACCTAGATCCACCTATCACCTCCAGCTTCTTACCACTCCCCTACCCTCACCCTCACCTAGATCCACCTATCACCTCCAGCTTCTTACCACTCCCCTACCCTCACCCCTCACCTAGATCCACCTATCACCTCCAGCTTCTTACCACTCCCCTACCCTCACCTAGATCCACCTATCACCTCCAGCTTCTTACCACTCCCCTACCCTCACCTAGATCCACCTATCACCTCCAGCTTCTTACCACTCCCCTACCCTCACCTAGATCCACCTATCACCTCCAGCTTCTTACCACTCCCCTACCCTCACCTAGATCCACCTATCACCTCCAGCTTCTTACCACTCCCCTACCCTCACCCTCACCTAGATCCACCTATCACCTCCAGCTTCTTACCACTCCCCTACCCTCACCTAGATCCACCTATCACCTCCAGCTTCTTACCACTCCCCTACCCTCACCCCTCACCTAGATCCACCTATCACCTCCAGCTTCTTACCACTCCCCTACCCTCACCCCTCACCTAGATCCACCTATCACCTCCAGCTTCTTACCACTCCCCTACCCTCACCCTCACCTAGATCCACCTATCACCTCCAGCTTCTTACCACTCCCCTACCCTCACCCCTCACCTAGATCCACCTATCACCTCCAGCTTCTTACCACTCCCCTACCCTCACCTAGATCCACCTATCACCTCCAGCTTCTTACCACTCCCCTACCCTCACCCCTCACCTAGATCCACCTATCACCTCCAGCTTCTTACCACTCCCCTACTCTCACCTAGATCCACCTATCACCTCCAGCTTCTTAACACTCCACTACCCTCACCCCTCACCTAGATCCACCTATCACCTCCAGCTTCTTACCACTCCCCTACCCTCACCTAGATCCACCTATCACCTCCAGCTTCTTACCACTCCCCTACCCTCACCCCTCACCTAGATCCACCTATCACCTCCAGCTTCTTACCACTCCCCTACCCTCACCTAGATCCACCTATCACCTCCAGCTTCTTACCACTCCCCTACCCTCACCCCTCACCTAGATCCACCTATCACCTCCAGCTTCTTACCACTCCCCTACCCTCACCCCTCACCTAGATCCATCTATCACCTCCAGCTTCTTACCACTCCCCTACCCTCACCCCTCACCTAGATCCACCTATCACCTCCAGCTTCTTACCACTCCCCTACCCTCACCCCTCACCTAGATCCACCTATCACCTCCAGCTTCTTACCACTCCCCTACCCTCACCCCTCACCTAGATCCACCTATCACCTCCAGCATCTTACCACTCCCCTACCCTCACCCCTCACCTAGATCCACCTATCACCTCCAGCTTCTTACCACTCCCCTACCCTCACCTAGATCCACCTATCACCTCCAGCATCTTACCACTCCCCTACCCTCACCCCTCACCTAGATCCACCTATCACCTCCAGCTTCTTACCACTCCCCTACCCTCACCTAGATCCACCTATCACCTCCAGCTTCTTACCACTCCCCTACCCTCACCTAGATCCACCTATCACCTCCAGCTTCTTACCACTCCCCTACCCTCACCTAGATCCACCTATCACCTCCAGCTTCTTACCACTCCCCTACCCTCACCTAGATCCACCTATCACCTCCAGCTTCTTACCACTCCCCTACCCTCACCCCTCACCTAGATCCACCTATCACCTCCAGCTTCTTACCACTCCCCTACCCTCACCCCTCACCTAGATCCAACTATCACCTCCAGCTTCTTACCACTCCCCTACCCTCACCTAGATCCACCTATCACCTCCAGCTTCTTACCACTCCCCTACCATCACCTAGATCCAACTATCACCTCCAGCTTCTTACCACTCCCCTACCCTCACCCTCACCTAGATCCACCTATCACCTCCAGCTTCTTACCACTCCCCTACCCTCACCTAGATCCACCTATCACCTCCAGCTTCTTACCACTCCCCTACCATCACCTAGATCCAACTATCACCTCCAGCTTCTTACCACTCCCCTACCCTCACCCTCACCTAGATCCACCTATCACCTCCAGCTTCTTACCACTCCCCTACCATCACCCCTCACCTAGATCCACCTATCACCTCCAGCATCTTACCACTCCCCTACCCTCACCCTCACCTAGATCCACCTATCACCTCCAGCTTCTTACCACTCCCCTACCCTCACCCTCACCTAAATCCACCTATCACCTCCAGCTTCTTACCACTCCCCTACCCTCACCCCTCACCTAGATCCACCTATCACCTCCAGCTTCTTACCACTCCCCTACCCTCACCTAGATCCACCTATCACCTCCAGCTTCTTTCCACTCCCCTACCCTCACCCCTCACCTAGATCCACCTATCACCTCCAGCTTCTTACCACTCCCCTACCCTCACCTAGATCCACCTATCACCTCCAGCTTATAACCACTCCCCTACCCTCACCCCTCACCTAGATCCACCTATCACCTCCAGCTTCTTACCACTCCCCTACCCTCACCTAGATCCACCTATCACCTCCAGCTTCTTACCACTCCCCTACCCTCACCCCTCACCTAGATCCACCTATCACCTCCAGCTTCTTACCACTCCCCTACCCTCACCCCTCACCTAGATCCACCTATCACCTCCAGCTTCTTACCACTCCCCTACCCTCACCCCTCACCTAGATCCACCTATCACCTCCAGCTTCTTACCACTCCCCTACCCTCACCTAGATCCACCTATCACCTCCAGCTTCTTACCACTCCCCTACCCTCACCCCTCACCTAGATCCACCTATCACCTCCAGCTTCTTACCACTCCCCTACCCTCACCCCTCACCTAGATCCACCTATCAGCTCCAGCTTCTTACCACTCCCCTACCCTCACCCCTCACCTAGATCCACCTATCACCTCCAGCATCTTACCACTCCCCTACCCTCACCCCTCACCTAGATCCACCTATCACCTCCAGCTTCTTACCACTCCCCTACCCTCACCTAGATCCACCTATCACCTCCAGCATCTTACCACTCCCCTACCCTCACCCCTCACCTAGATCCACCTATCACCTCCAGCTTCTTACCACTCCCCTACCCTCACCTAGATCCACCTATCACCTCCAGCTTCTTACCACTCCCCGACCCTCACCTAGATCCACCTATCACCTCCAGCTTCTTACCACTCCCCTACCCTCACCTAGATCCACCTATCACCTCCAGCTTCTTACCACTCCCCTACCCTCACCTAGATCCACCTATCACCTCCAGCTTCTTACCACTCCCCTACCCTCACCCCTCACCTAGATCCACCTATCACCTCCAGCTTCTTACCACTCCCCTACCCTCACCCCTCACCTAGATCCAACTATCACCTCCAGCTTCTTACCACTCCCCTACCCTCACCTAGATCCACCTATCACCTCCAGCTTCTTACCACTCCCCTACCATCACCTAGATCCAACTATCACCTCCAGCTTCTTACCACTCCCCTACCCTCACCCTCACCTAGATCCACCTATCACCTCCAGCTTCTTACCACTCCCCTACCCTCACCTAGATCCACCTATCACCTCCAGCTTCTTACCACTCCCCTACCATCACCTAGATCCAACTATCACCTCCAGCTTCTTACCACTCCCCTACCCTCACCCTCACCTAGATCCACCTATCACCTCCAGCTTCTTACCACTCCCCTACCATCACCCCTCACCTAGATCCACCTATCACCTCCAGCATCTTACCACTCCCCTACCCTCACCCTCACCTAGATCCACCTATCACCTCCAGCTTCTTACCACTCCCCTACCCTCACCCTCACCTAAATCCACCTATCACCTCCAGCTTCTTACCACTCCCCTACCCTCACCCCTCACCTAGATCCACCTATCACCTCCAGCTTCTTACCACTCCCCTACCCTCACCTAGATCCACCTATCACCTCCAGCTTCTTTCCACTCCCCTACCCTCACCCCTCACCTAGATCCACCTATCACCTCCAGCTTCTTACCACTCCCCTACCCTCACCTAGATCCACCTATCACCTCCAGCTTCTTACCACTCCCCTACCCTCACCCTCACCTAGATCCACCTATCACCTCCAGCTTCTTACCACTCCCCTACCCTCACCCTCACCTAGATCCACCTATCACCTCCAGCATCTTACCACTCCCCTACCCTCACCTAGATCCACCTATCACCTCCAGCTTCTTACCACTCCCCTACCCTCACCCCTCACCTAGATCCACCTATCACCTCCAGCATCTTACCACTCCCCTACCCTTACCCCTCACCTAGATCCACCTATCACCTCCAGCTTCTTACCACTCCCCTACCCTCACCCCTCACCTAGATCCACCTATCACCTCCAGCTTCTTACCACTCCCCTACCCTCACCCCTCACCTAGATCCACCTATCACCTCCAGCATCTTACCACTCCCCTACTCTTACCCCTCACCTAGATCCACCTATCACCTCCAGCTTCTTACCACTCCCCTACCATCACCCCTCACCTAGATCCACCTATCACCTCCAGCTTCTTACCACTCCCCTACCCTCACCTAGATCCACCTATCACCTCCAGCTTCTTACCACTCCCCTACCCTCACCCTCACCTAGATCCACCTATCACCTCCAGCTTCTTACCACTCCCCTACCCTCACCCCTCACCTAGATCCACCTATCACCTCCAGCTTCTTACCACTCCCCTACCCTCACCCCTCACCTAGATCCACCTATCACCTCCAGCTTCTTACCACTCCCCTACCCTCACCTAGATCCACCTATCACCTCCAGCTTCTTACCACTCCCCTACCCTCACCTAGATCCACCTATCACCTCCAGCTTCTTACCACTCCCCTACCCTCACCTAGATCCACCTATCACCTCCAGCTTCTTACCACTCCCCTACCCTCACCTAGATCCACCTATCACCTCCAGCTTCTTACCACTCCCCTACCCTCACCTAGATCCACCTATCACCTCCAGCTTCTTACCACTCCCCTACCCTCACCCTCACCTAGATCCACCTATCACCTCCAGCTTCTTACCACTCCCCTACCCTCACCTAGATCCACCTATCACCTCCAGCTTCTTACCACTCCCCTACCCTCACCCCTCAGCTAGATCCACCTATCACCTCCAGCTTCTTACCACTCCCCTACCCTCACCTAGATCCACCTATCACCTCCAGCTTCTTACCACTCCCCTACCCTCACCTAGATCCACCTATCACCTCCAGCTTCTTACCACTCCCCTACCCTCACCTAGATCCACCTATCACCTCCAGCTTCTTACCACTCCCCTACCCTCACCCTCACCTAGATCCACCTATCACCTCCAGCTTCTTACCACTCCCCTACCCTCACCTAGATCCACCTATCACCTCCAGCTTCTTACCACTCCCCTACCCTCACCCCTCACCTAGATCCACCTATCACCTCCAGCTTCTTACCACTCCCCTACCCTCACCCCTCACCTAGATCCACCTATCACCTCCAGCTTCTTACCACTCCCCTACCCTCACCCCTCACCTAGATCCACCTATCACCTCCAGCTTCTTACCACTCCCCTACCCTCACCTAGATCCACCTATCACCTCCAGCTTCTTACCACTCCCCTACCCTCACCTAGATCCACCTATCACCTCCAGCTTCTTACCACTCCCCTACCCTCACCTAGATCCACCTATCACCTCCAGCTTCTTACCACTCCCCTACCCTCACCTAGATCCACCTATCACCTCCAGCTTCTTACCACTCCCCTACCATCACCCAGATCCACCTATCACCTCCAGCTTCTTACCACTCCCCTACCCTCACCTAGATCCACCTATCACCTCCAGCTTCTTACCACTCCCCTACCCTCACCTAGATCCACCTATCACCTCCAGCTTCTTACCACTCCCCTACCCTCACCCCTCACCTAGATCCACCTATCACCTCCAGCTTCTTACCACTCCCCTACCCTCACCCCTCACCTAGATCCACCTATCACCTCCAGCTTCTTACCACTCCCCTACCCTCACCCTCACCTAGATCCACCTATCACCTCCAGCTTCTTACCACTCCCCTACCCTCACCCCTCACCTAGATCCACCTATCACCTCCAGCTTCTTACCACTCCCCTACCCTCACCTAGATCCACCTATCACCTCCAGCTTCTTACCACTCCCCTACCCTCACCTAGATCCACCTATCACCTCCAGCTTCTTACCACTCCCCTACCCTCACCTAGATCCACCTATCACCTCCAGCTTCTTACCACTCCCCTACCCTCACCTAGATCCACCTATCACCTCCAGCTTCTTACCACTCCCCTACCCTCACCCTCACCTAGATCCACCTATCACCTGCAGCTTCTTACCACTCCCCTACCCTCACCTAGATCCACCTATCACCTCCAGCTTCTTACCACTCCCCTACCCTCACCCCTCACCTAGATCCACCTATCACCTCCAGCTTCTTACCACTCCCCTACCCTCACCCCTCACCTAGATCCACCTATCACCTCCAGCTTCTTACCACTCCCCTACCCTCACCCTCACCTAGATCCACCTATCACCTCCAGCTTCTTACCACTCCCCTACCCTCACCTAGATCCACCTATCACCTCCAGCTTCTTACCACTCCCCTACCCTCACCCCTCACCTAGATCCACCTATCACCTCCAGCTTCTTACCACTCCCCTACTCTCACCTAGATCCACCTATCACCTCCAGCTTCTTAACACTCCACTACCCTCACCCCTCACCTAGATCCACCTATCACCTCCAGCTTCTTACCACTCCCCTACCCTCACCTAGATCCACCTATCACCTCCAGCTTCTTACCACTCCCCTACCCTCACCCCTCACGTAGATCCACCTATCACCTCCAGCTTCTTACCACTCCCCTACCCTCACCTAGATCCACCTATCACCTCCAGCTTCTTACCACTCCCCTACCCTCACCCCTCACCTAGATCCACCTATCACCTCCAGCTTCTTACCACTCCCCTACCCTCACCCCTCACCTAGATCCATCTATCACCTCCAGCTTCTTACCACTCCCCTACCCTCACCCCTCACCTAGATCCACCTATCACCTCCAGCTTCTTACCACTCCCCTACCCTCACCTAGATCCACCTATCACCTCCAGCTTCTTACCACTCCCCTACCCTCACCCCTCACCTAGATCCACCTATCACCTCCAGCTTCTTACCACTCCCCTACCCTCACCCCTCACCTAGATCCACCTATCACCTCCAGCTTCTTACCACTCCCCTACCCTCACCCCTCACCTAGATCCACCTATCACCTCCAGCTTCTTACCACTCCCCTACCCTCACCTAGATCCACCTATCACCTCCAGCATCTTACCACTCCCCTACCCTCACCCCTCACCTAGATCCACCTATCACCTCCAGCTTCTTACCACTCCCCTACCCTCACCTAGATCCACCTATCACCTCCAGCTTCTTACCACTCCCCTACCCTCACCTAGATCCACCTATCACCTCCAGCTTCTTACCACTCCCCTACCCTCACCTAGATCCACCTATCACCTCCAGCTTCTTACCACTCCCCTACCCTCACCTAGATCCACCTATCACCTCCAGCTTCTTACCACTCCCCTACCCTCACCCCTCACCTAGATCCACCTATCACCTCCAGCTTCTTACCACTCCCCTACCCTCACCCCTCACCTAGATCCAACTATCACCTCCAGCTTCTTACCACTCCCCTACCCTCACCCTCACCTAGATCCACCTATCACCTCCAGCTTCTTACCACTCCCCTACCATCACCCCTCACCTAGATCCACCTATCACCTCCAGCTTCTTACCACTCCCCTACCCTCACCTAGATCCACCTATCACCTCCAGCTTCTTTCCACTCCCCTACCCTCACCCCTCACCTAGATCCACCTATCACCTCCAGCTTCTTACCAGTCCCCTACCCTCACCTAGATCCACCTATCACCTCCAGCTTCTTACCACTCCCCTACCCTCACCCCTCACCTAGATCCACCTATCACCTCCAGCTTCTTACCACTCCCCTACCCTCACCCCTCACCTAGATCCACCTATCACCTCCAGCTTCTTACCACTCCCCTACCCTCACCCCTCACCTAGATCCACCTATCACCTCCAGCTTCTTACCACTCCCCTACCCTCACCTAGATCCATCTATCACCTCCAGCTTCTTACCACTCCCCTACCCTCACCCCTCACCTAGATCCACCTATCACCTCCAGCTTCTTACCACTCCCCTACCCTCACCTAGATCCACCTATCACCTCCAGCTTCTTACCACTCCCCTACCCTCACCCCTCACCTAGATCCACCTATCACCTCCAGCTTCTTACCACTTCCCTACCCTCACCCCTCACCTAGATCCACCTATCACCTCCAGCATCTTACCACTCCCCTACCCTGACCCCTCACCTAGATCCACCTATCACCTCCAGCTTCTTACCACTCCCCTACCCTCACCTAGATCCACCTATCACCTCCAGCATCTTACCACTCCCCTACCCTCACCCCTCACCTAGATCCACCTATCACCTCCAGCTTCTTACCACTCCCCTACCCTCACCTAGATCCACCTATCACCTCCAGCTTCTTACCACTCCCCTACCCTCACCTAGATCCACCTATCACCTCCAGCTTCTTACCACTCCCCTACCCTCACCTAGATCCACCTATCACCTCCAGCTTCTTACCACTCCCCTACCCTCACCTAGATCCACCTATCACCTCCAGCTTCTTACCACTCCCCTACCCTCACCCCTCACCTAGATCCACCTATCACCTCCAGCTTCTTACCACTCCCCTACCCTCACCCCTCACCTAGATCCAACTATCACCTCCAGCTTCTTACCACTCCCCTACCCTCACCTAGATCCACCTATCACCTCCAGCTTCTTACCACTCCCCTACCATCACCTAGATCCAACTATCACCTCCAGCTTCTTACCACTCCCCTACCCTCACCCTCACCTAGATCCACCTATCACCTCCAGCTTCTTACCACTCCCCTACCCTCACCTAGATCCACCTATCACCTCCAGCTTCTTACCACTCCCCTACCATCACCTAGATCCAACTATCACCTCCAGCTTCTTACCACTCCCCTACCCTCACCCTCACCTAGATCCACCTATCACCTCCAGCTTCTTACCACTCCCCTACCATCACCCCTCACCTAGATCCACCTATCACCTCCAGCATCTTACCACTCCCCTACCCTCACCCTCACCTAGATCCACCTATCACCTCCAGCTTCTTACCACTCCCCTACCCTCACCCTCACCTAAATCCACCTATCACCTCCAGCTTCTTACCACTCCCCTACCCTCACCCCTCACCTAGATCCACCTATCACCTCCAGCTTCTTACCACTCCCCTACCCTCACCTAGATCCACCTATCACCTCCAGCTTCTTTCCACTCCCCTACCCTCACCCCTCACCTAGATCCACCTATCACCTCCAGCTTCTTACCACTCCCCTACCCTCACCTAGATCCACCTATCACCTCCAGCTTCTTACCACTCCCCTACCCTCACCCTCACCTAGATCCACCTATCACCTCCAGCTTCTTACCACTCCCCTACCCTCACCCTCACCTAGATCCACCTATCACCTCCAGCATCTTACCACTCCCCTACCCTCACCTAGATCCACCTATCACCTCCAGCTTCTTACCACTCCCCTACCCTCACCCTCACCTAGATCCACCTATCACCTCCAGCTTCTTACCACTCCCCTACCCTCACCCTCACCTAGATCCACCTATCACCTCCAGCTTCTTACCACTCCCCTACCCTCACCCCTCACCTAGATCCACCTATCACCTCCAGCATCTTACCACTCCCCTACCCTTACCCCTCACCTAGATCCACCTATCACCTCCAGCTTCTTACCACTCCCCTACCCTCACCCCTCACCTAGATCCACCTATCACCTCCAGCATCTTACCACTCCCCTACTCTTACCCCTCACCTAGATCCACCTATCACCTCCAGCTTCTTACCACTCCCCTACCATCACCCCTCACCTAGATCCACCTATCACCTCCAGCTTCTTACCACTCCCCTACTCTCACCCCTCACCTAGATCCACCTATCACCTCCAGCTTCTTACCACTCCCCTACTCTCACCCCTCACCTAGATCCAACTATCACCTCCAGCTTCTTACCACTCCCCTACCCTCACCTAGATCCACCTATCACCTCCAGCTTCTTACCACTCCCCTACCCTTACCCCTCACCTAGATCCACCTATCACCTCCAGCTTCTTACCACTCCCCTACCCTCACCCCTCACCTAGATCCACCTATCACCTCCAGCTTCTTACCACTCCCCTACCCTCACCCCTCACCTAGATCCACCTATCACCTCCAGCTTCTTACCACTCCCCTACCCTCACCCCTCACCTAGATCCACCTATCACCTCCTGCTTCTTACCACTCCCCTACCCTCACCTAGATCCACCTATCACCTCCAGCTTCTTACCACTCCCCTACCCTCACCCCTCACCTAGATCCACCTATCACCTCCAGCTTCTTACCACTCCCCTACCCTCACCCCTCACCTAGATCCACCTATCACCTCCAGCATCTTACCACTCCCCTACCCTCACCCTCACCTAGATCCACCTATCACCTCCAGCTTCTTACCACTCCCCTACCCTCACCCTCACCTAAATCCACCTATCACCTCCAGCTTCTTACCACTCCCCTACCCTCACCTAGATCCACCTATCACCTCCAGCTTCTTTCCACTCCCCTACCCTCACCCCTCACCTAGATCCACCTATCACCTCCAGCTTCTTACCACTCCCCTACCCTCACCCCTCACCTAGATCCATCTATCACCTCCAGCTTCTTACCACTCCCCTACCCTCACCTAGATCCACCTATCACCTCCAGCTTCTTACCACTCCCCTACCATCACCCCTCACCTAGATCCACCTATCACCTCCAGCTTCTTACCACTCCCCTACCCTCACCTAGATCCAGCTATCACCTCCAGCTTCTTACCACTCCCCTACCATCACCCCTCACCTAGATCCACCTATCACCTCCAGCTTCTTACCACTCCCCTACCCTCACCCCTCACCTAGATCCACCTATCACCTCCAGCTTCTTACCACTCCCCTACCCTCACCCTCACCTAGATCCACCTATCACCTCCAGCATCTTACCACTCCCCTACCCTCACCCCTCACCTAGATCCACCTATCACCTCCAGCTTCTTACCACTCCCCTACCCTCACCCCTCACCTAGATCCACCTATCACCTCCAGCTTCTTACCACTCCCCTACCCTCACCTAGATCCACCTATCACCTCCAGCTTCTTACCACTCCCCTACCCTCACCTAGATCCATCTATCACCTCCAGCTTCTTACCACTCCCCTACTCTCACCTAGATCCACCTATCACCTCCAGCTTCTTACCACTCCCCTACCATCACCTAGATCCAACTATCACCTCCAGCTTCTTACCACTCCCCTACCCTCACCCTCACCTAGATCCACCTATCACCTCCAGCTTCTTACCACTCCCCTACCATCACCCCTCACCTAGATCCACCTATCACCTCCAGCATCTTACCACTCCCCTACCCTCACCCTCACCTAGATCCACCTATCACCTCCAGCTTCTTACCACTCCCCTACCCTCACCCTCACCTAAATCCACCTATCACCTCCAGCTTCTTACCACTCCCCTACCCTCACCCCTCACCTAGATCCACCTATCACCTCCAGCTTCTTACCACTCCCCTACCCTCACCTAGATCCACCTATCACCTCCAGCTTCTTTCCACTCCCCTACCCTCACCCCTCACCTAGATCCACCTATCACCTCCAGCTTCTTACCACTCCCCTACCCTCACCCCTCACCTAGATCCACCTATCACCTCCAGCTTCTTACCACTCCCCTACCCTCACCTAGATCCATCTATCACCTCCAGCTTCTTACCACTCCCCTACCATCACCCCTCACCTAGATCCACTTTTCCTCTGCCAGCTCTTCCTCCACTTTTCTCCCTAACCTTTTTATTCTGGCAAACTGCCCACTCTCCAGTCCTTGATGAAGGGTCTCGAGCTGAAAAGTCGACTGTCCATTTCCCTCCACAGACGTTGCATGGCCTGCTAAGCTCCTCCTGTTGCTGAGGCCTCTCGTGATCCTTTTCTGTTGAGAATCACTAGCACTGAACCACACGGAGGTTGTAACTGGGAAATGAAGAAGTTTTTATTCACACAGTAAACCTCCAGAAGGGAGAGAGTCCTCAGTTATAATGAGTCCTCAGATTCGATGTTATAACTTTTTCAACTGAAAGAGAACAATAACCGATTAACTACATTTTCACCTGCTGAAGTCACAGACTGAACCTTAACAACTTGACTTAGCTCATTAGGTAGATGAGTGGAACCTGCTGTGGTCTTCTGCTGCTGTAGCCCATCTTCTTATAATTTCAACGTGTTATGCATTCAGCGATGCTTTTCTGCACGCCACTGGTGTAATGGGTGGTTATTTGAATTGGTGTTGCCTTCCTGTCAGCTTGAACTAATCTTACAATTCTCCTCTGACCCATCTCATTAACAAGGCATTTTTGCCCACAGTACTACTGCTTACTTGATGTTTTATTTCTCCCCCTCACCATTCTCTGTAATGTCTGGACCAAAAGTAGGGTGGGAAACCCTGCTCTAGAGACTGCTGTGCAGGAGATCAGCTGTTTCTCACTGACTGATCTGGTGCCACCTCGTCTGGCACCAACAAGCACTCCACGGTCAAGGACATTTGGATCCCATTTCTTCCCCACTCTGATGTTTGGTCTGAAAAAACAACTGAACCTCTTGACCATATCTGCATGCTTTCATGCGTTGAGTTGCTGTCACACGATTGGCTGTTTAGATATTTACATTAGTGGCCACTGACTGTAGTCAGCTACATCTACAGAATTTCTTCAATGGCAGCATGTCCCTTTGAATATTCAACGCTGGTATCTGTTCCAAAAGCCAGATACCCAAAATGTACCCCCTTTGTAACAGTTTTGAAGGCTGTCTCCGTGAGTATATAACTTACCGGAAGGTTCAGTGACAAATCAGAACTGTGCCTTAAGTGGCAGCAAGAAACCTTTAATAATGTGCGAATGGCAGGGGCACACAAGTGTTTCTGCAGATGCTGGAGATCTAAAGTAACAGGTACAAAATGTTAGAGGAATCCAGCAGGTTAGGCAGCATCCATGGAGAGAAATATACAGTTGACGTTTCGGGCTGGGACCCTTCATCAGGATGTTCAGATGAAGGGTCTTGGCCTGAAATGTCAGCTGTTAATTCCTGTCCATAGATGCTGCCTGACCTGCTGAATTGCTCTGGCATTTGTGCAGGAACATTCATCTGTTGTCTCCCCCTACCAATCGTACAGAGCTGCAATGTTCCACACCCAATGATTGGTTTTCAGTAGCTACTAAGTTTCAGTTGGAAGTTAAATTGTGTACCAGTTTTCTTCCTTAAAGACTGGTTCTTATTTTGGTTCACCCATAATTAGTCATAATTCCAGAACCCCCGACTGTTTTGTAACACATTCCAGTGTTGTGGGACTGAGGGTGCGGCCCTGTGGGGAGGGCAGTGTCGAATGAATGCAGTCTTGCTGAATGTGTTGGGAGAGAATCGGTACCAAGGGTAGCAAATGTTGGTGGAACTTTGCAAGTCAGGCAGCATCCATGGACAGGAATCAACAGCTGATCTTTCAACTGGACTCGTCAATGCTGAGGGAGAGAGTTGGGGGTGGGTTATGGGTTGGCCAGTGCTGTGGGAGTACCACCCTGCCAGTGGGGTTATCAAATGCAGTCACCAAGGGAGGACCGCAGCAGGTAAAATTAGTATTGCTTTATTGTTGTTACGTGTACCAAAACCCAGTAAAATGCTTGTCTTGCACGCTCTCTCAGACCTCGCCTGGACCTTCTGCAATGCCAGTGCATGCTTTCTTAAATACGTGGCCTATCCTTTTGTAGATATGGGGATTAGATGGGCTGAAAGTCCTGTTTTGTGTTGTAGTACTCTATGACTCAGAGGTACGTTATGAAGTCAAGAGTTCATCTTCTTGCACCGGTAAACCATTTTGATCTGCTCCCCATCAGACTGGGCAGGGACCCACTTGTAGAGGCGGGAGATGGCTGCCATCGGTGTCACTGATTTGTCCACAGTCTCCTGGTATCCCCTCCACCCCCCCAGGTGCTGATTTCTGACGAGCCCGAGGCTGGGATGGAGAACCTGCTGGAGGTGAAGATCCCCGAGGAGGTGGAGAGGACATTGAGGCGGCAGGACGAGGAGGAGCAGAGGCGCCTCAAGGGCGAGCCTCTTAAGACTGGAGAGGGTGCGCCAGGAGAAATGCCAGAGGTTCTGGAGAGATGACGGTATGCCTGTGTGGAGACCTGCGATAACTTCATGCTCAGAGTGGCAGGTTGGTAGAAGACCTTGGTTTTGTAGATGTTGGGAGGTGACGGTTACCACCCTTGTGTCACAAGCCCCCATCGCTGAAGTTCAGATCCTGCCTAATGTCCCTGGAGCAAGCGGAGATCTCCTCATTTTCCCAAGCTTTGCTGACTGATATAAATAAAATCATTTCCAAACTCTCCTGCCTTCTGTGCTCCTTTCTTCTGTTGATACAGTTCTGGCCACCCCATTATAGGAAAGATGCGAAAGTTTGGGAGGGTGCAGAAGAGGCTCACCAGGATGATGCCAGGATCAGAGGGCATGAGCTATAATGAGAGGTTCAACAGGAATGGGTTTTCTCTGGAGTAGCAGGGGCCTGATAGAAGTTTAGGAAATTCTGAGAGACGTAAATAGGGTAGGCAGTCAAGAATCGTCTTTCCTCAGCTTTCTAAACGAGGAGCAAATTCA
Source organism: Hypanus sabinus (assembly GCF_030144855.1). NCBI lineage: Eukaryota > Metazoa > Chordata > Chondrichthyes > Myliobatiformes > Dasyatidae > Hypanus > Hypanus sabinus. The sequence goes on along the minus strand of NC_082711.1, from coordinate 6,895,560 downwards.
GAAAGCAGAGGTGCAAAAGGGACTTCGGCGTCCTTGTGCAGGATTCACTAAAGGTTAATCTGCAGTTTGAGTTGGTGGTGAGGAAGGCAAATGCAATGTTAACATTCGTTTCAAGAGGTCTAGAATATAAAAGCAAAGATGTAATGCTGAGGCTTTAGAAGGCATTGGTCAGACTGCACTTGGAATATTGTGAGTGGTTTTGGGCACTGTATCTAAGAAAAGATGTGCTGGCATTGGAGATGGTCCAGAGGAAGGTTTACGAAAATGATCCTGGGAATTAAAAGGTTAACATATGAAGAATGTTTGATGACTTTGGGCCTATACGGGCTGGGGGGAGGGGGGTCTCATTGAATAACAAAAATTCAAAAGGCCTAGATGGAGTGGATGTGGAGAGAATGTTTCCCTTACTGGGGGAGCCAAAAACCAGAGGGCACAGCCACAGAACATAGCTGAGGAATTTCCTTATCCGGGGATGGTGAATCTGTGGAATTCATTGCCACAGATGGCTGTGGAGGCCAAGTCACTGGGTACATTTAAAGTGAAGGTTGGTAGGTTCTTGATTAGTAAGGGTGTCAAACACTGTTCTCTCTAACCTGCACAGCCACGCAGTAGCTGAAATGCTCCCGTGCACATAGCCTTTGATGTTGTGCTCTGGAATTTGGACACAGCTACAAAAAGTCTACGAAATGTGAAAGATTTTCTTTGTTGTACAGTTTGCATTATACTCTTCAATTAATAAAATCAAAAGTATGTTGTTTTCCATTTTCATTCTCAATATTCATCATATATAACAAAAAAAATCTCAAGTGTTGCACAGTCTTCAGGCTGTGCTCAGGACAATGGTTGGTCCGCACAGCTGTGAAAATAAGTTATAGGGAACATTACTGTCAAAGGTTACAGAGAGAAGGCAGGAGAATGTCATATGTCTGTGGTGCCACAAGTAAGTCACTCATTGCACCTGGTCATACGTGTACAGTACTTGTGCATATGACAGTGAACTTGAGACACAGAACCCCTATTGGCTGCCAGTTATGCTTTTCTTTATTGGTTAATGTCTCTTGATATAAGAACTGGTGAACGATAACAGATGCATTTCAGACACAGAGGAAGGATCATTAGGGAAGACAACAATGAGGGGTGGGGGTGTGAATTTTCTGATTTAAAACCCTTTCAAGCAGTGGGGTAGGTAATGGGCGAGTGGGATGACATGGTGGGAGGACTTGGAGAGATCCAGTCGCTGGGTCCATTCCTGGGAACCTGGGACCCTGCCAGCCAGTTCCACCTTCCTCACGCAGGCCGACACCGGCCGCTTCCGAGCACTGGGACAGGTGGGGGGCTTGGAGGCTGCTGGAGGTCTGGGCACCCGGGTGAATAGTTCATCTGGGCGGCTGGCAGGCGGCTGTCCTCTGGACACAGGTTGGTGCTGTTCTCCGGGCTGTGCCAGTGGTGTGAAAGGGCCTGGAACCATCTTCCACAGCGATGCCAACTTCTCCTTCTGTCTGCCAGAGCTACAAACGACAAGGTCCCTCTTCGCGATTGTGGCCCCTGCCGATGGAAGACTTCCCCCTGTAGCGAGAAGACACCGTCTGTTACTGCTGCGGCCTCGATCGCCATTGAACTGACTGCACAGGTGGATGGGCTGATACAAAAGCTTTGTAGCACACTTGCCTGAAGTCTACTTTGTCGTGTACCTTTGCTCTGTCTGCCACGGGCTTTTCCAGTGGCCACCCCTCACACTTAAATCCATTTCCCATTCCAACACGTCTGTCCATGGCCTCCCCTACTGCCACGATGAGGCCACGCTCAAATTACAGAACACCTCTTATTCCTTGTGGGTGGCCTCCAAACTGATGACATGGACAGTGACTTTTGTAACTTCTCCCTGTTCCCCCTTCACTCTTTTAACATTCCCCACTCAGGTTCCTCTCACCCCTTCTTTTCTCCTCACCTCCCTCTGATGCCCTTCCTCCTTCCCTTTCTCCCATGGTCCACTCTCCTCTCCTGTCAGATTCCTTCTCCAGCCCTTTACCTCTTCCGCCTTTCCCCTCACAGCTTCTCACTTCACCCCACCCACCCAGCTCTCCCCTCATCTGGTTTCACCCATCACTTGCCAGTTTGCACTTTTACTCCTCCCCACCACATTCTCGTTCTGGTCAGTCCGAAATGTTGACTCTTATTGCCTTCTAAAGATGCCCGAACTGCTGAGTTCCTCCAGGATTTTGCTCAAGAGTGGGGAAGTTCAGCACTGACTAGATGGGCTGAGTGGCCTGTTTCAGTGCTAAATTGCTTTACAAGTCTAAGACTCTATGTTATGTTGCAGCAAATCATAAACAGGAGGTTCTGCAGACGCTGGAAATCCAGAGCAACACACACAAAACACGGGAGGAACTCAGCAGGTCATGCATCATCTATAGAGAGGAATAAACATCCAACATTTTGGGCTGAGACGCTTCATTCATACTCATAACTGCAACAGATCATTTCAGTACAACAGAATGTCAAGGTAGTACAACGGAAAGCAAAAACAATGCAGAATAAAGGGTTACAGTTACGCAGGAAGTGCAGTGCAGTTGGACAATAAGCTGCAAGATCATGATGAGGTAAATTGTGAGATCAAGAATCCATTTTCTTGTTGCAAGTTGCGCCAGTGTACCACAGCATATTCCTAACACGTAAATGTAAATGCAGTGGCCACTTTATCAGGTCTTTGATCCTTGATCTTCTCGTATAGTGGCCTTATAACAGGGAGATAGAAAGTGTCCTTGAGCCTGGTGAATCCTCTGCCTAGTGGAAGGAGAATGTCTGGGGTGGGAGGGGTCTTTGATTATGCCGGGGCAGTTGGAGCTGGGAAGGAGCAGCTCTATAAGCAGTGCTGTTGTATTATCCCAGCTCAGCCATCTATTATTAACGTGGTGTTTTTCTCCCTACACATACTGTCTGATCTGCTGTGCATTTCGAGCACTCTCTGTTTGATTTCCACTTTCATCCACATCTCTGGCCCGCCTTTGGCGGCTTTTACGTCAATCTCTTTACTGTATCTTTAAATCAGGAGATCCCAATCTTTTTCTGCCATGTAGACTTACCATTAACCAAGGGGTCCATGGACCCCATGTTGGGAACCCCTGCTTGAAGCCAAAGCAGTTCACTCAACTTCACTCACCCCATCACTGAACTGTTTCCATAACCCATGGACTCACTTTCAATGACTCTTCGTCTCATGTTTTCGATATTTTTTATTACTGTTTCTTTTTGTTTTTTGCACACTGGGTGAATGACCAGCAGTCTTTCATTGATTCTGTTATGGTTGTCATCTATAGATTTATTGAGTACATTTGCAAGGAAATGAATCTCAGTTGTATATAGTGGCATGTATGTACTTTGATATTAGCTTTATTTTGAACTTCTACTCTATCCTTTCCCACATCATTGTTTTATTAGATATCTCAGCTGTCGCCTGTTTCCTTTTCCACAGACACCAACTGGTTCCTACAATCTTGGGTTTGTTTCAGATTTCGAATCTTTCAATTACTATCAAAGTGTGCGTCGCGTTCACGAGCCTGCTGTGAGGACTTGCCTTTGAGTGCTCAGACAGAATAATTGTTTTAATGCGGAGAGGCAGGGCAGGACAAAACCTAGCACCCTTCAACTCACCGGGTCAGCATCTGAGGAAGGAAAAGGACAGTCAGCATTTTGGGTCTGAAGTCTCTGGACTCGGACTACACATTCCGCTGTCTCGGTGAAGCAGCCAATGTAAGACCATCAGACACAGGAGCAGAATTAGGCCACCCGGCCCATCGAGTCTGCTCCGCCATTCCATCACGGCTGATCCATTTTCCCTCTCAGCCCCAAATTCTTACTCATCTTTGTTCTAGAAGGATGCCCGTTTTTTGAAACTGTATCCTCTGGTCTTGGAACCTCCACCATAAGAAACATCCTCTCCACATCCACTCTTATCAAGACCTATCACTATTGGATAGGTTTCAGTGAGGTCACCCCTCATTCTTCTGAATTCCAGTGAATACAGGCCCAGAGCCATCAAACGCTCTTCATATGACAAGCCGTTCAAACTTAGAATCATTTTTGTGAACCCCCTTTGAACCCTCTCCAGTTTCAGCTCATTTTCTAAGATAAGGGGCCCAAAACCACTCACAATACTCCAAGTGAGGCCTCACCAGTGCTTTATAAAGTCTCAACTTTACATCCTTGCTTTTTTATTCTAGTCTTCTTGAAATGAATGCTAACGTTGCATTTGCCTTCCTCACCACAGACTCAACCTGCAAACTAACCTGTAGGGAATCTTGCCCTAATACCCCAAGTCCCCTTGTGCCTCATATTTTTGTATTTTCTCTCCATTTAGGTAATCAAAGATAAAATGAAAAGACTAAAGAAAATCAAGCATAATCAAAGACACCATGCGCCCAGAACATTCTCTCTTATCTCCTCTCCCACTGAGCAGAAAGATACAAAAACTTGAAAGTTCAAGTTCACGTTTATTGTTATCTGACGTGTGAGTAACACACACGCACGCACGCACGCACGCACACACACACTTCCCCTCTGATTGAATGGGCAATGAACCCATGAACACTAACTACCTCAGTATTATTCCTCTTTTGCTCTAATCTAATTTAATATTTATACAGAATATACTTGCTGTAAGTTATTGCAATGTACTGCTGCCAGAAAACGACAAATTTCACAACACACACAAAATGCTGGAGGAACTCAGCAGGTCAGGTAGCATCGATGGAGACAAGTACAGTCGACCTTTTGGGCCGAGACCCTTTGGCAGGACTGAAACATCAACTGTACATAGATGTTGCCTGGCCTGCTGAGTTCCTCCAAGCAACACGCACAACGTGCTGGATTTCCAGCATCTGCAGATTTTCTCTTGTTTGAAATTTCACAACATATGGCAGTGATATTAAACCTGATTCTGATGTAACAAAGCGAAACAATGTTCCTGCGGACCAAGGTGCACCCACAAAACATACCACACACAGCACCTAAAGCAAAATATTACTATAAATAAATTAATAGGATACAATTAAAAATGCATGTACTGTGCAGCACAGGTAAACGGTAAACAGCTTACTGTGCTAGTGACAAGACCTCGTTGGTGACGGTATTCTGAATACCCACTCAGCGGCAGGAACAGGCCACAGTGACAAGGTTTCCCGCAGGTCGGTGATGCTTGTTTAAGCGTGCAGAAGGGACAAGCAGGGTGGTCATCATCAGGAATAGGCTCGTGGTGAGAGTAGAAGTATCAGACTGGCTCACAGCTGTGCAGATTGGTGATAATATCTCTTTGCTGACGATCAACACTGGCGCACCTCAGGGGTGTGTGCTTAGCCCACTGCTCTACTCTCTATATACCCATGACTGTGTGGCTACGCATAGCTCAAATACCATTTATAAATTTGTTGACGATACAACCATTGCTGGTAGAATCACAGGTGGTGATGAGAGGGCGTACAGGAGTGTGATATACCACTAGTGGAATAGTGCTGCAGCAACAACCTGGCACTCAACGTCAGTTAGACAAAAGAGCTGATGGTGGACTTCAGGAAGAGTAAGACAAAGGAACACATACCAATCCTCAAAGAGGGATCAGAAGTGGAGAGAGTGAGCAGCTTCAAGTTCCTGGGTGTCAAGATCTCTAAGGATCTAACCTAGTCCCAACAGTTATAAAGAAGGCAAGACAATGGCTATACTTCATTAGGAGTTTTGAAGAGATTTGGCATGTCAAAGATACACTCGAAAACGTCTATGGTACCATGGAGAGTATTCTGACAGGCTGCATCACTGTCTGGTATGGAGGAGCTACTGCACAGGACTGAAAGAAGCTGCAGAGGGTTGTAAATCTAGTCAGCTCCATCTTGGGCTCTAGCCTACAAAGTACCCTGGACATCTTCAGGGAGCGGTGTCTCAGAAAGGCAGTGTCCATTATTAAGGACCTCCAACACCCAGAGCATGCCCTTTTCTCACTGTTACCATCAGGTAGGAGGTACAGAAGCCTGAAGGCACACACTCAGCGATTCAGGAACAGCTTCTTCCTCCCAGCCATCCGATTCCTGAATGGACATTGAACCCTTGGACACTACCTCACATTTTTTAATACATAGTATTTCTGTGTTTTGCATGATTTTTAATCTATTCAATATACATATACTGTAACCGATTTATTTATTTATTATTTTATGTTGTTTTTTTATCTTCTAGATTATGTATTGATTGAACTGCTGCTGCTAAGTTAACACATTTCACGTCACATGCTAGTGATAATATCCTGATTCTGAAAGAGGCGTTGGCTCCAGGTAAGCTTCTGTTAGGGTTCATTTTTTCTCTCTCTTCCTAGTGTAGTGATTGGCTGTTGTGTATTCTCCATACTGGATATTGGCGTCCCGGAGACCCAGTCTCCCAGGGGACTAAATCTGCGTGAAATCCATCCGGCTGCAGCTCCTTGAAGACCATGTTAGGGATCTGGAGCAGCAGCTGGATGACCTTCGGGCTGTACGGAAGAGTGAGGAGATAATCAGTCAGACTTACAGGGAAGTAGTCATCCCGAAGCTGCAGGAGGTGAGTAGCTGGGTGACTGACAGGAGAAATGGAAATGTGAATTGGCAGTTAGTGCTGAGCACCTCTGTGACCATTCCACTTAATAATAAGTATTTTGCTTTGGATACTGTTTTGGGGGTGACCTCCCAGAGGAATGCCATGGAGACTGGGTTACTGGCACTGAGCGTGGGTCCGTGGTACAGAACGGAAAGAGAGAGAAGAAGGGAGTGGTAGTGACAGGGTTTTTTGTGGATGTGATTGGGACACCCGAGTGGTATGTTGTCTCCTGGGTGCCAGGGTCAGGATCCCTAGAGGGAGGGAGAGCAGCCAGATGTCTCAGTACATATTGGTATCAATGACAAAGGAAGGAAAAGCAACGAGTTCCTGGAAAGAGAATTTAGAGAATTAGGCAGAAAGCTGAGAAGCAGGACCTCCCGGGTAGTAATTTCTGGATTGCTGCCTGTTCCATACACCTGTGAGGGTAGAAACAGGATGATTTGGCAGATAAATGTGTAGCTGAGGAGCTGGTGCAGGGGACAGGGCTTCAGGTTCTTGGATCATTGGGATCTCTTCTAGGGGAGGTATGACCTGTTCAAAAGTGACAGGTTGCACCTGAACCCGAGGGGAACTAATATTCTCGTGGGCAAGCTGTTGGGGAGGAATTAAACAAATTTGGCAGGGGTGTGGGAACCAGTGTGAAAGGACTCAGGATAGGGTACATGGTAAAAAAGCAAAGATAGTGTGCAGTCAGACTGTCAGGAAGGGCAGGCAGACAACAGGGCAAAATTTCAGCCAGCAGGGTGAGTATCAGTGCATTAGGGATGCAGAGTCAAAAAGGGTAGCAAATAAAGTACTCAAAGTGTTATCTCAATGCATGGAGTATAAGAAATAAGGTGGATGATCATGTTGCATTATTGCAGGTTGTCAGGTATGATGTTGTGACCATCACTGAATCATGGCTGAGGGATGATTGTAGTTGGGAGCTGAATATCCAAGATTACACATTATATTGGAGGGATCAGAAGGTAGGCAGAGGGGGTGGCTCTGCTGATAAAGGATGGCATCAAATCAGAAAGATGTGACATAGGATCGGAAGATGTTGAATCCTTATGGATTGAGTTAAGAGACTGCAACGGTAAAAGGACCCTGATGGCAGTTATACACAAAAATAGCTGGGATGTGGATCACAGATGACAACAGGAAAGAGAGTGGCATGTCAAAAGGGCAATGTTATGATAGTCATGGCCGATTTTAACATGCAGGTCAATTGGGAAAATCAGGTTGGAAATGGATCCCAAGAAAGCAAAATTGTTGAATGCCTACAAGATGACTTTTTATAGCAGTTTGTCATTGAGCCTACTAGGGGATCAACTATACTGGATTGGATGTTAAGTAATGAACTGGAGGTGATTAGGGAGCTTAAGGTTAAAGAACCCTTAGGAACCAGTGATCACAATATGATTGAACTCAACTTGAAATTGGAAAGGGAGAAAGCAAAGTCTGATGTAGCAGTATTTCAGTGGAGTAAAGAAAATTCCAGTGGTATGAGAGAGGAGTTGGCCAAAATAAATCGGAAGGAGATGCTGGCAGGGATGTCATCAGAGCAGCAATGGCGTGAGTTTCTGGGAAAAATGAGGAAGGTGCAGGATAGATGCAGAGTGAATCTGCCATGACTATCATAACATTGCCCTTTTGACATGCCACTCTATTTCCTGTTGTCATCTGTGATCCACATCCCAGCTATTTTTGGGAGGCTTGTGTAAAACTGCCATCAGGGTCCTTTTACCCTTGCAGTCTCTTATCTCAGCCCATAAGGATTCAACATCTGATCCTATGTCACATCTTTCTACTGATTTGATGCCATTTTTTACCAGTAGAGCCACCCCACCCCCTCTGCCTACCTTCCTATCCCTCAGATACAACATGTAACCTTGGACACTCAGCTCCCAAATACAATCATCCCTCAGCCATGATTCAGTGATGGCCATATCATACCTGACAACATCCCTGTAGGTTTTCTCTGGGTAGTCTCCAGTCCCTTGGCATGAACATTGAATTCTCCAACATCCGGTAATTCCCTCATCCCAGTTTCATTCTGCCTCCTCCTCCAACTGCTTATCACCTCTCTCATGGTTCCGCCTCCTTCTACTAACCATAGTGCTTTCCCCTTTCCTTCTTCACCTCTCCTGCCTATCCCCTCTCTGCTTCCCCTCCCCCACCGCTTGATCTTTCCTCTTACTGGTTTTTCACCTGGCACCCACCAGCCTTCTCCTTCCCACCCTCCCCCCACCTTCTTTATAGGGCCCCTGCCCCCTCCCTCTTCAGTCCTGACGAAGGGTCTCGGCCCGAAACGTTCACTGTTTGTTTCCACGGATGCTGCCCGACCCGCTGTGTTCCTCCAGCGTGTTGTGCGTGTTGCCTTGACCCCAGCATCTGCAGAGTATTTTGTGTTTAGTAAATGTGGTATATTTGGACTTTCAGAAGGCCTTTGACAAGGTGCCACACTTGAGGCTGCTTATCAGGTTACTGGCATGGTTCGGCATTGGCTGATTGGCAGGAGGCAGTGAGTGGGAATAAAGGGATCCTCTTCTGGTTGGCTGCCAGTGACCAGTGGTGTTCTGCAGGGTCGGTGTTGGGACCACTTCTTTTTATGCTGAATATCAGTGATTTAGATGATGGAATAGATGGCTTTGTTGCCAAGTTTGCAGATGATACAAAGATTGGTGGAGGAGCAGGTAGTGTTGAGGAAACAGGAAGGCTGAAGAAGGAATTAGACAGATTAGGAGAATGGGCAAGAGAGTGGCAAATGAAATACAATGTTGTGAAGAGTTTTGGGCTCCTCATCTAAGAAAAGATGTGCTAGCATTTAAGAGGGCTCAGAGGAGGTTCACAAAGATGGTTGCCGGAATGAAAGGGTTATCATGCAAGGAAGGATCTTTACTTACTGGAATTTAGAAGGATGAGGGAATCTCATTGAAACCTTTTGAATGTTGAAAGCCCTGGACAGAGTAGATGTGGAAAGGATGTTTCCCATGGTGGAGGAGTCTAGGACTATAGGGACTTCCATTTGAAACAGAGATGTGGAGAAATTTCTTTAGCCAGAGGGTGGTGAATTTGTGAAATTTGTTATCACAGGCTGCTGTGGAGGCCAGGTCGTTGGGTGTATTTAAGGCAGAGACTGATAGGATCTTGATTGGACATGGCATCAAAGGTTATGGGGAGAAGGTCGGGGAGTGGGGTTGAGGAGAGGTAAAAAGGATCAGCCATGATGGAATGGCAGAACAGAATCAATGGGCCAAATGGCCTGATTCTGCTCCTATGTCTTATGGTATTCAAAGTCTCACGCCTGAGCGAAGAAGTTATTAGCCAGTCTGACAGTCCTAGTCCTGATGCTCCAATACCTCCTTTCTTACAGTAGTGGGTCAAAGAGATTAAGTGACGTATGAAAGGGATCCATGTACCACCAGGCTCAAGAATATCAGTCATCCTGCTGTCATAAGACCATTGAATGGTCCCTGAGTACCACAAAAATGCAGCTTTGCACTTTGTAGCTGGAACATTTTATACTGCTTTCTGTTACTGTTTTCCCTTAATGCAATGTTATAATGAATTGATCTGTATGGATGTTAGGCAAGACAAATTTTTCACTTTACCTGGGCACATGTGACAATAATAAACCAATTTGACCTTCATCTGGACAGGAAAGAAAGGGGGAGATTGTCACAACACAGACAGGCCAGCTGCAGAACGGGTAGACACATTCCAGCAAATTAGTGTTTCATTGTTCTAATGCCAGTTTCCTAGCGTAAAGTGACTGAGAATATGAGACTCCCTCCCCCGAATAGGAGGAGGAGGAGTCTCCCCGATTCCCCCGATAGGAATAGTCTATCGCGAGGTTAACCCCCAGCATTTTACCGGTACCCATTTTCAGCTGGGTGGACTGGAGCATTGTGTGGTTAAGTGCTTTGCTCAAGGACACAATATACTGTCTCGGCTGGGGCTCGAACTCACGACCTTCAGATCGCTAGTCCAACGCCTTAACCACATGGCCACGCGCCAAGTGGTTAATCCCAGCTATTGAGGAGAAAAGGCAGAAGAAATATGAAGCAGGTCATGAATGCAGACATTCGGTGCTAGACCAGTCAAATTACAAATGTAACCGACGTGGGAGACAGTGCCAATCCAGTGCTGGCCTTGTGGCCCATAAACATGCTTGCAGAGAGTAAACTCTTAGCACAGTCAACATTGAAATCGATGGGCAGCCGAAGAAGAAGAAGAATTTCACTGTGGTGGTATTTAACAGCTGGTTACAACCGCATGGGACATTTTGGAGGGCACTTAAGAGTCACTCACATTGCTGTGGGTCTGGAGTCATAGCCCAGACCAGGTAAGGACTGCAGGATTCCTCTTCTAAAGGACATTAGTGAACCAGATGGGTTTTTACGACTATCGACATGGTTTCATTATTATCAGATCTTTTTATCAAATTCAAATTCACCATCTGCCATGCTGGGATTCAAGCTCATCCCTAGCATGATCCAGTGGTACCTACCACTGTGCCATATTTCCCCTGTCATCAGCAGTGCTACCGTGCAGCACCTGCTCAGCAATAAACTGCTTATGGATGCCCAGTTTGGGTTCCATCAAGGCCTCATCACCTCCTTGGTCCAAACATGGACCAAAGAGCTAAATACCAGAGGTGAAGTGAGGCAGCATTTGACTGAATATGACATCAAGGTGCCCTAGCTAAAATGGAGTCAATGGGAATTGGGGGGGAAACACTCTGCTGGTTGGAATCATACCTGACACAAAGGAAGATGTTTGTGGTGGTTGGAGGTCAATCGTCTCATCCTCAGGACATCACTGCAGGAATTCCTCAGGGAACTCCTCATTTGACATCTTCAGCTGCTTCATCAATGACCTTTCTTCCGTCATAAGGTCAGAAGTGGGGACGTTTGTCTTTCATGACTGCACAATGTTCTGCACCATTCGTGACTCCTCTGATAGTGAAGCAGTTCACACCCAAATGCGGCAGGACTTGGACAAGACCCAGGCTTGGGCGGACAAGTGGCAAGTAACATTCGAGCCACACAAGTGCCAGGCAATGACCATCACCAACAAGGGAGGCTCTAACCATCATCCCTTGACACTCAGTGGCATCACCATCACTGAATCCCTTACTATCAACATCCTGGGGGTTACCATGGACAGGAAGCTGAACTGGTCTAGCCATATAAATACCATGGCTACTGGAGCAGGTCAAAGGCTGGGAATCCTGCAGCAGGTAACTCACTTCCTGACTCCCCAACGCCTGTCCACCATCTACGAGACTCAGGTCAGGAGTGTAGTAGAATACCCACCACTCACCTGGACGAGTGCAGCTCCATCAACACTCAAGAAGCTTGACACCATCCAGTACAAGGCAGCTCACTTGATTGGTATCTCTTCCACAAGCATCCAATCCCTCCACCATCGACCAACAGTCTCAGCAGTGTGTACTATCTACAAGATGCACTGCAACAACACACCAAAGTTCCCAAGGCAGCACCTTCGAGACCCTCGACCATGACCATCCAGAAGGACAAGAACAGCGGATACCTGGGAACACCCCCACTTGGAAATCCCCCTCCAGGTCACTCACCATCCTGACTTGGAAACACATCACCATTCCTTCATTGTCGTTGGGTCAAAATCATGGAATTTCCTCCTAACAGCACCATGGGCTCAAGAAGGCAGCCCATCACCACCTTCTCAAGGGCAACTAGGGATGGGCAACAAATGCTGGCTTAGCTGGCGACACCCACATCCCGTAAATGAATAGATTTTTAAAAAGTCTCTTCCTCTCATTTCAGTCTTGTTGAGACTTGACCAAAAGCCCAACAACACCTGAGCTTCTGCTTACCATTGTCCTGGTCCTGGGAAAGAAGACTACTGTTTAACCTGCTGAGTCCTGACCAAGGGTCTTGGCCCAAAACATTGACAGCTCCTCTCAAAGGATGCTGCCCGACCTGCTGAGTTCATCCAGCCTGTTTGTCCGTGTTTACTGTTTAACCTGATGTTGTTAGGGAATGCTACTGTATGAAGAGGAGAAGAAAGCCTGTAACTCCGAGTGGAGTCATCGGGACGCTGTCATGACTCGGTTTTTTAGCAGTTGTCATTTTCTTTTGGCAGTTTGTCATTTAGCAGCTGACGGCTTCTTCTTATTTTTACGAGGCCGAGTTGCTAGCTCGACGCTCAACCCAGCGTGGATGGAAAGCGTGTAAGGGGGCCGGCTGGATTCGAACTCGGGAGCCTTCGCTCCGAAGTCCAGTGCTGATGTCAGTACGCCACCAGCCGGCAATGCCACTGTATGGGTGCGAGCTTTCGTTTGACAGTTCTAGTTCGCAGCCGTGTTGGCCTCGTGTTTGTCTTCTCTCTGCACAGTTCCCATTGAAGTCAGTGAAATGTTGATCTACTCAAGTCTCTCACTCTTTCTTTCTTGCTCTCACTCTGTGCACTTGGGCCATTACCGCACAGCTTGTCAGAGGTAACCTGGAGATAGAGGTGGATTGAAGGGGTGGAGCAGGTGATAGGTGGATCTAGCTGAGGAGGGTGTGTTGACCTACAGAATGGATAATTTACAGCGGCCAGTTAACCCACTGACGCCGTGCGTCTTTGGGACGTGGGAGGACCCTGAAGCACCCGGAGGAAGCCCATGGTTATTTTCTTCATCATTACAGTGCAGGTAGGCCGTCCCAGCCCTTCAAGTCTCGCATCTAAGCAACCCTGGACAAACCCGATTAACCCTAACCTAATCACAGGACAATTTACCAACCCAGCAGGTCTTTGGACAGTGGGAGGAAACTGGAACACCCGGAGAAAACCCATGCATTCCCTGGGGAGGACGTACAGAATGGTACCGGAACTGATCTCTGGATTCCGGAACGGCCCCAGCTGCAATAGTCACTCTAATGAGATGTCTCATTGAGACTGTGCAGACTCCATACAGACAGCGCTGGGGTCGGGATCCAACAGGGCTGTCTAGACCGCTTGGAGGAGTGGTGAGCCCAGTGTACAATGGGCAGTGCAGATGGAGCAGCCCCACCACACTAACCTTCTTTGGCTGCTGCCTTCTCCTGTTTCTTTGGTGGCGACTCAGCCGAGAAGACCCCGACTTTCTGGAAGAGGAAGGATGCGGCCGGGAGCATCCAAGGATGGATGAGGATGTCACTGAGTGTGAGACGGGCTGAGGGTGTCCATTGGAGCATCTTGTTGATGAGATCCTGGCAGGCTTTGAAAGACAGAAAAGGAGTCAAATCGTACCCCAGCAGTGCGAGTGTGGATAATGTTAACACCAAGATGATGTTCGAAAGGACCTTGGTGTCCAAAAACACTGATGTATAAAGACATCTTGGTGTCCAAACCCACTGACGTACAGAGAGACCCTGGTGTCCAAACCCGCTGACGTACCGAGGGACCCTGTTGTCCAAACCCACTGACGTACCGAGGGACCCCGGTGTCAAAACCCGCTGACGTACAGAGAGACTCCGGTGTCCAAACCCTCTGACGTACCGAGGGACCCTGTTGTCCAAACCCACTGACGTACCGAGGGATCCTGGTGTCCAAACCCGCTGACGTACCGAGGGACCCTGTTGTCCAAACCCACTGACGTACAGAGAGACCCCAGTGTCCAAGTCCACTGACGTACAGAGAGACCCCGGTGTCCAAACCCGCTGTCATAGAGAGAGACCCCGGTGTCCAAACCCGCTGACGTACAGAGAGACCCCGGTGTCCAAACCCACTGACGTACAGAGGGACCCCGGTGTCCAAGTCCACTGACGTACAGAGAGACCCCGGTGTCCAAACCCTCTGACCTACAGAGAGACTCCGGTGTCCAAACCCGCTGTCGTAGAGAGATACCCCGGTGTCCAAACCCTCTGACGTACAGAGAGACCCCGGTGTCCAAACCCTCTGACGTACAGAGAGACCCCGGTGTCCAAGTCCACTGACCTACAGAGAGACCCCGGTGTCCAAGTCCACTGACGTACAGAGAGACCCCGGTGTCCAAGTCCACTGACGTACAGAGGGACCCCGGTGTCCAAGTCCGCTGACGTACAGAGAGACCCCGGTGTCCAAGTCCGCTGACGTACAGAGGGAGCCCGGTGTCCAAGTCCGCTGTCGTACAGAGAGACCCCGGTGTCCAAGTCCGCTGTCGTACAGCGAGACCCCGGTGACCAAACCCGCTGACGTACAGAGAGACCCCGGTGTCCAAGTCCACTGACCTACAGAGAGACCCCGGTGTCCAAGTCCACTGACCTACAGAGAGACCCCGGTGTCCAAACCCACTGTCGTACAGCGAGACTCCGGTGTCCAAACCCGCTGACGTACAGAGAGACCCCGGTGTCCAAGTCCACTGACCTACAGAGAGACCCCGGTGTCCAAGTCCACTGACGTACAGAGGGACCCCGGTGTCCAAGTCCACTGACCTACAGAGAGACCCCGGTGTCCAAACCCACTGTCGTACAGAGAGACTCCGGTGTCCAAACCCACTGACGTACAGAGAGACTCCGGTGTCCAAACCCGCTGACGTACAGAGAGACCCCAGTGTCCAAACCCGCTGACGTACAGAGAGACCCTGGTGTCCAAACCCGCTGACGTACCGAGGGACCCCGGTGTCCAAACCCAAGCAAATGCTATTTGCTTGTTTTTTTTTGTTGGCACAATTTGAGTTTTCTTTGTACATTGGTTATTTGATTGTGTTTTTTATTGAGTTCTTTTGAGTTTTTTCAGGGAAAAAAGTACAGTCGACATTTCAGGCCAAGACCCTTCAGCAGGACTGGAGAAGAAAATATGAGGAGTAAATTTTAAAGGTGGGGGTCGGGAGAGAGAAACACATGGTGATAGTTGAAACCGGGAGGGGAGGGGTGAACTGAAGAGCTGGGAAGTTGATTGGTGAGAGAGATACAGGGCTGGAGGAGCGGGAGTATGAGAGGGAGGACAAAAGACCATGGAGCAAAGAAAAGGGGGAAGAGCACCAGAGGGAGGTGGTGGGCAGGTATGGAGATAAGATGAGAGAGGGTAATGGAAATGGTGAAGTGGGGGGGGGGGAGAGAAATCGATGGTCATGCCATCAGGTTGCAGGCTAACCAGATGGAATATAAGTTGTTGCTCCTCCAACCTGAGTTAGGGCTTATCGTGACATTAGAGGAGGCCATGGATTGACATGTAGGAATGGGAATGGGAATGGGAAGTGGAATTAAAATAGGTGGCCACTGAGAGATCCCGTTTGTTCTGGCGGACTGAGCGTATTTGCTCAGCGAAGCAGTTTACGTCGGGTCTCTCTGATAAACAGGAGGACACACTGGGAGCACTGGACACAGTATATGGCCCCAACAGATTCACAGGTGAAGTGTCACTCCACCTGGAAGGACCATTTGGGGCCATGAATGGTGGTGAGGGAGGAGGTGTAGGGGCAGGTGTAGCACTTGTTAGGCACATCGCTGTAATGAGATGAGTGCATTTACAATGTTTTATGTTTAAATTTGCCAATAGGATTAGTGCAGATGGAAGTAAGGTTAGCATGGACTGGATGGGCTGAATGGTCTATTTTGTGCTGTACTGCTCTATGAACTGAAACATCTCTGTATCAGCATTTATGTAATAAACAAAAACGTTCTGTTAGCTTCAACAGTTGCCTGCACCCTGGTCTTTGGTGAATGGCAGGTCAGACACCCCTTGGAAAATGAGGTGTGAAGGTCTAATATAGGAGTTTACAACCCTGGACATGGAGCCCAGGTTGGGGACTCCTGGTCTAACACCTGCAGGGTGATAGGAGTGACGGGCCTCTTTTCAGAGTGACCTACCTGGTGAAAGTCGATCGTGGTACAGCACACCTCCTTTTATCTCCTCCAATAGCTTGCAAGGCTGAAGTTTGTTGAAGGGAAGTTTTCCTGTAACCATGGCATAGAGAATGATTCCCCTGTGGAGAGAGGGTATGACGGGTTAAAAAACACTCCAAATGCAGGGCAAATCCATGGATCAACAAGAGACCATCCCTCCTCTATCTCGATATTTACTTGTTCCATTTCTGATACCTCCTTCCCTTTTCCTGATCTCTCTCTCTCCATCTGCGGAGATGTACGGTTGACGGACATCTTTTATCCCACAGCTATCTTGACGATACCTCTTCCCACCCTGTCTCGTATAAAATGCTACTCCCTTTCCTCAATTTTGTCGCTCTGCCACATCTGTTCCCAGGATGTAGTGTTTCGTTCCAGGATAAAACGTCCTCCTCTTTTAAAGAACAGGGTTTCAACTTTCCTTCACCAACGATGCTGCCCTCACCTGCAACTCCTCCATTTCCCAAACATCCGAGCTGTCCCCATCTTCTTGCCACCCTAACAGTGATAAGAGTTCCTCTTGACTTCACCCACCACCCCGTGAGCCTCTGCATTCAACACATCATGTTCTACAACTGCCATCTCCAAAGGAATCCTACCACCAGACACATCTTTACATTCATCCCTGCCTCTGTCTCCTCAGCGATCGCTCCCTCCATGACCCCCTTTGTCCATTGGTCCCTCCAAGTACTTATCTCTGCAAGCGGCCCAAGTGTTCCACCCACCCGTTCACCTCCTCCCTCACCTCCCATCAGCCCTTCCACTTCACTGTGAATCTGCTGGGGCTGTTGCTGCCAATGCAGCCTCCTCTGCAGAGGTGAGATCAGTCCTAAATTGGGGTACTTCTCTGCTTCATTCGCCAAAAGTGAAACTTACTGGTGGTCAAGCATTTTAATTCCCATTCCCATTCCGACATGCCGGTCCGTGGCCTCCTCTCGTGCCACGATGAGGTCACCCTCAGGGTGGGGGAACAACACTTCATATTGTTTGGGTAACCTCCAGCCTGATGGCATGAACATCAATTTCTCCTTCCTCTCCCCTCCTCTTCTATTCCCCACTCTGACCTCTTGCCTCTTCTCACCTGCCTATCACCTCTCCCTACCTTCCCTTCTCCTTCCCTTTCTCCCATGGTCCACTCTCCTCTCCTATCAGATTCCTTCCTCTCCGGCCCTTTACCTACCCACCCAGCTGGCTTCACCCATCACCTTCCAGCTATCCTTCTGCCCCTCCCTCCACCTCTTTATTCTGGCATCTTCCCCCTTCCCACTGTGCTGGTGAAGGGTCTCAGCCCGAAATGTTGACTGGTTATTCCTTTCTCTGAAGGCTGCCTGACCTGCTGCCTTTTGCATCTGTTGCTCTGGGTTTTCAGCCTCTGCAGACTCTGTGTTTACATAGCGTGGTCTGTTTTAAGCCACACCGAATGCATATGTGCCAATTGATTTGTCTGGCTGACATACAAATGAATGATTTCTCTATGGCAATAAAAATTCTAAAGAAACATAAAATCCCCACCCTCACCTTATAAGGTCATACAGAACAGAAACAGGTTTACAGAGTCATAGAGCATGACAGTACAGAAACAGCCTGTCTAGTCTGTGCTGAACAGTTGTAATACTTCCACCAGCCCACACCTGGACCATAGCCCTCTGTACACCTACCATCTATGTATTTACCCAAACTCTCTTACGCGTTACAATTGGATCTGCATGCACCATTTTCGCTGGCAGCTCGTTCCACACTCTCACCACCCTCTGAGTGAAGAAATTCCCCTTCAGGTTCCAGTTAAATATTTCACCTTTCACCCTTAACCTATGACCTCTAGTTGTAGTCTCACCCAACCTTGGTGGAAAAAGCCTGCTTGCATTTACAGTGCCCTATTTATACCACTCAGAAATTTTCATACCTTGATCATTCATTCACCCATGCTCCAGAGAATGAAGTTCTAACCTACCCAGTCCTTCCCTATAACTCAGCTCCTCAAGATACAGCAATATCCTTGTGAATTTTCTCTGTATTCTTTCAATCTTGTTGATATCTTTCCTTTGGGTAGGTGACCAGAACCACACACAATACTCCAAATTAGGCCTCACCATGAAACATGACATTTCAACTGCTGTACTCATTACTTTGATTTACAAAGACCAATGTACCAAAAGCTCTCTTTACGACCCTATCTACCTGTGATGCCACTTTCAAAAAACTATGGACCTGTATTCCTAGACCACTGTTTTCTACCGCTGTCTTACCCTGGTTTGTCCTCGCAAGAGGGTGACACATCACATATGACAATAAAATTGAAAAAAGCAGCAATCAATCGCTGCCCTCTCCACTAAACAGGCCCTTCAGCCCATCAAGTCTGCTCTGACCATCAGTAGCTTTTTACACAAATCTGACACAAATTTTACTTCATCCTGACTTTGTTCTTAATAACTGCCCCGGATTCCACTCCTCACCCACACTCGAGGGGCAATGTACAGTGGTCAATTAAACCACCGACCTGCATGCTGTTGTGATGTGGACGGAAACCAGAGCGGTGGGGAAAACCCGCGTGGTCAAAGGGAAAACATACAAACTCCGAGTGGAACACCGGAGGCCGGGATTGAATCCGTGTCTCTGAGATCGTGAGGTAGCAGCTCTCCCCACTGTGCTGACCTCAAGCGCGAGTCCAGAACCAGTGGGAAACTGTGAGAGACTCTGTGATGCCGGAGATTAGATCCAACCGAAATCTGTCTCCTCACACTGAACTGTGTGAGGGAAAGGCCCTTTGGCCCACCGTGTCTGTGCTGAACCAATTCAGATAATGATCATTAATTCCTGCTGCCTGAACGTGGACAATAACCCTCCACTCTCTGCACAACGTGAGCAACACACAAAATGCTGGAGGAACTCAGCAGATCAGGCAGAGGAAGAAAAGGGTCAACTTTTTGGGTCGAGACCCTTCATCTGGACTGGAAAGGAATGGGGGTAGAAGTGGGGAGGAACAGAAGGAGTTCCCGGTGACGGGTGAGCCCGAGCTGCTGAGCTCCACCAGCATTTTGTGTGAGTTGTCTGGATTTCCAGCTTCTGTAGCCTGGAGAGCATTCTAACTGGTTGCATCACTCTCTGGGATGGAGCGGCCATTGCACAGGATCAAAAAAAGCTGCAGAAAGTTGTGAACTCAGCCGGCTCCGTCGTGGGCGTTAGTCTCCCCAGCATCATGGACACCTTCAAAAGGCGGAACCATCATTAAGGATCCCAACACCAAGGTCCTGTCATTTGTAATGACCAGTGTGGGCAGAAATCTTGTGCTGTGCAATTTTTTGCCCAGTGACAACAACACATGGACACTGAATAATTTCTTCAATAAAAGAGTACAAGTAAGCCAGTTCTAAAATCTGCAGGCAAGTCATCGCAAATTCCACATTGTCAACACCATCCACATCAGAAAATGGAAAAGGAAATGTGATAGTGAAAAATATTTAACATGCCCACACACCCACACACCCAGCCACACACCCAGTAATTCAGGAACAGCATCTTCCCCTCTGCCATCTGATTTCTGAACACCACCTCACTGTGGTTTCCTCTTTTTCGGAACTACTTATTTAATTTATTTTTTATATATATACTGACAAATTTCACAACTTATGGCAGCGATACTAAACCTGATTTTTATTCTGAATCTCTTGTATTTATGAGTTTTGCTGCACACTCGTGCACCTTTCTGATCGTCTTTTAAATGCCTCTATTGCACCTCTCTCCAGCAGCACCTCTGCACCCTCTGTTACAAAAACTTACCCCACACCTCAACCCTGAACCCTCCCACCCTAAAAGTAAGCCCTCTGATGACAGACATTTCATCCCTGGGGATAAAGTTGCTGGCTGACTCCTATATCTAACCTTGTAAACTCGTATCAGGTCTTCCATCAATCAATTGAGAAAAGAACACAAGTTTATCAATTGTCTCCTTAAAGCACACACCCTCTAATGCAGGCACCATCCTGGTGATCCTCCCCTGCACCCTCTCCAAAGCATCATCATCCTTCCTGTAATGTGGTGACCAGAACTGTGAGCAATACTCCAGATGCCGCCTGACCAGATTTACACAAACTGCAACAGAACTCCCCGACTCTGGAGTAGCACTGACAAAGTGATGGAGGAGCTCACCCCGGACTTGCCCGGTGAGGAGGGGGGGCTAGACACCCTGCCGAATGATAAACAAGACCTGCCAAAGGGCGATGAACCCTCTCATAGGGTCAATGGCCATCCAGCAAACACGTGCCGTGAAGCACGGAAGGGCATCCCTTGCATCGAAGCTTGGTCCGGCCATTCACTGCAACAGAACTTCCCACAGCCATCTTGGACCCCAGCATTCTGCTGGAAATGGGAGGGGATGTCCAGAGGGTGGGTCTGGACAATAGACAGTAGGTGCAGGAGTAGGCCATTCAGCCCTTTGAGCCAGCACCGCCATTCGCTGTGATCATGGCTGATCATACACAGTCAGTACCCCGTTCCTGCCCTCTCCCCATGTCCCTTGACCCCGATATCTATAAGAGCTCTATTTAACTCTCTCTTGAATGCATCCGGAGACTTGGCCTCCACTGCCTTCTGGGGCAGAGCATTCCACATATCCGCCACTCTCTGGGTGAAATCCAGACAGTGACAAGCCTGGCAGCAAAGCTACCAACCCTGCCTGTTGCTGTAAATGACCGAATCCAGACCTCGCGTACACCTCTGCAAGGAAAGCGCCACCTCATCGTAGTCAACGTTTACGCCCCAACTCCGACTAATCCCAGCAAGGTTAAGGAGGCATTCTGCAGTGAGCTGAAAACCACCATCAGTAGTGTGGCAACTTCCAATAAGCTGCTGTTGCTGGGAGACTTTCATACTGGGGTTGGCAAGGAGTCCACTGTGTGGCCTGGTGTGATTGGACGCCAACGGGTTGGCAACAGTAACGGTAACGGTCTACTGCTCCTCGCGATGTGCACAGAATTCAAACTGTGCATTAGTAACACACTGTTCAGATTGCCAGACGAGCTCAAGTACAAATGGATGCATCCACGATCTAAAAGCTGGCATCTCATTGACTGTGTCATCACCCGACAACAAAACATCTCTGACGTTCGTATCACCAGAGTTAAGCATGGAACTGAGTGCTCAACTGATTATCAAATGGTGTGATTGGACCTATGTCTATCGATCAAACCTCCATGCAGACTGAATGCTGCCAAACCACCCAAACAGCTGAACACCACCAAACTGAAACACCGTGAGTGTGCTGATGCCCTGAAATCCTCTATGGAAACTGCTCTAAGCAGACTGGCTGAGAATCCACCAGACGATATTACTGAGCACTGGAATGCCTTCAAAGAAACGGTCTACAGCGCTGCCCAGGACACCTTTGGGAAAGTCAAGTGCAAGCATCAGGACTGGTTTGATAAGAGCAACCAATCTGTGCAAGACCTTCTAAGAGCTAAGGCAGCTGCACACCAGGCTCTTCTTCCACACCCAAACTCAAGTTCCAATAAACGTGCCTTTTGAGTGAAAAATCAACTTTGCAGAGGCAGCTCAGAGCTATGAAAGACTAGTGGTGGGTGAACAAGGCCAAGGAGTTACAAGCCTTCACTGACTGTAATGACTCAAGAAACTTCTATGAAGCAATCAAGGTTGTGTATGGTCCATCAAAACAAGGCACCTCACAACTCCTGAGCAAGGACAGTACATCCATCTTCACTGAGACGTCAGAGCACATGAAAAGATGGCAAGAACACTTCCACGAGCTGCTGAACAGACCAGGAACCATCACCGATGAAGCACCCTCGACCAACCCTCGAGCTAGATGCTCCCCCTACTCTTCACGAGGTCATCAAAGCCATCAAAAGCACCAGGCCCTGACGGTATCACAGCCGAGATCTACCAGTATGGAGGTAACACACTGACATCATGCCTGCACCGGCTGTTCACAAAGTTGTGGGGAGCTGCAGGACTACCACAAGACGTCAAAGACGCATCAATCGTGACCATGTACAAGAACAAGAGAGACTGCAACAATTGCCGTGACATCTCTCTTCTATCAGTTGTGGGAAAACGCCTCGCGGAGATCATCCTTAGACACTCGGTGTTCAACATCAGTGACAACATCCTTCCAGAAAGCCAGCGTGGTTTTCGAACTGGCCGTAGTACAGTGGACATGATCTTCTCATTGAGGCAGCTCCAAGAGAAATGTGTTGAGCAGCAGAGAAGTCTCTCTGTCACATTTGTTGATCTAACCAAAGTGTTGGACACTGTTGGTAGAGATGGCCTGTGGAAGCTCCTACCAAAATTCAGTTGCCCCCCCCCCCCACACCTAACCAACATCATCCATCAGTCCCACAAAGGCATGGAAGGTTGCATCAACATGTGTGGCAAGTTGTCAGACCCATTTCCTGTCAGCAATGGTGTAAAACAAGGTTGTGTTTTGGCTCTGACTCTCTTTGGACTGTTCTTCACTGCTGTTCTTCAGGATGCCACATTAGACCTGAAGTCAGGGGGTTGAGTGGGGTCTGGGATCACCTCCCTTTTACCCTTTATATAACTGAAAAATCTTATAGAATCCTGCTTCATATTATTGGCTAGTTTACTCTCATAGTTCATCTTTTCCCTTCTTAAAAATTTTTAGTTGCCTTTTGATGGATTTTAAAAGCTTCCCAATCATCCAATTTCCCACTCACTTTTGCTACCTCATATGCCCTTTCCTTGGCTTTTACACAGTCCTTAACGTTCCTTGTCAGTCAATAAACACCAGACAATAGGTGCAGGAGTAGGCCATTCGGCCCTGCAAACCATCACCGCCATTCACTGTGGCTGATCATCCACAATCAGTACCCCGTTCCTGCCTTCTCCCCATATCCCTTGACTCCACTATCTTTAAGAGCTCTATCTAACTCTTTCTTGAAAGCATCCAGAGAATTGGCCTCCACTGCCTTCTGAGGCAGAGAATTCCATAGATCCACAAGTCTCTGGGTGAAAAAGTTATTCCTCATATCCATCCTAAATGGCCTACCTCTTATTCTTAAACTGTGGCCTCTGGTTCTGGACTCCCCCAACATTGGGAACATGTTTCCTGCCTCTAGCATGTCCAATCCCTTAATAATCTTATATGTTTCAATCAGATCCCCTCTCATCCTTCTAAATTCCAATGTATACAAGCCCAGTCGCTCCAATCTTTCAACATATGACAGTCCCGCCATCCCGGGAATTAACCTTGTGAACCTATGCTGCACTCCCTCAATAGCAAGAATGTCCTTCCTCAAATTTGGAGACCAAAACTGAACACAATACTCCAGGTGTGGTCTCACCAGGGCCCTGTACGGCTGCAGAAGGACCTCTTTGCTCCTATACTCAACTCCCCTTGTTATGAAGGCCAACATGCCATTAGCTTTCTTCACTGCCTGCTGTACCTGCATGCTTACTTTCAGTGACTGATGAACAAGGACACCTAGATCTTGTTGTACTTTCCCTTTTCCTAACTTGACACCATTCAGGTAGTAATCTGCCTTCCTGTTCTTGCCACCAAAGTGGATAACCTCATATTTATCCACATTAAACTGCATCTACCATGCATCTGCCCACTTGCCCAACCTGTCCAAGTCACCCTGCATTCTCCTAACATCCTCCTCATATTTCACACTGCCACCCAGCTTTGTGTCATCTGCAAATTTGCTTATGTTACTTTTAATCCCTTCATGTAAATCCATAATGTATATTGTAAACAGCTATGGTCCCAGGACCGAGCCAGTACCCCACTAGTCATTGCAGTCATTGTTGCCTACTCCTAGCATTTGAGAACTCCTTCCTCTTTGGGGCATATCTATTCTGCGCCTTGTGCACTGCTCCCAGAAACTTCAGCCATCTCTGCTCTGCCATCATCCCTGCCAGTATCTTCCTCCAATCCACCTGGGCAAGCTCCTCTCTCGTGCCTCCATTTTTATTCCATTGCGATTCCATCTGACTTGTGCTTCTCCCTCTCAAATTGCAGTATGAATTCAATCATATTATGATCACTGCCACCTAAGGATTCCTTTACATTAAGCTCCCGAATAAGATCTGGATTATTACACAACACCCAGTCTAAGCTGGCCTTTCCCCCTAGTAGGCTCAAGCACAAGCTGCTCTAAAAAGCCATTGCGTAGGCATTCAACAAATTCCCTCTCTTGCCATCCGACGCCAACCTGATTTTTCCAATCCCCTTGCATATTGAAGTCCCCCATTACAATTGTGTCATTACCCTGATTACATGCCTTTTCCAGCTCCCTTTGCAATCTCAACCCCACATCTTGGCTATTATTTGGAGACCTGTATGTGATTCCCATATTTGCAGTTTCTTAACTCCACCCTCAAAGATTCAACATTTACTGACCCTATGTCACCTCTTTTCAGAGAAGTAATTCCATCTCTCACCGACAGAGCCACACACTGCCTATGCCTTCCTGCCTGTCCTTTCAATACAAAGTATATCCTTTGATATTAAACTCCCAACTATGGCCTTCTTTCAACCATGACTCAGTGATGCCCACAACGTCATACTGACCAATCTGTAATTGTGCCACAACTTTATCCACATTATTCCGAATGCTACGCGCATTTAAATACAGCACCGTCAGACCTGCATTCTTCACCCTTATGAATTTTACCTCTGTGGTACAATTTAATTCTTTGCTCTGTCTGCACTTGTACCCAATTATTGGCTTGTACTTCATACTTAATCATCTGCTTGTAAGCTGCTGAATCATCCTCGGCTCTATCATACAGCTTCCCATCCCCCTGCCATATTAGTTTAAACCACTCCCAACAGATCTAGAAATCTGCCTGCAAGAATATTGGTCCCCCTCGGATTCGAGTGCAACCCGTCCCCTTTGTACAGGTCCCACCCGCCCCAGAGTAGGTTCCAATTATCCAGAAATCTGAATCCCTGCCCCCTGCTCCAATTTTTCAGCCACGCATTTATCCTCCACCTCATCCTATTCCTATCCTCACTGTCTTGTGGCACAGGCAGCAGTCCCGAGATTACTACCCTTGGGGTCCTGGTTTTCGGCTTCCTTCCTAACACCCTGTATTCTTTTTTCAGGACCCCGTCCCTTCTTCTGTCTCTATTGTTGGAACCAATACGTACCACTACTTCTGGCTGCTCACCCTCCCTTCTCAGGATATCGTGGACAGGTCAGAAACGTCTCGTACCTTGGCACCTGGGAGGCAAACTACCACCCGTCTGTCTCCCTGACTATAGAGTCTGCCATTGATGAGTCTGTCATCTATCTATATATATATAGAGAGAGAGGAGAGGAGAGGAGAGATCTGGGGCTGAGACCCCATCGTTGAGGGCTGGGCGATCTTACATGCTCCAGATGTCGGCCTGGTCCCCCCTGTACCTCAGGCCCTGCAGTATCTCGGGGGCGGTGTAGGGCAAGGAGCCACAGAAGGTGCTCATCAGGCTGTTCCTGCTGCATTTGCTGGCCAGGCCGAAGTCTGGGGGAAGAGGAGGATGTTACTTAGATAGGAGAAGGTTAACCAGGACAAGAGAGGATATGGGAAAGGAGAGGGTTAATAGCAGAGAGGAGTAGGATAACAAGGATTGAAGAGGGTTAATGAGCAGGAGAGGGTAATGAGGAGAGGAGATGGTCAGCGTGGAGAGGAGTTAATGGAGAGGTTAATTCTCCAACTGCCCTTCTCTCTCGCTTGCTATTTCCTCCCTCCCTCTCTCTCTCTGTCCCTCTTTCTCTCCTCCCTCATCCCTTTCCCCCCGCATCCATCTCTCACATTCACACATCTGTCAGGCCTGGGCAGCCCTGATTAGTCAGTTCCCCACTCCCCGCTGCGCCCGCTCCACCACCCCTCAGTCTAGTCCAGTTCTCTTTGGCGCCTCACCTCTCCCAGACCACCCCTCGCTCCCATCTGCAGCTCACAGACACTCTTGGAAGCCCGCGCAAACCCTGTTTTTCTCTCTGCAGATGCTGCCTGGCCACTGCAGATTTCAGCTCCTGTTCTGGACCCTGGGGCGTGATTCGAGGCACGAGGTTGTCAGGACCACCCCCTTCCCCGTTATCGAACCCCACCACGTGGCCTCCAGATGACATGGGGGGGGGGGTGGGGAGAGATGGTCTTTGCTCACTCACCTGACAGTTTGATGAATCCTCGCTCATCCAGCAGGATATTCTCACATTTCAGGTCTCTGGGGACAGAGGTTTCACCTATAGTTCCATCAGCTCCTCAAACACGCACGCCGTCCAACCCAGCTCAGACAGACAGCGAGAATGGGGAGCGGCAGCGGGTGTGGGACGCAGGCACCGAACGTCTGTTCCATGGGTATGAAATGTGGGCTGTACTGGCATTATGTGTGTGTGTGGTACGATTATACAGGGATGTGTGATTGTACTGGGATTGTGCGCGTGATTGTACTGGGATGTGTGTGTGTGTGATTGTACTGGGATTTGTGTATGTGTGATTGTTCTCGTATAGTGTGTGAGATTGTACTGGGATGTGTGTGTGTGAGTGTATTGAATGTGTGTGTAATTGTACTGGTATTGTGTGGGTGTGATGGTGAACTCGGCCTTTTCTCTTTAGAACGACGGAGGATGAGAGGTGAACTGATAGAGGCGTACAAGATGATCATTGATCATGTGGATAGTCAGGCTTTTTCCCAGGCCTGAAGTAGCTAGCACGAGAGAGCACAGGTTTAAGGTGCTTGGGAGTAGTACAGAGGAGATGTCAGGGATAAGTTTTTTTTACACAGAGTAGTGAGTGGGTGGAATGGGCTGCCAGTAACGGTGGTGGATACGATAGGGTCTTTTAAGAGACTCCTGGACAGGTACATGGAGCTCAGAAAAATAGAGGGCTATGGGTAACCCTAGGTAATTAATGTAAGTACATGTTCGGCACAGCATTGTGGGCCGAAGGGCCTGTGTTGTGCTGTAGGTTTTCTATGTTTCTATGTTATTGTACAGGGATGTTTGTGTGTGGTTGTACTGGGATTGTGGAAGTGAGAAAGTGAGAGTGTACTGTGGATGTGTCTGTGATTGTACTGGGCTAATGTGTGTGAGATGGTACTAGGTTTGTGTACGAGACTGTACTGGGATGATGAATGTCTTGTGGTCTGTGCTGGGATGGGCAGTACCTGCTGGTTTGTGCTGGGACGAGAGCGCACATGCGTTCAGGAATGAGGTGTGGTGATCACGCTGTGTGTGCTGGTACCTGTGGGCAATGTGCTTGGTGTGGCAGTGGGACACGGCCCCCACCAGCTGCTGGAACATCTGCTGGGCCTCGGCCTCGCACAGCCCTCGGAGCCGTGAGCGCTCGGCCCTGCGGTTGATGTGTTCCAGCAGGTCTCCCCTGGACGCCAGCTCCAGCACCAGGTACAGACGGCTCGGTGAACGGAAACTCTCGTACAGCTGGATCTGTGGGGATACGGGGAGAGTCAGTCCCTCCCCCCTCACCACTGTCCCCCCCCCCCACCTCATCCACACAAGAGGGCAAGGAAATGACAGAAGTGAGTGTTGTTGCTGTTATTAAGGAGGAGGTTCTTGGGAAGCTGAAAGGTCTGAAGGAAAACATTGACAGTCCAGAGTGAAGATGGATGCAAAATACTTATGCCGTTTGACTGCCATTTCCCTGTCCCCCATTACTACCTCTCCAATGATGGTTTTGTGACCAAGTTGAAGATACGCGGAGGGGCAGTTAGTATCGAGGAAGCCGAAAGGCTGAGGCAGATTAGGGGAATGGGCAGAGTAGCAGAGAATATAGTGTGGCCATGCACTTTGGTAAATAGAATAAAGGCTTGGACTGTTCTTAAATGGCGAGAAGATTCAAAAATCAGACGTGCAGAAGAACCTGGGAATCCGCGTGCAGGATTCCCCAAGGGTTAGTTTGCAGACTGAGTGAGGAAGCAGTGATGGCATTCCTTTCTGGAAGACTATCATTTCAGAGCAAGGATGTAATCTTGGAGCTTTATAAGGAATCGATCGGACTGCACGGGGTACTGTGAGCACGCTGCCATTGGGGAAGATGTTCACGAGGATAATCCCAGGAATGAAGGGGTTATCATATGAGGAGCTTTGGATGGCTCTGGGCCTGCACTCACTGGAGTTTAGGAGAACAAGGGAGGATTTCATTGAAACCTGTTGAGTATTGAAAGACAGAGTGGATATGGAGAGGATGTTTCTGAAAGTGAGGGAGTCTAGGACCAGAGAGCACAGCCTCAGAATAGAGGAAGGTCCTTTTAGAACAGGATGAGGAGGAACTTCTTTAGCCAGTGGGTAGTGAATCTGTGGGATTCTTTGCCACAGACGGCTGTGGAGACCAAGTCATTGGGTATACTTAAAGCAGAGTTTGATAGGTTTTTGATTTAGTTAGAGTGTCAAAGGTTGCGGGGAGGGAAAATAAATCAGAGGGAGAGAGGGGGCAGAGGAGGGGAGAAGGAGAGAGGGACAGCAAGGGGAAGAGGGAGAGGGAAAACGTCATGGAGAAGCATGGTGGGATAGGAACATATCCTAGAAGCCTCAGCCTCTATCCACAGCACTGAAGTGTGGGCCAATTCTCATCAACAAGGCTGAACGATCAGGCAGAGAGAGAGCAGCTCCTCCAGCGCCTGTGTACACACCTTCCCTGGGCCTAGTCCAGGCTCTGTGACTGTCCCCCATGTCACTTTGCCCAGGGCTGGATGTGGGTGGGGGTGAGGGTGGGGGCAGCGACCGGACAGGCTGGGGATTCCTACCACGTTTGGGTGTTTGTACGTCGTCTGCAGAGCGTTGACCTCCCGGGAGAGGCTATGGCGAGACTGCTGCTGTAGGGTGTGTGAAATGGGCACGACCTTGATGGCCACCTGCCAATGGGAACGTGCACAGGTTAGAAGGAGAGAGACCACCCCTCCCCACCCCAACCATCTGGGCTGCAATGCAGAGACGTCAAGCTCTTCTGCACAGAGACAGGCCCCATCAACACACACTCAATGTATCAGGCTAAGAGAAATGCCAAGTCACTCAGTGCTTTAGGCAGGGTGTCAAAGAATGGGGTTGAGAGGGATAATAAATCAGAGATGAGGGAATGGCAGAGCAGACTCGTAGAGTGATAGAAGAGTTCAGCACAGAAATACCCTGTGGCCCATCTGGTCCATACCAAAACCATTTAACCTGCACTGTCTCTAATCCAGGCAGTGTCCTGGTGAATCCCCTCTGCACCCTCTCTAATCCAGGCAGCATCCTGGTGAATCCCCTCTGCACCCTCTCTGATCCAGGCAGCATCCCGGTGAATCTCCTCTGCACCCTCTCTGATCCAGGCAGCGTCCTGGTGAATCTCCTCTGCACCCTCTCTAATCCAGGCAGCGTCCTGGTGAATCTCCTCTGCACCCTCTCTAATCCAGGCAGCGTCCCGGTGAATCTCCTCTGCACCCTCTCTAATCCAGGCAGCGTCCCGGTGAATCTCCTCTGCACCCTCTCTGATCCAGGCAGCGTCCTGGTGAATCTCCTCTGCACCCTCTCTAATCCAGGCAGCGTCCTGGTGAATCTCCTCTGCACCCTCTCTAATCCAGGCAGCATCCTGGTGAATCTCCTCTGCACCCTCTCTAATCCAGGCAGCGTCCCAGTGAATCTCCTCTGCACCCTCTCTGATCCAGGCAGCATCCCGGTAAATCTCCTCTGCACCCTCTCTAATCCAGGCAGCATCCTGGTGAATCTCCTCTGCACCCTCTCTAATCCAGGCAGCATCCCGGTAAATCTCCTCTGCACCCTCTCTAATCCAGGCAGCATCCTGGTGAATCTCCTCTGCACCCTCTCTAATCCAGGCAGCATCCTGGTGAATCTCCTCTGCACCCTCTCTAATCCAGGCAGCGTCCTGGTGAATCTCCTCTGCACCCCCTCTAATCCAGGCAGCATCCTGGTGAATCTCCTCTGCACCCTCTCTAATCCAAGCAGCGTCCTGGTGAATCTCCTCTGCACCCTCTCTAATCCAGGCAGCATCCTGGTGAATCTCCTCTGCACCCTCTCTAATCCAGGCAGCGTCCTGGTGAATCTCCTCTGCACCCCCTCTAATCCAGGCAGCATCCTGGTGAATCTCCTCTGCACTCTCTCTAATCCAAGCAGCGTCCTGGTGAATCTCCTCTGCACCCTCTCTAATCCAGGCAACATCCTGGTGAATCTCCTCTGCACCCTCTCTAATCCAGGCAGTGTCCTGGTGAATCTCCTCTGCACCCTCTCTAATCCAGGCAGCGTCCTGGTGAATCTCCTCTGAACCCTCTCTAATCCAGGCAGCGTCCTGGTGAATCTCCTCTGCACCCTCTCTAATCCAGGCAGCATCCTGGTGAATCTCCTCTGCACCCTCTCTAATCCAGGCAGCATCCTGGTGAATCTCCTCTGTACCCTCTCTGATCCAGGCAGCACCCTGGTGAATCTCCTCTGCACCCTCTCTAATCCAGGCAGCATCCCGGTGAATCTCCTCTGCACCCTCTCTAATCCAGGCAGCGTCCTGGTGAATCTCCTCTGCACCCTCTCTGATCCAGGCAACACCCTGGTGAATCTCCTCTGCACCCTCTCTAATCCAGGCAGCACCCTGGTGAATCTCCTCTGCACCCTCTCTAATCCAGGCAGCATCCCGGTGAATCTCCTCTGAACCCTCTCTAATCCAGACAGCATCCTGGTAAATCTCCTCTGAACTCCCTCTAAATCTTCCACTTCCTTCCTATAACGAGGCGACCAGAACCGAGCAGAATACTCAGTGTGGTCTAACCAAAGTTCTACACAATATTCCAGTTTCCTCCCACACTTCACATGTGGGTGGGGGGGAAGAACCTGGGGGGAGGTGTTGATGAGAATTAGTAATTCAATTATTATTGCCACGTGTACTGATAATCAGACAAATCATTCCATTACTCAGTACATTGAGGTAACACTAAGGCCAGCAGGAAGCAGAATAAAGTTATAGTTCTGGAGGGAGTGCAGTGCAGGCTGACAATGAAATACAAGGTTAGACAGAGATTAAGAGTTCGCATATTGATGCAATTTCAAAGAAAACAAGACAGTGGCCGGACGTCATTAGGAGTTTGAGGAGATTTGGAACGTCACTAAAGACTGATGTACCGTGGAGAGTGTTGTGACTGGTTGCCTCACTGTCTGTATGGAGCTTCCCGTCATGGTCAGATGTGAAGGATAACCAGCCACTTTTACGTGTTGTACCATACTGCTGCAGCAAAACAACCAATTTCACAACATATGCTGATGGTTAGATTTTGCTGCAAGGGGTCCATTCACAGAGAGGTTGTTATAGGTACGTGGATGGGAGGGGTACAGAGGGCTATGGTCCCGGGGCAGGTCGATGGGATTTAGCCTCTGGGAAATACTGCTCCTTGCAGATGGTGCAGAGGTAGAATGGTTCAGCAGGAACCAGATGGGCCAAAGGGCCTGTTTCTGTGCTGTAGATTTCTGTGACTCAGAGTGGGTTAGAAGCTGTCTTTGAGCCTGGTGGTGTGTGATTTCGGGCTTCTGTATCTGCTGCCCTTTGCATGCAGAGGGGGAGTCTGCATACCATCCATTTCAATGCATTCCACTGAGGCAGCACAAGGGACAACAATAACAGAGTGCAGAACAAAGTGGCACGTCTGCAGAGAGAGTGCCGTGCAGGCAGACAATAAGGTGCGAGGGCTGTGACGAGATAGAGGGGGAGATCCAGAGTTCAGCTTCAGAAAACACGAGGTCTGTTCAGAAGCTGGATAATGGCGGGCCAGAAGCTAGCCTCCAGCCGAGTGGGACGTGACCGGAGAGAGAAAAGGGCAAGTTAAAACCGTAAGACGCAGGAGTAGAATTAGACCATTTGGCCCATCGAGTCTGCTGTACCATTTCATCATGGCTGATCCAATTTGCCTCTCAGCCCCAATCTCTTGCCTTCTCCCTGTATCCCTTCATTCTGACTAATTAAGAATCTATCAACCCCTGTCTTAAGTATACTCAATGACTTGGTCTCCACAGCCACTTGTGGCAACGAATTCCACAGATTCACCACCCTCTGACTAAAGAATCTCCTCCTTATCTCTGTTCTAAAAGGACGCCCCTCTATTCTGAGGCTGTGTCCTCTGGTCTTAGACTCTCCCACCATAGGAAACATCCTCTTCACGTGCACTCAATCAAGGCCTTCCAACATTTGATAGGTTTCAATGAGATCCCCCTCATTCTCCTGAATTCCAGTGAGTACAGGACCAGGGCCATCAAAGGCCCCTCATGTGACAAGCCTGGAATCATTTTCGTGAAGCTCCTTTGAACCCTCTCCGATGTCAGCACGTCCTGGGGCCCAAAACTGCTCACAATATTCCAAATGAGGCCTCACCAAGGGCCCTGGGGAATGGTCTCCCTGTGACTCCTCACCTTACTGTCTACCTGCACACTACTTTCTCAGTCACGTTACACGTTATTCGGCAGATGCTGGAAATCTTGAGCAACACACACAAAATGCTGGAGAACTCAGCAGGTCAGGCAGCATCAATAGAAATGAAGGAACAGTCAACATTTTGTCCCAAGAGGCTTCACAATGCTGCCTGACTTGCTGAGTTCCTGCAGCATTTTGTGGTTGTTACACTTTGTACTGCACTGGAAGGCACTCTACAACGATTCAATCTGTATGAACAGTGTGCAAGACAAGGTGCTCCCTGTTAACTCGGAACGTGTGACAATTTTGAACCAATTCCAGGTCTTGATCTGGGAAATAGCAGAGACTAGATGGGCTGAATGGCTATCCAGGTGGGTGGGTTGCTGTCTTCCAGTCCCAGCCTGAACTCTTCCACACTATCCCCCCTCCCCCTCCAACAGGTGTCCCAATGTGGCCTGGACTACACTGGAGGGAGCCAGTGGAAACTGGAAGACCACTTCGTTGAGCACCTCCACTCCTTTCACAAGAGTTCGCATTTGCCAATGGCCAACCATTTAATTCCTATCCCCATTCCCACTCCGACATGTTAGTACGTGGCCTCCTCTTCTATCGTGATGTGGCCACTTTCAGGCTGGAAGTATTCCATCTAGGTAGCCTCTAACCTGATGGCAGGAATACTGGTTTCTCCAACTTCCGGTAATTTCTTTCCCTCCTCTCCCTTCCCTTCTATTCCCTGCTCTGGCCCCCGTTTACCTCTTCTCCTCGCCTGCCTATCATCCCCCCTCCCTTCCCTTTCTCCTATGGTCCACTCTCCTTTCCTATCAGATTTCTTCTTCTCCAACCCTTTACCTTTTTCACCCGTCACCGCCCAGCTTCTTACTTCATCTCCCCTCACCCACCCACCTGGCTTCACCTATCACCCTCTAGCTCGTCCGCCTTCCTGCCCCCCACCTTCTTATTCTATCATCTTCCCCCTTCCTTTCCTGTGCTAATGAAACACCTCGGCCTGAAATGTTGACTGTTTGTCCTTTTCCATGGCTGCTGCCTGACTTGCTGAATTCCTCCAGTATTTTGTGTGCTCTCACCCAGTTTCCTTTCCTGTTCTTCAGCCCACTGGCCAGCCGGCCGTTGGATCTGACCTTCTGCAGGGTGGGCGCACCCAGGTAAACCTTGGAGAAAGACCCTGAACCTATCTTCTTCCGGCTCAGCAAGTAGCCCCTCTTTCGGCACTCCCCCACCTCGTCTATCCCAACCTCTGCCGCCTCCGTCATGCCCAGGCCCGTGGGTGGGAGAGGGGGGTTTGAGACGAGGGTGATGGGACCGTGGTTCGTTCAGCTGACAGTGGCTCCCGGCCACTCGCTCCAGACGGCTAGGTTTAACTGTCACTCTGGTCCAAACGTCTCCACTCACATCGAGGTCTTGCTCGCTGCCTCATAGCAACCGTTTCCTAGGAGTCCACTTTCCACATTCCCTCACTCTCTGAGGGAAAACAAAAAGATTCCAGAATGTGCGTGTGTGTTTTTTTTTCTCTCACTGAGGGAACACATTTTAGAATCAGAATCAGGTTTATCACTGATATACAGTTAGCAGTGAAATACGTCGTTTTAGAATTGATTCCCCGCAGAAATTCTACATTCCATCCTTTGTTGGGACAGGCTGTCCCAGGCTGAATCTGTACCGGCCCACCACCTTGCGGACGAAGTTCGGCCTGTCACCCAACGAAGCACATACTCTCAGTGGCCACTACACCTGCTCGTTGATGCAAATGTCCAATCGGCCAATCATGTGCCAACAACTCAGTGCATAAAAGCATGCTGATGTGGTCAGGAGGCTTAGTTGTTGTTCAGACCGTCTGAATGGGGAAGAAATGTAATCCAAGTGACTTTGGCCACGGAATGATTGTTAGTGCCAGATGGGGTGGTTTGAGTATCTGCTGATCTCCTGGGATTTTCATGCACAACAGTCTCTAGTCCACAATGTTGTGCTGACCCTTAAACCCTGCCTCCCATATAACCCCTCACCCTAAATTCCTCCATATACCTGATAGAAGAGTGCGAAAAACAAAGAAATTCTGGTGTGTGGCAGTTCTCTGGGTGAAAATACCTTGCTAACAAGAAAGACCAGAGGAGAATGGCCAGACTGGTTCAAGGTGACGGTCACTCAAATAACCACACGCTACAACAGCGGTGTGCAGAAGAGCACTTCTGAGTGCACAACACATCAAATCTTGAAATGGATGGGCTACAGCAGCTGAAGAGCATAAACATACACTCAGCAGCCTCTTCATGAGGTACAATAACGTGGCCTCTGAATGTAAAACAGCCTTTCCTTCCTCATGATCACTCGAGTCTAGTGTGATGTTCTCCTGAGGGATTGTGTATCGGTGGGTCCTCAGGTGATCCAGGATCCACTCATTCTAAAGGGTTTCCAGACCTCACAATCCAACACTCGCCACGGGACTTACTCTCGGAGTAACTCCATTAATGATTCCCATCTTCCGGCAGCTCCACTGCTGAGATCCTGATTGGATCACTGGTAGACTAGATCCTCCCGCTTGACCTTACCCCATGGGTGACCCTACCAGGAGCCAAGCTCCAGATGGTATCACTCTCGGGATCTCAGGAACTCACCACGACAAGGTGAAATTCTTCATCTTCATCATCTTCTGCCAGCTCCACCGCCGAGGTTGTGGTTGGACCGCTCTTGACCTTACCCCATGGTTGACCCTACCAGGAGCCAAGCTCCAGACGGTATCACTCTCGGGATCTCAGGATCTCTCAAGCCTCGCCACCTCGGAGAAAAGTTCAGCACAGTATAGGCCCCAGTCCACATTTTCCACCTAAATCGCTCCCGTTTTCTTGCCTTTGAACATTTTCTGTCCATGTACTTATCCAAATAATGCAAGCAGGCTTTTCCCATTGAGGTTGGGTGAGACTAAAACTGGAGGTCATGGGTAAAGGGTGAAAGGTGAAATATGGGGCAGGTCAGCGGGAATTTCTTCACTCAGAGGGTGGTGTGGGTGTGGAAGTGATGGATGCAGGTTCAATTTCATCATTTCAGAGAAGCCTGCATAGGTACATGGATGGGAGGGATAAAGAGGGCTATGGCCCAGGTGCAGACCGATGGGACTAAACAGAGTAACAGTTCAGCACTGACGAGATGGGCTGAAAAGCCTGTTTTTGTGCTGTACTGCCCTATGGCTAGATGACTCTGTAGCAGCTTGTCCACCAGCCTTGTCGGGAAACAGCCCCTCAGGGCCTTTTTAAATCAATTACTCTGTAGGCCGATAGGTTCTTGATTTGTCAGGGAGTCAAAGGTTACAGGGAGATGGCAGGATGATGGAGTTGAGAGGGATAAATCAGCCATGATGAATGGCAGACCAGACTTGATGGGCCAAATGGCCTAATTCTACACATGTATTATGGTCTAAACCTATGCCCCCAAGATGCTGGTTTTTGGAAAAAAGACCGTGTGCATCACCCTACCTCTGCCCTCACGGTTTTATACACCTCCGTAAGGTCACCCCTTGGTCTCTTATAGTCCGAGTAATAAAATCCCAGCCTGCCCAATGTCTCCCTATACTCAGGCCCTCACATCCGGGCAACGCGCTCATAAATCTTGTTTCCACCCTTTTCGGCTTAATTTTGCCTTTACTGTGACAGTGTGGGTGGCAGGATGCAGATATGTCTCTACCAAAGGAGGTGTAAGGCGCCCTTTCCCTCCGCTCGCCTGCAGGTCACCCTTGGGCAAGGTGTAGCACCTGCTTAGCCCCCGATCAGGGTCATACGAAGCCATGGGAGCAGGTGGTGGATGGTCATATGAGCAGCTGGTTATGTGACCACCGACGCCAGCAGACCATCTTTGAAGTGTATTGATAATGGTTGGGATCACCCGTCTTGTAAAGACACTGCTCAGAAGAAGGCAATGGCAAACCATTTCAGGAGAAAAATTTGCCAAGAGCAATCATGGTCACTGAGGTCATTATTACCATCCAGTAGGAGGTGCAGGAGCCTGAAGATCCACACTCAAACACTCAAAGTCAGGTTTTGTATCACTGGCATGTGTCACGAAACAAGTTGCTTTGTAGCAACAGGACACTACACCGCAAGTCATAAAAACTGTAAATTACAATTAGCATATATAAAAAATTAATTAGTACACAAAGAGAGGGGAAACTAGAGATGTAGTAATCGTGCATTCATTGTCCATTCAGAAATCTGATGGCAGAGGGAAAGAAACTGATGGTGGGGCAAAATTGCTGTCAACGGCATGAGTTGCAACATAAAAGGCAGACAAAATCGGAAAGGGTGAGTACAGGACTGAAGATGTTGATTCTGAATGCACACAGTATACAGAATACGGTAGATGAACTTGTAGCACAGTTGCAGATTGGCAGGTGTGATGATGTAGGCATCACTGAATCATGGAATCATGGCTGAAAGATCATAGCAGAGAACTTAATGTCCAAGGATACACATTGTATTGAAAGGACAGGCAGGAAGGCCAAGGGAGTAGCGTTGCTCTGTTGGTAAAAAACGCAGTCAAATCATTAGAAAGAGGTAACATCGGATCAGAAGGTGTTGAATCATTGTGGATAGCCCTAGGGAACTGCAAGGGTATAAAGACCCTGATGGGAGTTGTATACAGACCCCCAAACAGTAGTAAGGATGTGGTCTCCAAGTTACAATGGGAGGTAGAAAATGCATGTCAAAAGGGCAATGTTACAATGGTCATGGGGGATTTCAATAAGCAGATAGATTGGGAAGATCAGGTTGGCGCTGGTTTACAGGAGGGAGAATTTCTAGAGTGCCGAGGAGACGGCTTTTTAGAGCAGCTCGTGGTTGAGCCCACTAGGGGATCAGCTATTCTGGATTAGGTGTTGTGCAACAAACCAGAATTGATTAGAGATCTTAAGGTAAAGGAACCCTGAGGGACAAATGATCCTAATATGATCAAATTCACCCTAAGATTTGAGAAGGAGAAGCTAAAGTCAGATGTATCAGTGTTACAGTGGAGTAAAGGGAATTACAGAGGCATAAAGGAGCAGTTGGCCAGAATTGATTGGAAAGGAACACTGGCAGGATGTCAGTAATTTCTGGAAGCAATTCGGAAGGCACAGGATATATACATCCCAAAGAGGAAGAACTAAAGGTGAGATGACAAACCGTGCCTAACAAGAGAAGTTTCAGCCAATATAAAAGCCAAAGTGTGGGTGTATAAGATTAGTAGGAGGCAAAGATTCATGGGAAGTTAGAGGATTGGGAAGCTTTTATAAAACAACAGGAGGCAACTAAAAAAGTTATTAAGAAGGTAAACAAATGACAAACAAGAGAAAATCTGCAGATGGTGGTGGAATCTGAAAGTAAGCTAGCCAATAATATTAAAAAGGATACCAAAAGTTTCTTCAGAGACATAAAGTGTAAAAGAGAGGTGAGAGTGGATATCGGACTGCTGGAAAACGATGCTGGAGAGGTAGTAATGGGGGACAAGGAAATGGCTGACAAACTGAATAAGTATTTTGCATCAGTCTTCACTGTGGAAGCCACTAGCTGTATGCCAATAGTTCGAGAGTGTCAGCGGTCATGAAATATATGAAGCTGCCATTACTAGAGAGAAGGTTCTTGGGAAACTGAAAGGTCTGAAGGTAGATAAGTCACCTGGACCAGATGGTGTACAGCCCAGGGTTCTGGAAGAGGTGGCTGAAGAGATTGTGGAGGCATTAGTAATGATCTTTCAAGAACTTCTAGATTCTGGAAGACTGGAAAATTGTAAATGTCACTCCACTCTTCAAGAAGAAGGAGATGCAGAAGAAGATAATTACAGGCCAGTTAGTCTGACCTCACTGGTTAGGAAGGCATTGGAGTCGATTGTTAAGGATTTGATTTTGGGCTACTTGGAGGCACATGATAAAATAGGCCGTAGTCAGCATGGTTTCCTGACAAATCTGTTGGAATTCTTCGAAGAAATAGCAAGCATGACAGACAAAGGAGATTCAATTGATGTTGTGTATTTGGACTTTCAGAAGGTCTTTGACGAGGTGCCACACATGGGGCTGCTTAACTAGCTATCAGCATGTGGTATTACAGGAAAGAATTTAGCATGGATAAAGCAGTGGCTGACTGGCAGGAGGCAAAAGGTGGGAATGAAGGGAGACTTTCCTGGTCGGCTGCCAGTGACTAGTGGTGTTCCATAGGGGTCTGTGTTGGGACCGATTCCTTTTACATTATTTGTCAATGATTTGGATGATGGAATTGATGGCTTTGTTGCAAAGTTTGCAGTTGATACAAAGATAGCTGGAGGAGCAGGTAGTTTTGAGGAAGTAGACTACTGAAGGACAGACAGATTAGAAGAATGGGCAAAGAAGTGGCAGATGGAATTCAGTGTCGGGAAGTGTATGGTCATGCACTTTGGTAGAGGAAATGAAAGGGTTGACTGTTTTCTAAATGGAGAGAAAATATAATGAAATTGAGTCCTTGTGCAGGATTCCCTAAAGATTAATTTGCAGGTTGAGTTAGTGGTGAAGAAGGCAAATTCATTTCAAGAGGACTTGAATATAAAAACAAGAATGTAATGTTGAGACTTTATAAAGCACTGGTGAGGCTTCACTTGGAGTATTGTGAGCAGTTGTGGCACCTTCTCTTAGAAAAGACACGCTGAAACTGGAGAGGGTTCAAAGGAGGTTCACTGAAATGATTCCAGGATTGAATGGCTTGTCATATGAAGAGTGTTTGATGGTTCTGGGCCTGTATTCAAAGGTTCAATTTAATGTCAGAGAAATGTATACAATATACATCCTGAAATGTATTTTCTTCACAAAACATCCACGAAAACAGAGAAGTGCCCCAAAGAATGAACGACAGATAAACGTGAGAACTCCAAAGTCCCCCCCCCCCAGCTCCCCCCTCCTGCACGTAAGCGGCGACGATCAACAATCCCCCCTCCCCCCACTAGCAAAACAAAAAGTGCACCCGCTACAGAGCACAAGTGTGAGCTGGGTGATAGCAAAGACACAGACCTTGCAGTTACCCCAAAGACTATCGCAATTCATCTGGCATTCGGCAGCCCACGGGTTCTCTCCCTCCCTAATAAAGGAGCCGGAGGTGTCCCCCATTTTCACAGCGAGCAGAAGACATAACAACAACTCGCTGGTTTATGATGTTAAAAAGTTTGTTTCGTCGCTTTTTACGAGCTCTGTGCCCAAAGATTGCGAAGATCTTGGGTTTTTGGGCCCGTGGCGAAAGATTTTCCAGGCTCCTTGACGGCACACAAGTCTCTTGCTGTGACACCGACCTTTGATCCGCCCGTCTCCAGAGCCCTGAGATCTGAGGCTTTCAAACACTAGGCCGCCTCTCAGGCCGACCCCTTGGCGTACCGAACAATGGCTCAGTCTGAGTCCCGAGGATGGGTCCCGTTCCTGCAAAGAACCGAAGTCTGCGTGTAACTCCAGCTCAGGGTCTTCAAAAACACCCTGAAAGGGAAAAATAGAGATATTAAAGATGGAAATAGAGCTGTTTCTGAAGATGTAAGCAAAGGTGACGCCGTTTGGCATCTGTATTCACTGGAATTCAGAAGAATGAGGGCAATGTCTTTCAAGGCCTTGTTAGAGTGGACGTGGAGAACATGTTTCCAAAGGTGGGAGAGCGTAAGACCAGAGGTCAGAGCCTCAGAATAGAGGGGTGCCCTTTTAGAACGGAGGTGAGGGGGAATTTCTTTAGCCAGAGAGTGGTGAATCTTTGCCACAGGCAGCTGTGGAGGCCAAGTCTTTATGTATATTTAAGACAGAGGTTGATGGGTTCTCGATTGGTCAGGGCGTGAAGGGATTCGGGGAGAAGGCAGGAGATTCCGGCTGAGAGGAAAATTGGATCAGCCATGATGAAATGGCAGAGCAGACTCGATGGGCCAAA
Source organism: Hypanus sabinus (assembly GCF_030144855.1). Taxonomy (NCBI): domain Eukaryota; kingdom Metazoa; phylum Chordata; class Chondrichthyes; order Myliobatiformes; family Dasyatidae; genus Hypanus; species Hypanus sabinus. The sequence continues at coordinate 6,854,861 of NC_082711.1, read as the reverse complement.
TGGTCTAAATCTACTCCTATGTCTTATGCTCTAAGCTGTTTCTAACATGTTGAGCGTGTGTCTCAGGCTCCTGTACCTCCTTGGTGGTAGCAATGAGAAGAGGGTATGTCCTGGGTGATGAGAGGCCCGTATTGACACATATGACTTTATTGAGGCATCGTGCTGGGGAGGCTAGTGCCCATGATGGAGCTGGCTGAATTTACAACTTTCTGCAGCCTTTTCTGATCCTGTGCTCTGGCCCCACCATACCAGACAGTGATGCAACCAGCTAGAATGTTCTCCATGGTACATGTGTAGAGATTTGCGAGTGTCCTTGGTGACGTACCAAATCTCCTCAAATTCTTAATGAAATATGGCTGCTGCCGTGCCTTCTTTGTAATTGCAACAATATGCTGGGCCCGGGATAGATCCTCAGAGATGTTAACACCAAGGAACTTGAAACTGCTCACCCTTTCCACTGCTGATCCCTCTGGTGTGTGTTCCCTCAACTTCCCCTTCCTGAAGTCCACAGTCAGTTCCTTGGTCTTTACTAATGTTGAGTTCCAGGTTGTTTTGACATCAGTTAACCAGCTGACCTATCTCAGTCCTGTTCATCTCCTCATCATCTTCCTGCCATCACGGACGTTTACACTACACGCTGCATCCGCAAAGCAAACTGTGTTATGAAGGACCCCCAAGCATCCCTCATACAATCTCTTCTCCTTCCTGCCGTCTGAGAAAAGGCACTGAAGCATTCGGGCTCTCACGGCCAGACTATATAACAGTTTCTTCCCCCGAGCTATCAGAATCCTCAATACCCAGAGCCTGGACTGACACCAACTTACTGCCCTATTGTCCTGTTTATTATTTATTGTAATGCCTGCATTGTTTTGTGCACTTTATGCAGTCCTGGGTAGGTCTGTAGTTTAGTTTTTTTTCTGTGTTGTTTTTATGTAGTTTTTGTACTGTGTCATGTAACACCATGGTCCTGAAAAACGTTGTCTCATTTTTACTGTGTACTGTACCAGCAGTTATGATCGAAATGACAATAAAAGTGACTTGACTTGAACCCTTGTACCCTACCTTGCTATTCCTTTTCAAACTACTTACTTATTTTGTAATTTATAGTTATTTTATATCTCAGCACTGTACTGCTGCCACAAATCGAAAACAATTCACAACAAAGAACAGAGAACAGTTCAGCCCAGGAACAGGCCATTCGGCCCTCAGTGCTGTGCTGAACCAGCTACAAAGCAAATGAAAAACACTCAAAACGAATCCCTCCTACCTACACCACGTCCCCATCCCTCCATCTTCCGCACATCTATGTGCCTGTCTAAACGTCTCTGAAAAGCCTCCGATGTATTTGTATCTACACCAGGCTGCAGGTTCCAGGCATTCACCACTCTCCGAGTAAAAAACTTTACCCTCACGTCCCCCTTGAACCTACCCCCTCTCCCCTCAATGCAGGCCCTCTGGTATTAGACATTTCCACCCTGGGAAACAGGTTGTCTCAGTCCACTCTGTCTATGCCTCTCAATCTGGTAAACCTCTATCAGCTCTCCAACGATCCAGAGAAAACAACCCTCATGATAGCACACGCCCTCTAAACCAGGCAGCGTCCTGGTAAATGTCTTCTGCAGCCTCTCCATCCTTCCTTTAGTGGGGCGACCAGAACTACGCAATACTGCAGATGTGGCTTAACCAGAGTTTTACAAAGTTGCAGCACGACCTCTTGATTTTTGAACTCAATGCCTCAGCTAACAAAATAAGCTTTCTGAATCACCTTGTTGATCTGTGTAGCCTCTTTCAAGGAGCTGTGAACTTGGACCCCAGGATCTCTCTGCTCTGCAATATTATTAAGGGTCTTGACCTTAACTGTGTCCTGTCTCCTTGCATTTGCCCTACCAAGGTGCAACACCTCACATTTGACCGGATTAAACTCCACCTGCCATTTCTCAGCCCATCTCTGCAGCTGATCTATATCGCACTGTATTCTTTATCAGCCGCCTACACTAGCCACAACTCCACCATCTTGCAAATTTACTAACCCACCCACTTACATTTTCATCCAGGTCATCACAAACAGCAGGGGTCCCAGCGCAGATCCCTGTGGAACTCCACTAATTACAGACCTCCAGCTCGATCAGTCCCTTCAACCACTACCCTGAAACCGAACAGCCAATTCATCCAGGTCATCACAAACAGCAGGGGTCCCAGCGCAGATCCCTGCGGAACTCCACTAAGTACAGACCTCCAGCTCGATCAGTCCCTTCAACCACTACCCTGAAACCGAACAGACAATTCACAACAGGCCCCATGCATCTTCATCTTCTGGATTAGCCTCTCGCGAGGGGCCTTGCCAAATGCCTTACTAAAATCCATGTAGACAACACCCACTGCCCAATCCTCACCAAGAAACTCAATCAAGCTGGTAGGATACGACCTGCCACGTGTTGGCTCTCCCTAGTGAAGCGACGGATTTCCAATGAAACTCAATCAAGCTGGTAGGATACGACCTGCCACGTGTTGGCTCTCCCTAATGAGGCGACGGATTTCCAATGAAACTCAATCAAGCTGGTAGGATACGACCTGCCACGTGTTGGCTCTCCCTAATGAGGCGACGGATTTCCAATGAAACTCAATCAAGCTGGTAGGATACGACCTGCCACGTGTTGGCTCTCCCTAATGAGGCGACGGATTTCCAATGAAACTCAATCAAGCTGGTAGGATACGACCTGCCACGTGTTGGCTCTCCCTAATGAGGCGACGGATTTCCAATGAAACTCAATCAAGCTGGTAGGATACGACCTGCCACGTGTTGGCTCTCCCTAATGAGGCAACGGATTTCCAATGAAACTCAATCAAGCTGGTAGGATACGACCTGCCACGTGTTGGCTCTCCCTAATGAGGCGACGGATTTCCAATGAAACTCAATCAAGCTGGTAGGATACGACCTGCCACATGTTGGCTCTCCCTAATGAAGCGACGGATTTCCAATGAAACTCAATCAAGCTGGTAGGATACGACCTGCCACGTGTTGGCTCTCCCTAATGAGGCGACGGATTTCCAATGAAACTCAATCAAGCTGGTAGGATACGACCTGCCACGTGTTGGCTCTCCCTAATGAGGCGACGGATTTCCAATGCTCATATATTCTATTCCTAAGAATTTTCTCCAGCAATTTCCCTACAACTGATGTAAGACTCACTGGGCTATAGTTCGCAGGATCTTCCCTCGGTCCCTTCTTAAATAAAGGTACAACAGTAGCCACTCGCCAGTCCTTCGGGACCTTGCCTGTGCCTAGAGAGGGCATGAAGTCATGTGTCAAGGGCCTAACAATCTCATCTTTTGCCTCCTTCAATATCCTGGGGTAAATCCTACCAGGCCCTGGGGACTTATCCACCTGAAGCTAAATCCTCATTAGGGACTTTTCTCACATTCTCTGCATCCAAGCAGATAATCTCCCTTTATCCCTGAGTTGTCCAGTCCTCTCCTTAGTTATCCCCTTACTCTTGGTGTGTGTATAGAATGCCTCAGGATTCACCTTAATCTTACTTGCCAAGGACTTTCCATGGCCCCTCCTGGCTCTCCAAATTCCCTTCTTTTCTGGCTTCTTTACAGACTTTATGTGTTTCATTTGATCCTGACTTATGCAGCTTTACATACTTCTCCATTTTTCTTCCGGACTAAATTCATCACCTCTCTGGATATCCAAGGTTTTCATCCCCGTCCTTCCTTCTAACAGGAATGTACCGATCCTGTACTCTGTGCAATTGATAGTTAAACACCCTCCATGTGAAAAATACTGTTCCCAGTTCTTAGCCCCTGCCTAATGCCCTGTAATTTAAAACTGTCCCACAAGGACCTTGATGCACCATCAATAACTCTCAGAGACGGGAGGCGAATGACAGGCTTTTATTAGCTGCAAGAAATGACCACACAACATTTCAGAGACTGAGGGAGGAGCAGTGTCTCCAATCGCCTTTATACAGGGGTCTGTGGGAGGAGACAGCAAGGAGCAGTCAGCGAGGGGGGGGGGGGGGCGTGTCCAGACAGGTATATGTAGTTCACCACAGGACCATACCTATCCCTATCTACAGTTATCCTGAAAGTTAAGTTGTGGTCACTGTTCCCTCACGCACTGAGAGGTCAATCACTTGGCCAGGCCCCAATACATGGACCATCCACGTATTGATTTATGAAACCTTCCTGGACACACTTAACAAATTCAGCCCCATCTAAAGATGGCCCCAGTTTATATCAGGGAAGTTGAAATCCCCCGTGACAACAACCCCGGTATTTTTCACACATTTCCTTAATCTGATTACGTATCTGCTCCTCGATGTCCCCGCTGGCTATGGTGGGGGGGGGGGGGGTCTGTGGTATAATCCCAGTGCACCCTTCCTATTCCTGAGTTGTACCCAAATGGACTCAGTGTCTGACCCCTCCATCATGCCTCCTCTGAGTGTAGCTGTGATATTGTCGCTGGTTAATAGGGCAACTCCCCCTCTTTTACCTCCTCCTCTGTCTTTTTTAAAACTTCGAAAACCTGGTACATTAATCACCCATTCCTGCCCTTCTCTCAACCAAGTCTCAGAAATGGCCCTAACATCGTAGTTCCATGTACTGATCCATGCTCCAAGTTCAACTCCTTTACCCATAAAACTCCTAGCATTAAAATATACACATCATACCCGCTATTTTGATCTTGCCCTCCGCCACTTTCCCTGACATCTGCCTTCCAATCCGACGCTGCCCAGTCAGTAAGACCTGGGGCTCCGGTTCCCAGCCCCTGCAAAATTAGTTTCAACTCTCCCGAGTAGAAAACCTCGCAGCCAGGATACCGGTTCCCCTCCAGTCCAGGTGCAACCCGTCCCTCTTGCACAAGTCACCCCTTCCCCAGTAAAGCTTCCGAAGAACCCTCCACCCTCTTCGCCGCCACTCACTCATACGTGCTATCACCCCATTCCTACCTGCACAGGGAGTCATCCGCAATTACAACTTTATGTATAAATCAGTAATATAATAAATCGGATTCAGGGTAGGGTTAGTAGGGGGATGAAGACGGAGAATTCGCCAGCCTGACTGATGCGGCGCAGCTTGCCTCCGTTCCGTGACCGAGATCCCTCCGGAGCCGGACGGGGAGTGAAGCCCGTTGCAGGAGTCGGAGCCCGGGGGTCGTCACCCCTCCGCCACGCTAGGCGGCGCCAGACAGCACCTCTCCCGAGCTCCCTCCGCCATGCTAGGCGGCGCCAGACAGCACCTCTCCCGAGCTCCCTCCGCCACGCTAGGCGGCGCCAGACAGCACCTCTCCCGAGCTCCCTCCGCCACGCTAGGCGGCGCCAGACAGCACCTCTCCCGAGCTCCCTCCGCCACGCTAGGCGGCGCCAGACAGCACCTCTCCCGAGCTCCCTCCGCCACGCTAGGTGGCGCCAGTCAGCGCCTCTCCCGCCAGCATCAAACATGGCGAGGCTATGACAGTGCGCGAAAGGAGTATGCGCGGGTGTCGGTGCCGCGCCCGTCTCCCCATGATCCCTCACGTGACCCAGGCGATCATGTGACTTCCCTCAGACGCGCTTGCGACCAGACAGAGAAGGTGAGGGTGCGGGGTGAGTGGTTGGAGTGTAGCAGGAGGTGTGGAGGCACAGGGGAGAATGGCTGTGGGGAGCGGGATGATGGGGAGAAACATTGGACAAACAAGGTAGCGCTTGACAGACAGACACGAACAGGATGGGTGAGCAGGGGGCAAGTACAAAGATGGGTGGTGGTGTGGGGTGAACCAGAGACTGCACCACTGACAGAGGAAAATAGAACCAGAGCCGGTGAATGCAAAGGCGTAAAACCTGAGAAGGCACAAACTGTTTTCTAAACAGGGAGAAAATTCAAAAAATCTGAGGTGCAAAGGGACTTGGGAGTCCTTGTGCAGGATTCCTTAAAAGTGAGTTTGCAGGTTGAGTCGGTGGTCAGGAAGACATTCATTTCGAGAGGACTAGACTATAAAAACAAAGATGTGATGCTCTTTAAGGCATTGGTCTTGGAGTATCTGTGAGCAGTTATCCAGGAGAGGTTGTGCTTATGTTGGAGAGGGTCCAGAGGAGTTTCATGGAAATGAAGGGGTTTGATGGCTTTGAGCTGGAGTTTAGAAGAATGGTGGGGGGGGGAGTAAAATATCGTTGAAACTTATGTATGGGAAGGCCCATTAGACATGGAGAGGATGTTTCTTATAGTAGGTGAGTGGAGGACCAGAGACTACAGCCTCAATATAGAGGGACGTCCATTTATAACAGAGATGAGGAGGGATTTCTTTTGCCAGAGGGTGGTGGAATTCATTGCCACAGGCAGCTGTGGAGGCCAAGTCACTGGGTATATTTAAGGCAGAGGTTGATAGGTTCTTGATTAGTCAGGGCATTAAAGGTCACTGGGAGAAGGCAGGAGAATAGGGTTGTGAGGGAACCATATCATCAGTCATGGTGGAACAAAATCGATGGGCTGAATGGCCTAATTCTGATCTGATGTCTATGAGATCTGCGGTGTTCAGTGGCTGCAGTATGTGAGCAGAGTCCGATGAAACTGGCTGTATTTAACTGAATAATTTCAAACCCTTTGCAGACGCAGGTGGTAAGAAATGTCCATGTGTGCCCAGTCCTGGCATCGCAACTCCATCTAACCGTGGGTAAGAGTCGGCGCAGCCAGGAGAGAGGATTGCACTGGGGTCAACAGCCAGTGGCGACTGGGAGCAGAAGTCAGAAGCTCGATCGGCGATGTGGGAACAATGAGTAACAGCTACACAGAAAGTGAGTTAGTGTGACAGTGTCACTGTGTGTAATCCTTGTGAAATCAGCTTCCCCGGGTGTGAGTGTGTGTGACAATGTCACCGTGTGTACTCCCGGTGAAATCAGCTTCCCCGGGTGTGAGTGTGTGTGACAATGTCACCGTGTGTACTCCCGGTGAAATCAGCTTCCCCGGGTGTGAGTGTGTGTGACAATGTCACCGTGTGTACTCCCGGTGAAATCAGCTTCCCCGGGTGTGAGTGTGTGTGACAATGTCACCGTGTGTACTCCCGGTGAAATCAGCTTCCCCCGGGTGTGAGTTAGTGTGAAAGTTTCACCGTGTGTACTCCCGGTGAAATCAGCTTCCCCCGGGTGTGAGTTAGTGTGAAAGTTTCACCGTGTGTACTCCCGGTGAAATCAGCTTCCCCCGGGTGTGAGTTAGTGTGAAAGTTTCACCGTCTGTACTCCCGGTGATATCAGCTTCCCCGGGTGTGAGTGTGTGTGACAATGTCACCGTGTGTACTCCCGGTGAAATCAGCTTCCCCCGGGTGTGAGTTAGTGTGAAAGTTTCACCGTCTGTACTCCCGGTGATATCAGCTTCCCCGGGTGTGAGTGTGTGTGACAATGTCACCGTGTGTACTCCCGGTGAAATCAGCTTCCCCCGGGTGTGAGTTAGTGTGACAGTGTCACCGTCTGTACTCCCGGTGATATCAGCTTCTTCTTTTAGTGTGAGACTGTGCTTCAATCTGGTAAATGTTTTTTTCTGTCAGGAGCAATATCATAGTACTGTGTGTTGAGCTTTGTGTTGCATGTGCACTTTATGTCAGCTTGTGCATACAGTGTGTAGAATACATTTTGTTATCTGGTAGTATTGTTCTTCGTGTCCAGCCGCTGCCAGTAGCCTGTGCCTGTGCTCTGGATATCGTTCCCTCTCAACTGCACGGTTGCATGGTAATTGAATGCATGCCACGCACATATCTTTCGTGGCCGCACAGCAAAGCAGTTTTATTTTGTGCCTTTATAAAGTGCCATGCAGTTTTCAGACTGTCTTAATAATTCCTTCTCAGAGCAATGGTCGGTGTGTGTAATTTGAGGGAACGTTGGTTCTGGGCCGCTCTTTCACATTGTGTCCAGGCATCACCCATCTTCTTCGAGTCTCCTCGGGTTGAGGTCTATGAAGCTTCAGTTGGTGTCTCGTTGGGATAGCTAGCCCCACGGCCAACTTCTTTCACTTTGCTGCTGTGTTTGGGATAGTCCGTGGCAGGGTTATCTGTTAACATTACTGTACATTCCCTGTGGGAATTATGTGCTGTCTTTTGCACCTTGGTCCTCGATGAGCGATATCTTGTTTGGCTCTCTACGTTCTGTACATGTATACGGCTGAATGATAACTTGAACTTGATAAGACATAAGATCAGAATCAGGCCTTCTGATCCGTTGTTTCTGCCCCACTATTCCATCATGGCTGATTTATTATCTCCTGCCTTCTCCCTATAACCTTTGATGCTCTGACTAATCAAGAATTCATCAACCTCTGCCTTGAATATACCCAGATAATTCTCCTCACACAGCCACCTGTGGCAACGAATTCCACAGATTCGCTCCTCTCTGGCTAAAGAAATTCCCCTTCATGTCCCTTCTAACTGGATGTTCCTCTATTCCCAGGCTATTCTGTCTGGTCCTTGACTCCCCCCACCATAGGAAGCATCCTCTCCAATCCACTCTAACGAGGCCTTTCAGCATTCAATTGGTTTTGCAGTGTAATCACTGTGATTATTCTGTATGTCAGTAAATGAACAAAGAGCAGGACAGGATATTTGATCCACGATGGAAGTGCCAACCATAATGGCAATTTAAAGCTGTCTCCTCTGCCTGTTCATGGTATGTTAGTGTTACAAAGTCATACAACAGGAAAACAGGCCCTTTGGCCCATTCCTCCATGCTGACTGTGTTTATTTTTATTTATTTATTTAGAGATACAGTGCGGTTAGCCTTTCTGCCTCAGAGAGCACTGCCACCCAGCAACCCTCCAATTTAACCCTCGCCTACTCACAGGTCAATTTACAATGACCAGTTAATCTAGTGGTACGTCTTTGGACGGTGGGAGGAAACTGGAGCACCTGGTGGAAACCCACACACTTCTGGGGAGGAGACACAGATGTGACCCATTAACTTGCTAACCCACCCAGAGCTTTTCCCATTTGATAGCATTTGGCCCATTGCCCTCTAATCCCCTCCTGTCGTTATTGTTGCATCTTCCCCCTTGCATGGTTTCACCTATCACCTGCCAGCTTTCCCCTCCGTGTCACTCTGGATTTCCAGCACCTACAGAATCTCTTCGGTTCATTGAGAAGGCTTTTAAACATTTGTAATGTTCCCGCCTCAATCGCTGTTTCTGGCAGCTCATTTCAAACGTGCACTGTCCTTTGTATGCAGAAGCTGCTGCCCCCGATGTCCCTTTTAAATCTCTTGCCCTGTCTGTACCCTCATGATCTTCTATCCTTTGATCAGGTCACCTTTCAATTCCCCAAGTTCTGGAGAATGAAGTCCTGCTCCACCTGACTTCTCCTTGTAACCCAGGGCCCCGAGTCCAGTCAGCATCCATTTTGGCTCTTGTTCTAGTTGAATAACGTCACTCCGATAACAGGGTGCCCAAAACTCTACCCTAGTGGTCACCAACCTTTTCAAGCCCAAGATCCCCTACCTCGGCCTTAGTAAAAGGCAAGATTGACCCCAGATCGATTAGTTACACGCATGCGCACCAGGACAGTAAAACCCCGCAACCTGGAAGTAGAAATAATGCATAAACACCAGGGGTAACCACCCTTTATTGCACCGTGGACCGGTTTAATATCGACAATATTTTTGTGGGGGAGGGTGTGTGTTAAACACGACGGGAATACACCGATACTCGAAGCAGGTTCCTCATGTCCAGTCTATTCCGCTATTTAGTTTTCACGGCTCTCGGCACTTAGCTTCTGTCCCGCCTGCTCACGTTTTTTCCGCTGAAAAATCTCAGCGGGTTCATCTTTGAGTGCAGGGTGCTTGGTCTCAGGGTACCGAAGCAGTTTTGAGGGCTTCATTGCCTCATTGGACAGCCTCCCGGCCCGAGCTCCAGCCTCTGCCCACCTGCCACCAGATGCCTTGGCCAGGTGCGACTGGTCGTGGGTGAGGTGAGAGGACAAGGTCAGGGCTGGAGGTCCCCGTGCCGGGGCTGCAGTGGTCGCAGTCCGGAGAGAGCGACCCAGTGAGCGAGGGGTGCGACAGTTTGTTTCGGCCGATTGTAGCGAGGTAGCTGCTCTGATACTTACGAAACCTTGAACCTGAATTAGGTCAGCTGTGAATATTTCAGCCCCGGGTTCCCCATGAACATTCGGTGTGGTAAACAGGTTCAGAGGTGGCGCCCATCTGTCCGCGCTCCAGGCCAGTATCGTCGGCACTTCCCGCCGGCCGCGCTCCGGGCCAGTAGCATCGGCACTTCCCGCCGGCTGTGCTCCGGGCCAGTATCGTCGGCACTTCCCGCCGGCCGCGCTCTGGGCCAGTAGCATCGGCACTTCCCGCCGGCCGCGCTCCGGGCCAGTAGCATCGGCACTTCCCGCCGGCCGCGCTCCGGGCCAGTAGCATCGGCACTTCCCGCCGGCCGCGCTCCGGGCCAGTAGCATCGGCACTTCCCGCCGGCCGCGCTCCAGGCCAGTAGCATCGGCACTTCCCGCCGGCCGCGCTCCAGGCCAGTAGCATCGGCACTTCCCGCCGGCCGCGCTCCGGGCCAGTATCGTCGGCACTTCCCGCCGGCCACACACCGGGCCAGTAGCATCGGCACTTCCCGCCGGCCGCACTCCGGGCCAGTAGCATCGGCACTTCCCGCCGGCCGCGCTCCGGGCCAGTAGCATCGGCACTTCCCGCCGGCCGTGCTCCGGGCCAGTAGCATCGGCACTTCCCGCCGGCCGCGCTCCGGGCCAGTAGCATCGGCACTTCCCGCCGGCCGCGCTCCAGGCCAGTAGCATCGGCACTTCCCGCCGGCCGCACTCCGGGCTCATAGCATCGGCACTTCCCGCCGGCCGCGCTCCGGGCCAGTAGCATCGGCACTTCCCGCCGGCCGCGCTCCGGGCCAGTAGCATCGGCACTTCCCGCCGGCCGTGCTCCGGGCCAGTATCGTCGGCACTTCCCGCTGGCCGCGCTCCGGGCCAGTATCGTCGGCACTTCCCGCCGGCCGTGCTCCGGGCCAGTAGCATCGGCACTTCCCGCCGGCCGCGCGAGGCGAACACTGGCGCGAGGGTATCACTGTGTTTAGGTGACTGATGACCTCACAGTTCAACAGTGGCCATGACGGGAAATGAGGAAATATCGTTTCCTCGCGGCCCGGTGGTTGGGGACCTCTGAATTACACTGTGTAGTGCGTGGTGGGGGAGCGACACGCATGCGCACTGGGCAGGAAGAACGGAATTAAAACTCTGTAACCCGGAAATGATCTCTCAACAGTATTTGTGTATTTATTTTTTATTTTTTTGGGGATCTACTGGGGAAGTCTCAAAGATCGACGGGTTGTCGACCACTACTGTACGCAGTGGGGCAGCAGAGAGGTGTAGCAGTTAATGTAAGGCTTTACCGCGCCGGAGATCGCTGTCTGTAAGGAGTCTGCATGTTCTCCCCATGACTGTCGGTCCTTCTGGTGATCCGGTTTCCTCCGATGTTCCAAAGGCGAGCGGGTTGGGGTTACTGAGTTGTGGGTATGCTGTGTGGGTGCCGGAAGTGTGCCCCCCCCCCCCCAGCACAATTCTTGCTGGTGTAATTGGCGTTAAGCAAGACATGTCTCTGTATGTTTCAGTGCCGTACTTGGGACAAACAAAAGCTCTTCTCTTGTGCCAAGTTGAGGCTACCCTCAGGGTGGAAGAACAACACCTTGTATTCCATCTGGGTACCCTCCAGCCTGGTGGCATGAATATCGATTTCCCCTTCTGGTGAACAGAATCCCATCCCCACCCCTATTCCCCACTCTGACATTTCACTTCAACCTGCCCGGGGTCCCCTCCCTGATCCCTTTCTCCTTCTGTCCACTCTCCTCTCCTCTCAGATTCCTTCTTCTCCAGCCCTTTACCTTGTCCAACCCACCTGGCTTCACCCACCACCCAGCTATCCTCCACCCGCTTCCTTTCCAGTCCCGAAACGTTGACTGTTCATTCGTTTCCATAGATGCTGCCTGGTCTTCAGAGCTTTTCAGTTCAGCCTTGTACAGCTGCAGTTGCTGTACTCTGCCTCTACCGGTGAGGACCAGTGTGGCGGGGAGGGTCTTGGTCTGGAACGTCAACTGTTTATCCCTCTCCATAGACGCTGCCTGACCTGCCGAGCTCCTCCAGCGTTTTGTGTGTGTTGCTCTGGACTTCCAGCATCGGCAGGATTTTGTGTGCTTGCAGCTTGCCAAATGTAGTTTTCACCTGTGGTGCTTCTTCCAGGATGCAGGGTAAATTTATTACCAGAGTACACGTACGTCCCCATGAACAATGCTGATGATCATTTCACGTGCGAAGGGGTCCAAACGACTCACTGAAGGGTGCCCAGCAGCTGTGGCAGGAGCTGGAGCTGCCACCACCTCCTACAGAGTGAACCCAGTGATGTGGGTGACAACTCCCAGATGAGCTCAATGCCCTCGATGCTGCTTTGACTGTCAAAACATGAAGGCAGCTTCACGATTTCCCAGGGCCGCCACTGACTGAGATTTCAGTCGGCTGAGGCTGCAGTGAGAAGGGTGAACCCACAGAGAGCAGCCGGCCCCGACCCGCGCTGGTCGGCTGGCTGGGGAGAGTGATTCTTTCTCTCGACCCCTCCCCTCCCTGGCAAACAGCTGTGCAGGCCAAGTCATATTTAAGTAGAGGTTGACAGGTGCTTAAGGGCAGATAAGGTTTCGAGGAGATTGGGGTTGAGAGGGAAAATAAATCGGCCGTGATGGAATGGTGGAGCAGACTCGATGGGCCGAGTGGCCTAGTTCTGCTCCTGTGTCTGATGATCCAAAGATGTAAATTCATTAAACGTGTTGCCCTTGCCCATTGTCGGACATAAGCACGAGATTCTGCAGATGCAGGAAATCTGGAGCAACGCACACAAAATGCTGGTGGAATGCAGCAGGCCAGGCAGCATCTATAGGGAGAGTTACAGTCGATGTTTTGGGCCGAGATCCTTTGTCAGGACTAATTGAAAGAAGAGATAGTAAGAGATTTGAGAGGGGGAGGGGGAGATCCGAAATGATAGGAGAAGACCGGAGGGGGTGGGATGGTGGAAAGTTGATTGGCAAAAGGGATACAGAGCTGGAGAATGGAAAGGATCATGGGACGGGAGGCCTAGGGAGAAAGAAAGGGGGAGGGGAGCACCAGAGGGAGATGGAGAACAGGTAAGGAGTGATTGTGAGAGGGACAGAGACAGAAAAAAGAGAGGGGAAAAAAGGGAATGAATGAATAAATAAATAAGGGATGGGTAAGAAGGGGAGGGGGGCATTAACGGGTTAGAGAAATCAATGTTCATGCCATCAAGTTGGGGGCTACCCAGACGGTATAGAAGGTGTTGTTCTTCCAACCTGAGTGTGGCTTCATCTTGATAGTAGAGGAGGCCATGGATAGACATATCAGAACGGGAATGGGACGTGGAATTAAAATGTGCGGCCACTGGGAGATCCTCAGGTGTTCAGTGAAACGGTCTCCCAGTCTGTGTCGGGTCTTGCCAATATATAAAAGGCCACACCGGGAGCACCGGACGCAGTATACCACACCAGCCGACTCACAGGTGAAGTGTCGCCTCACCTGGAAGGACTGTCTGGGGCCCTGAATGGTGGTGAGGGAGGAAGTGTAATGGCAGGTGTAGCACTTGTTCCACTTGCAAGGATAAGTGCCAGGAGGGAGATCGGTGGGAAGGGGTAGGAAGGGATGGGGGGGGGGGATGAGTGGACAAGGGAGTTGCATAGGGAGCGATCCCTGCGGAAAGCAGAGTGGAGGGATTCCACGTTTTAATTCCACATCCCACTCCCATTCTGATATGTCTATCCATGGCCTCCTGTATTGTCAAGATGAAGCCACACTCAGGTTGGAGAAACAACACCTTATATACTGGCTGGGTAGCCTCCAACCTGATGGCATGAACATTGATTAACTTCGTTAATGTCCCCCTCCCCTTCTTACCCCATCCCATCCCTTATTTATTTATCTATCTATCCCCTGCTCTCCATCTCCCTCTGGTGCTCCCCTCCCCCTTTCTTTCTCCCTAGGCCTCCCATCCCATGACCCTTCCCCTTCTCCAGCTCTGTAACCCTTTTGCCAATCAACTTTCCAGCTCTTAGCTTCATCCCTCCCCCTTCGGTCTTCTCCTATCATTTTGGATCTCCCTCTCCCCCTCCCACTTTCAAATCTCTTACTATCTCACCTTTCAGTTAGTCCTGACGAAGGGTCTTGGCCCGAAACATCGACTGTACTTCTATAGATGCTGCCTGGCCTGCTGTGTTCCACCAGCATTTTGTGTGTGTTTGAATTTACAGCATCTGCAGATTTCCTCGTGATTGAGTCAACATTTTAGGTTCTGCAATCCTTTTGTCAGGACTGTGTCAGATGTGGTTATGCGCTGGTTACTGCTGCTTGCTGATTCATTAAGAGTGGAATGTGTGTCCTGGTTGGATGGGAGCCTTGAGTGATTAGTGTGAGCGGACTGGATTGTGTCTGCCTGCTTCATTGGGTGTGTGACTGTTGACTTTGTTTTGAGTGCGTTGTCACAAGGCTGGGAACAAACAGAGAGCCTGAACCTTCAGCACGCTCCAAGATTCAGGAGTGTTGAATGTCATTTCCAGTACACAGGTGTAAGGAGGAATGGAATAATTGTTACTCTGGATCCAATGTAGCATGAAAAAACCAATAAGATAAAGAACACAATAATAATGAACCACTATAAATATAAATACACAAGAGTTTGTATACACAGATTGATTGTCAGTCCATAAAGTGGCACTGGGCACAGGAGTGTCTGTACATAAGGTGACACAGGAAATGATAAAGTAGTGGTGGTTGGGGTGGGTTTGTGGGTGGAGGTGTTGATCAGCCTTACTGCTTGGGGAAAGTCACTGGTTTTGAGTCTGGAGGTCCCAGCATGGATGCTATGTCACCTCCTCCCTAATGGGAGTGGGACAAACAGTCCATACGCAGGGTGGGTGAGTGGGATCCTTCATGATGTTACTGGCCCCTTTCCAAGTCCTTATACATGTCCTTGGTGGCTGGTATCAGGTCTGCAGTCCTTGTTGAACTGAGTATCGCCTCCTATTTCTCCTTTACCATGCAGATGAAGACCTTTCGTCCCACTGAACCTATACTCGCCCTGGGTGTACACAGAGCTAAGAGGAGGATGAGAGGTGACTTGATAGAGGTATAGAAGATGATCGAGTGGACAGTCAAAGACTTTCTCCCAGGGCAGAAATGCCTAATAGCAGAGGGCATAATTTTAAGATGATTGGAGGAAATCAAAGGTGGGGATGTCAGAGGCAGGTTTTTACATACACAGAGTGGTGTGTGCATGGAACGTGCTGCTGGAGTGGTGGTAGAGGCAGATAGGTTAAAGAGACTCTTAGATAGGTTCAAGGATGATAGAGAGATGGAGGGCAATGTGGGAGGGAAGGGTTAGACTGATCTCAGAGTGGGTTAAAAGGTTGGCACAACATCTTGGGCTGAAGGGCCAGTGCTGTGCTGTGCTGTACTGTTTGATGTTCCAGTTGACCTTTCGGCCCACTGTCTATACTAGCTCCTGGTGCATTCTCGGTGGCTCTCTGCATGTAGGTCATTCTCTATCTCAGTGCCAAACAACTCTCCTAGACGCCAGGGGTCAATTAACTCAGCAACTCATGGACATGCAGACTCCACACAGACAGCACTGGAATGCAGAACTGAACAAGTCCACGTGGTTACGGGGAGGACATGCAGACTCCACACAGACAGCAATGGAGTTCGGGACTGAACCTGGGTTGAACTTGAGTTTGTTTTCATCTACACAGGTCATGGGTGAAAAGAAACACTTGCAGCATCACAAACACAGACACGTGGTATAAGCAGCATTCTCAAGGAAATCAGTAACAATGTATACACATTTTTTACATGAAGAAACACAATTAGAACAATAAAAGATTTTGTTTTCGTTCAAAATGGTTCTAGTGTTGCTAAATGGCAGTGATTCTGGTTGTCAAATCACAGACAGGAGAAAATCTGCAGTTGCTGGAAATCCAAGCAACACACACAAAATGCTGCAGGAACTCAGTGGGTGAGTCAGCATCAGTGGAAAAAAGTACAGTCGGCATTTTGGGCTGAGACCTTTCGGTAGAACTTGCCAAAGGGTTTCAGCCCAAAACGTCGACTTTCCATAGATGCTGCCTGACCTGCTGAGTTCCTTCAGCATTTTGTGTGTGACTTGGGTTGTGACGGTTTTCAAGAACCAGTTGGTTGAAGGGAAGTGGCTGATGCTGGACATGGTGGTGTGGGACTTCAGCCTTCTGTTCCTCCTGCCTGATGGGAGCTGTGAAGTGGGGGTCGTTGATGATGGTTATTGCCTCCAGGTGATACTCCCAGTGGTGGTGGGGACTCATGCCTGTGAAGGTTTGGGCCCTGTCCACTACTCTGTGCAGCTTCTGACGTTCCTGTTCATTCAAATTGCCAGACAAGACTGTGCTGCAACCAGTCCACATGCGTCCAACAGCATACAGGGACGCCCGTGTATTGCATGCTGTGCCCATGGCTGCAGAGCAGCCTCCACTGTGGGAGCTGGGGCGCTTTCAGATCAGCTGAGGATGCTGGGTAAGACACTCGCCATTTTCACACATTGCTGAAGACTTGGAACACTAGATTTGTCACGTGCAAAAGTCTTAGCGTATGTAAAAAAAATTCTGTAAAGCGAAGACGGTTTCAAAAATAAATGGGAAATTTCTAAATATCAAAAAATTACTATAAAGAGCAGTAAACATTAAGAAAAAGCAAATCAAATCCATGTTTGGTGTGACCACCCTTTACCTCTAAAACTGCATCAGTTCTCTTGGGTACACTGTCGTGCAGATTTGATCAAAAACAGGTAAATTGTTCAAAGCATCTTGGAGAACTTGCTACAGTTCTTCTGCACACTTTAGCTGTCTTGCTCGCTTCTTTGTCCAAGTAATCCCAGACAGCGTCGAAGATGTTGAGATCAGGGCTCTGTGGAGGCCATACGTCTGAAACTATATAAATGAGGGTGCCTCAGACTTGCATGGTACTGAACATCAAAATATACAGCAAAATGTATTGTTCAGCTCGATGACCAACGCAGTCCGAGGATGTGCAGGTTTCACCGAACGTGCCCACAACTCACTAACCCCAAGCCGTAGGTACTCAGAGCATCTGGAGGAAACCCACATGGTCACAGGAAAGACGTAGAAACTCGGAGGTGGGAATTGAACCCAACACCCAGTTGGTGTTGCGAAGCATTCTGCTAACCGCGACGCTACTGTGGCCAGGTTCCTGAGGTTTGAAGTGTTGCATTCAGTTCAGACTCTGAGCTGCTTGTTGGCAGAGCTTGTGAACAGAACAACACAATACAGGAATAGGCAGTGTTGTGCAGAGCCAATTAACTTAGTAGCTACACTTCTGCCTGCAGATGGTCCATATCCTTCCATTTTCCTCACATCCGTGTGCCCGTCTAAGAGCCTGTACAAAGTCTGTATGGTAGCTGTCTCTACCATCCCCCTGGCTCCCACCTCTCCGACAAAAGAATCTCCTTTGAATTTCCCCCTCAAACCTTTAACGTATTAGATATTTCCAACCTGGGAAAAAGACGATGTCTACTCCAGGGTTTCTCAACCGGGGTTCCGCAGGAGACTGTGATTTTTAAAAAAGGAAACATTGTTTTTTGAACTTTGCACCACGGGTGATGATAGTGCTGACAGTGGTGGGCAGTGAACAGGCAGCCCAATCAGCTATCGCATTAGAGGTCTCTCAGTCCAGTGTGGCAGTACGCAGTCGTGTGTTTATTTGGCTGAGTCCACTCTCAGTTTTTGACATGAGATAGGAGAGGCCATTGATAATTGGTGAGCACTGTATTGTACAGAGGGGAGGACGGTAGGCTGATAATTGGTGAGCACTGTATTGTACGGAGGGGAGGACGGTAGGCTGGTAATTGGTGAGCACTGTATTGTACGGAGGGGAGGACGGTAGGCTGGTAATTGGTGAGCACTGTATTGTACGGAGGGGAGGACGGTAGGCTGGTAATTGGTGAGCACTGTATTGTACGGAGGGGAGGACGGTAGGCTGGTAATTGGTGAGCACTGTATTGTACGGAGGGGAGGACGGTAGGCTGGTAATTGGTGAGCATTGTATTGCACAGAGGGGAGGACGGTAGGCTGATAATTGGTGAGCACTGTATTGTATGGAGGGGAGGACGGTAGGCTGATAATTGGTGAGCATTGTATTGCACAGAGGGGAGGACGGTAGGCTGGTAATTGGTGAGCATTGTATTGGATAGGGGAGGACAGTAGGCTGGTAATTGGTGAGCACTGTATTGTATGGAGGGGAGGACGGTAGGCTGGTAATTGGTGAGCACTGTATTGTACGGAGGGGAGGACGGTAGGCTGGTAATTGGTGAGCACTGTATTGTATGGAGGGGAGGACGGTAGGGTGGTAATTGGTGAGCACTGTATTGTATGGAGGGGAGGACGGTAGGCTGGTAATTGGTGAGCACTGTATTGTATGGAGGGGAGGACGGTAGGCTGGTAATTGGTGAGCACTGTATTGTACGGAGGGGAGGACGGTAGGCTGGTAATTGGTGAGCACTGTATTGTATGGAGGGGAGGACGGTAGGCTGGTAATTGGTGAGCATTGTATTGCACAGAGGGGAGGACGGTAGGCTGGTAATTGGTGAGCACTGTATTGTACAGCGGGGAGGACGGTAGGCTGGTAATTGGTGAGCATTGTATTGGATAGGGGAGGACGGTAGGCTGGTAATTGGTGAGCACTGTATTGTACAGAGGGGAGGACGGTAGGCTGATAATTGGTGAGCACTGTATTGTACGGAGGGGAGGACGGTAGGCTGGTAATTGGTGAGCACTGTATTGTACAGCGGGGAGGACGGTAGGCTGGTAATTGGTGAGCATTGTATTGGATAGGGGAGGACGGTAGGCTGGTAATTGGTGAGCACTGTATTGTACAGAGGGGAGGACGGTAGGCTGATAATTGGTGAGCACTGTATTGTACGGAGGGGAGGACGGTAGGCTGGTAATTGGTGAGCACTGTATTGTACAGAGGGGAGGACGGTAGGCTGGTAATTGGTGAGCACTGTATTGTACAGAGGGGAGGACGGTAGGCTGATAATTGGGGAGCACTGTATTGTACAGAGGGGAGGACGGTAGGCTGGTAATTGGTGAGCACTGTATTGTACAGAGGGGAGGACGGTAGGCTGGTAATTGGTGAGCACGGTATTGTATGGAGGGGAGGACGGTAGGCTTGTAATTGGTGAGCATTGTATTGTATGGAGGGGAGGACGGTAGGCTGATAATTGGTGAGCACTGTATTGTATGGAGGGGAGGATGGTAGGCTGGTAATTGGTGAGCACTGTATTGTATGGAGGGGAGGACGGTAGGCTGATAATTGGTGAGCACTGTATTGTACAGAGGGGAGGACGGTAGGCTGGTAATTGGTGAACACTGTATTGTACAGAGGGGAGGACGGTAGGCTGATAATTGGTGAGCACTGTATTGTACAGAGGGGAGGACAGTAGGCTGGTAATTGGTGAGCACTGTGTTATACAGAGGGGAGGACGGTAGGCTGGTATTTGGTGCGCACTGTATTGTACAGGGGAGGACTGTAGGCTGTTGAGTGTGAAGTGCATTATTCGAGCATTGAATGGACTCCCCTAGCTTGGCCTGTGACGCCGGCATCTCCTTCCCGAATGACCTCTCTCAACTTCCTCTTACGCACTACCGATTGACTTACGGGAGCGAACAAACTCTCCCAGGGTGTAGAAAATTGGAGGGAAAGTTTCATTCTGAAGATGGTCCAGTGTGGCTATTTTTTAAGAGGAGGTGTGAGATGGAAGTAGAGGGTTCTGCGCCTGGGGCTGGGGATGATTCTCATCAGGTTACAATCTCCTGAGTCATTTCACTGCACGAGTGACACAGAAAAGTCTGTCTTTACAATGAAAGCTTCTTATCAATAGGTTTTACGTGGACTGGTGATCCAAGTAAAAAAGCTCGGGAAACAAGTTATTTATTAGCAGAACGTATTACCCAGAAAAGGAAAAGTCACACTGTTGGTGAGAACCAGCAGGTAAAATTATAGTGGGTAAAACACTAGGACAAGATGCAAAACAAGAAATTGAAAAGGTTTCACTCTCAAACAGTACAATAAGTCAACGTATTGATGACATGCCACATGATGTTGAAGAGGTTTTGTGGGATAAACTGGAAAAACGACCGCTTCTCTGTCCAAGTTGATGTGTCAACAGATTTCACCAGAAAATGTCACGTTGCAGCATTTGTAAGATTTGTAAATGATGGTGAAATTCAAGAAGCTTTTTCTGTTGCAAAGAGCTGCCTTAAACAAGCCAAAACCAAGATATATTTAATGTCACACAAAATGCTGGTGGAATGCAGCTGGCCAGGCAGCATCTATAGGGAGAAGCGATGTCGACGTTTCGGGCCGAGACCCTTCGTCAGGACTAACCGAAAGGAAAGGTAGTAAAAGATTTGAAAGTACTGGGGGGAGGGGGAAATGCGAAATGATAGAAGACCGGAGGAGGTGGGGTGAAGCTAAGAGCTGGAAAGGTGATTGGCAAAAGGGACACAGAGCTGGAGAAGGGAAAGGATCATGGGACGGGAGGCCTAGGGAGAAAGAAAGGGGGAGGGGAGCACCAGAGGGAGATGGAGAACAGGCAGAATGATGGGCAGAAAGAGAGGGAAAAAAAGTGGGGAGGAACTAAATATATCAGGGATGGGGTAAGAAGGGGAGGGGGGATTCCCTGATCAGTCAGGGTGTCAAAGGTAACAGGGGCAAGGCAGGAGAATGGGGTTGAGGGGGATAATAAATCAGCCATGATGGAATGGCAGAGCAGACGATGGGCTGAATGGCCTAATTCTGCTCCTTTGCCTTATGGTCTTATGATCAGTAAGTCTGGTGATGAAAGTTAGTGGATAGTGGGGTATTGATCATTATATAGACGAGGGTAGATGGCTACAGGGCAGGGAGACTAAAATCAGGAAGTGTGGGTATGGGTATGAGGAATCAGATTTAGGTGTATGAGACTATAAGACATCAGAGCAGAATTAACCCATTCGGCCCATCGAGTCTGTTCTGTCATTCCATCATGGCTGATTTATTATCCCTCTCAACCATATTTTCGTACCTTTTCTCCGTAACCTTTTAACACCCTGATTGATGAAAAACCCATCAACCTCTGCCTTAAATAAACCCAATGCCTTGGCCTCCACAGCCGCCTGTGGCAATGAATTCCACAGATTCACCACCCTCTGGCTAAAGAAATTCCTCCTCATCTCAGTTCTGAAGGGATGTTCTTGTATTCTGAAGCTGTGTCCTCTGGTTCTAGACTCCCCCATCATAGGAAACATTCTCTCCACATCCACTGAAATATGTTGTGAAATTTGTTCTGACATGGCAAGATGAAAGTATTACCCTAGGCTACTGTTATGTCCACTCCAACCCCCCCCCCCCCCCCCGGTAATTTGGTTCACTACTTTATCTCTACTTACTCGGTCTCATTGCTTACAGCTGTTCCTGATAACTTATACCTGCATTGTTCAGCAATTAGCCTTCCACGTCAGGTTGGCCATTACATAATCGCCTGTATATTTATTCATCAGTTGTCAGAAGCACCGTGTTCCCCTCAGAGGAGTTTTAATCAATATCTGAATCCACCTCTCCTGAGAATGCTCGTCAGTACTGTCTGTTTGCTCAGCTCCTGACCTACACTAACGTGTTGAACAATAAAATCGCCTTCAAACTCCAGCTGCACCAGGCCTGGAGTTTACTTGTCTGCATTGCTTAAGGAAACGGGGAAAACTCGTGATCAAGGGCAGAATAGTTACTAACAAAAGTGATCACTGTGAAGCATAATGAGGTAGTGCTCATTCTCCATTCAGAAATCTGATGGTGGAGGGGAAGAAGCTGTTCCTGAAACAGTGAGTGTGTGTCTTCAGTCTCCTGTCCCTCCTCCCTGATTAATTAGAAGAGGGCATGCCCGAGGTGGGGAGGATCCTTCACGACGGATGCCGCCTTGAGGCACTGCTTTTTGACGGTGTCCTGGATGCGGAGGAGGCTCGTATCCATCATGGAGCTGGTTGAATTTACAACCTTCTGCAGCCTGTTCCGATCCTGTGCAGTGACCTCTCGAAACCAGGCCGGGATGCAACCAGTTAGAATGCTTTTCACAGTCTATCTGTAGAATGCTACCAGAGTTTTTGGTGACACATCAAATGAAGTACAGATGCTGTTGTGCTTTCTTTGTGATTGGCTCAGAATGTTGACATCTAGCAATTTAAAACTGCTCAGAATTTCAGCTACTGATATCTCGATGAGGACTGGTGTCTGTGTTTGTGTGATCTGACTTCCCCTTACTGAAGTCCACAATCAGTTCATTCATCTGACTGATGTTGAGTGTGAGCTTGTTGTTAAGAGAAGAAAGATTTATAGCGAACCTGGGCGACAATTTTTCCAAAACGAGGTTGGTGGGTGTATAGAACGATCTTCCCAGAGGAAGTAGTAGATGTAGTTGGACAGAAAAGACAAGAGGGATATTTTCCTAAGAAATAGAAAGAGATTAGGTATCATTTTTAAAGTAACCAGCCTTATTTGTCACGTGTACATTGATCCATACAGTGAAATGTGTACCCCACGGTGACACGGACAGGCTCCTCACTGACCGTACCCCACGGTGACCCGGACAGACTCCTCAGTGACCGTACCCCACGGTGACCCGGACAGGCTCCTCAGTGACCGTACCCCACGGTGACCCGGAAAGACTCCTCAGTGACCATACCCCACAGTGACCCGGACAGGCTCCTCACTGTCCGTACCCCACGGTGACCCGGACAGGCTCCTCACTGACCGTACCCCACGGTGACCCGGACAGGCCCCTCACTGACCGTACCCCACGGTGACCCGGACAGGCCCCTCACTGACCGTACCCCACGGTGACCCGGACAGGCTCCTCACTGACCGTACCCCACGGTGACCCGGACAGGCTCCTCACTGACCGTACCCCACGGTGACCCGGACAGGCTCCTCACTGACCGTACCCCACGGTGACCCGGACAGGCCCCTCACTGACCGTACCCCACGGTGACCCGGACAGGCTCCTCAGTGACCGTACCCCACGGTGACCCGGAAAGACTCCTCAGTAACCATACCCCACAGTGACCCGGACAGGCTCCTCACTGTCCGTACCCCACGGTGACCCGGACAGGCTCCTCACTGACCGTACCCCACGGTGACCCGGACAGGCCCCTCACTGACCGTACCCCACGGTGACCCGGACAGGCCCCTCACTGACCGTACCCCACGGTGACCCGGACAGGCTCCTCACTGACCGTACCCCACGGTGACCCGGACAGGCTCCTCACTGACCGTACCCCACGGTGACCCGGACAGGCTCCTCACTGACCGTACCCCACGGTGACCCGGACAGGCCCCTCACTGACCGTACCCCAGGGTGACCCGGACAGGCTCCTCACTGACCGTACCCCACGGTGACC
The DNA here is from genome assembly GCF_030144855.1 of Hypanus sabinus. NCBI lineage: Eukaryota > Metazoa > Chordata > Chondrichthyes > Myliobatiformes > Dasyatidae > Hypanus > Hypanus sabinus. The sequence goes on along the minus strand of NC_082711.1, from coordinate 6,831,371 downwards.
CGGACAGGCTCCTCACTGACCGTACCCCACGGTGACCCGGACAGGCTCCTCACTGACCGTACCCCACGGTGACCCGGACAGGCTCCTCACTGACCGTACCCCGCGGTGACCCGGACAGGCTCCTCAGTGACCGTACCCCGCGGTGACCCGGACAGGCTCCTCAGTGACCGTACCCCACGGTGACCCGGAAAGACTCCTCAGTGACCGTACCCCACGGTGACCCGGACAGGCTCCTCAGTGACCGTACCCCACGGTGACCCGGACAGGCTCCTCAGTGACCGTACCCCACGGTGACCCGGACAGACTCCTCACTGACCGTACCCCACGGTGACCCGGACAGGCTCCTCACTGACCGTACCCCACGGTGACCCGGACAGGCGCCTCACTGACCGTACCCCACGGTGACCCGGACAGGCCCCTCACTGACCGTACCCCACGGTGACCCGGACAGGCTCCTCAGTGACCATACCCCACGGTGACCCGGACAGGCTCCTCAGTGACCGTACCCCACGGTGACCCGGACAGGCTCCTCACTGACCGTACCCCACGGTGACCCGGACAGGCCCCTCACTGACCGTACCCCACGGTGACCCGGACAGGCTCCTCACTGACCGTACCCCACGGTGACCCGGACAGGCCCCTCACTGACCGTACCCCACGGTGACCCGGACAGGCTCCTCACTGACCGTACCCCACGGTGACCCGGACAGGCTCTTCAGTGACCGTACCCCACGGTGACCCGGACAGGCTCCTCAGTGACCGTACCCCTCAGTGACCCGGACAGGCTCCTCACTGACCGTACCCCACGGTGACCCGGACAGGCCCCTCACTGACCGTACCCCACGGTGACCCGGACAGGCCCCTCACTGACCATACCCCACGGTGACCCGGACAGGCCCCTCAGTGACCGTATCCCACGGTGACCCGGACAGGCTCCTCACTGACCGTACCCCACGGTGACCCGGACAGGCTCCTCACTGACCGTACCCCACGGTGACCCGGACAGACTCCTCACTGACCGTACCCCACAGTGACCCGGACAGGCTCCTCACTGACCGTACCCCACGGTGACCCGGACAGGCCCCTCACTGACCGTACCCCACGGTGACCCGGACAGGCTCCTCAGTGACCATACCCCACGGTGACCCGGACAGGCTCCTCAGTGACCGTACCCCACGGTGACCCGGACAGGCTCCTCACTGACCGTACCCCACGGTGACCCGGACAGGCCCCTCACTGACCGTACCCCACGGTGACCCGGACAGGCTCCTCACTGACCGTACCCCACGGTGACCCGGACAGGCCCCTCACTGACCGTACCCCACGGTGACCCGGACAGGCTCCTCACTGACTGTACCCCACGGTGATCCGGACAGGCTCTTCAGTGACCATACCCCACGGTGACCCGGACAGGCTCCTCAGTGACCGTACCCCTCAGTGACCCGGACAGGCTCCTCACTGACCGTACCCCACGGTGACCCGGACAGGCTCCTCAGTGACCGTACCCCACGGTGACCCGGACAGGCCCCTCACTGACCATACCCCACGGTGACCCGGACAGGCCCCTCAGTGACCGTATCCCACGGTGACCAAGACAGGCTCCTCAGTGACCGTACCCCACGGTGACCCGGACAGGCTCCTCAGTGACCGTACCCCACAGTGACCCGGACAGGCTCCTCACTGACCGTACCCCACGGTGACCCGGACAGGCTCCTCACTGACCGTACCCCGCGGTGACCCGGACAGGCTCCTCACTGACCGTACCCCACGGTGACCCGGACAGGCTCCTCAGTGACCGTACCTCACGGTGACCAAGACAGGCTCCTCAGTGACCGTACCCCACGGTGACCCGGACAGGCTCCTCAGTGACCGTACCCCACGGTGACCCGGACAGGCTCCTCAGTGACCGTATCCCACGGTGACCAAGACAGGCTCCTCAGTGACCGTACCCCACGGTGACCCGGACAGGCCCCTCAGTGACCGTATCCCACGGTGACCAAGACAGGCTCCTCAGTGACCGTACCCCACGGTGACCCGGACAGGCCCCTCAGTGACCGTACCCCACAGTGACCCGGACAGACTCCTCAGTGACCGTACCCCACAGTGACCCGGACAGACTCCTCAGTGACCGTACCCCACGGTGACCCGGACAGGCTCCTCAGTGACCGTACCCCACGGTGACCCGGACAGGCCCCTCAGTGACCGTACCCCGCGGTGACCCGGACAGGCCCCTCACTGACCGTACCCCGCGGTGACCCGGACAGGCCCCTCAGTGACCGTACCGCGCGGTGACCCGGACAGGCCCCTCACTGACCGTACCCCACAGTGACCCAGATAGGCTCCTCACTGACCGTACCTCACGGTGACCCGGACAGGCTCCTCACTGACCGTACCCCACAGTGACCCGGACAGGCTCCTCACTGTCCGTACCCCACAGTGACCCAGATAGGCTCCTCACTGACCGTACCCCACAGTGACCCGGACAGGCTCCTCACTGACCGTACCCCACGGTGACCCAGACAGGCTCCTCACTGACCGTACCCCACGGTGACCCGGACAGGCTCCTCACTGACCGTACCCCACGGTGACCCAGATAGGCTCCTCACTGACCGTACCCCACGGTGACCCAGACAGGCCCCTCAGTGACCGTACCCCACGGTGACCCGGACAGACTCCTCAGTGACCGTACCCCACGGTGACCCGGATAGGCTCCTCACTGACCGTACCCCACAGTGACCCGGACAGGCTCCTCACTGACCGTACCCCACGGTGACCCGGACAGGCCCCTCACTGACCGTACCCCACGGTGACCCGGACAGGCCCCTCACTGACCGTACCCCACGGTGACCCGGACAGGCCCCTCACTGACCATACCCCACGGTGACCCGGACAGGCTCCTCAGTGACCGTACCTCACGGTGACCCGGACAGGCTCCTCACTGACCGTATCCCACAGTGACCCAGATAGGCTCCTCACTGACCGTACCCCACGGTGACCCAGACAGGCCCCTCAGTGACCGTACCCCTCAGTGACCCGGACAGGCCCCTCACTGACCGTACCCCACAGAGACCCGGACAGGCTCCTCACTGACCGTACCTCACGGTGACCCAGACAGGCCCCTCAGTGACCGTACCCCTCAGTGACCCGGACAGGCCCCTCACTGACCGTACCCCACAGAGACCCGGACAGGCTCCTCACTGACCGTACCCCACAGTGACCCAGACAGGCCCCTCACTGACCGTACCCCACGGTGACCCGGACAGGCCCCTCAGTGACCGTACCCCACGGTGACCCGGACAGGCCCCTCAGTGACCGTACCCCACGGTGACCCGGACAGGCTCCTCACTGACCGTACCCCACAGTGACCCAGACAGGCTCCTCACTGACCGTACCCCACGGTGACCCGGACAGGCCCCTCACTGACCGTACCCCACGGTGACCCGGACAGGCTCCTCACTGACTGTACCCCACGGTGACCCGGACAGGCCCCTCACTGACCGTACCCCACGGTGACCCGGACAGACCCCTCACTGACCGTACCCCACGGTGACCCGGACAGGCTGTGGGGCCTACTTCCCCTTTTCCTAACTGAGACCATTCAGGAAGTAATCTGCCTTCTAGCTAGGCATCCTTCTCTTCCACCCGTCTTTTTATTCTGGCATCTTCTCTTTTCTTGTCCTGATGAAGGGTTTCAAAACGTTAACAGTTTATTCCCTTTCCTAGAAGCGGCCTGGCCTGCTGAGTTTCTCCATGTACCTATCCAAACTTCTCTTAAATGTTGCATCAAACTCACAGCTACCACCTCCGCTGACAGCTCATCACACACTCTCACCACCCTCTGAGTAAGGAACTCCTCACCTTTCACCCTTAACCCATGACCTGTAGTGTCTCACCCAACCTCAAGCCTGCTTGCATTTACCGTCTCTGTACCCCTCATCATTTTGTATACCTCAATTAAATTTTCCCTCGTTCTTCGACGCTCCAGGGAATAAAGTCCTAACCTGTTGAACCTATGGGTCAGGTCAATCCCGAGCAGAACTCGGCGATGGGTAGCTGATGGCTAATGGGTGCCACAGCAGTTGGCCTGCCACTGCTGCAGCTTGAGTTCAGTTCTGGTGTCCTCTGTGTGGTATGAGAGGGTTTTCTCCTCCCGTGTACCAGTTAGTTGGCTGATTGGTCATTGTAAATTGTCCCGTAGTTCGGCTCGGGTCAGATCGGGCTGCTGGGCAGCATGGCTCAAAATGCTGCAAGGGCCTATTCCCAGCTCTATCCCCTGGAGTATAGTCACCTCTTTCTAATGATTATTTAGCGATACAGTGCAGAACAGAACATCGAGCCACACCGTCCTGCTACACACTGTTTTAACCCCAGCCTAATCACAGGACGGTGTTCAAGGACCAGTTCGCCTACTAACCGGTGTGTCTTTGGACTGTGGGAGGAAACGCACGCAGTCACGGGGAGGGCCTACAGAGGCCGCTGGAATTAAGCTCTGAACTCCAACACCCCAAGCTGGGATAGGGTCGTACCAACTGCACTGTTACCATGCTGAAGTACAATACAATACAGGAAAAAAATCTTAAGTTACAATTATAAATATATTATTAAAAAAATAAATGCGTAGTGCAAAAAGAACAAAAATAGTGAGGTGTACTTGGGTATATTGTCCGCTCAGAAATCTGCTGGCGGAGGGAAGTAGTATCATATTGTCAAGTGTACAGCACTGAAACAGGCCCTTCAGCCCATCTTGTCTGTGCCGAACCTTTTAAACTGCCTATTCCCATTGACATGTACCAGGACCAGAGGCCTCCGTATCCCTACCATCCATGTACCTATCCAAACCTCTCTTTCACATTGAGATTGAGCTCATATGCACCACTTCCACTGGCAGCTCGTTCCACACTCTCACCACCCTCCGAGTGAAGAAGTTTCCCCTCATGTTTCCCTTAGACTTCTCACCTTCCACCTTTAACCCATGACCTCTAGTTGTAGTTCGGAGGGAGCTCCCCTCCCCTCTTTTGTTCCCTCCCCCTCCCCTTCTATTCCCTCACCCTCCCCCTTCTATTCCCTCACCCTCCCCTCTTCTCACTTGACTATCACCTCCCACTGGCGTCCTCCTTCCCATTCTCCTATGTTCCACTCTCGTCTCCTATCAGATTCCTTGTTCTTCAGCCCTTCCCCTTTCCCACCCAGCTGGCTTCAGCCATCACCTTCCGGCCGGCCTCCTTCCCTTCCCCCACCTTTTTATTTTCCCCCTTCCATTCCAGTCTTGACAGGGGACTCAGCCTGAAAAGTCATCTGTTCGTTTCCATAAACGCTGCCTGACTGCTGAGCTCCTCCAGCATTTTGTACGTGTTGAGGTGGATTTCCAGTGTCTGCAGAATCTCTTGTGTTTAGGATGTACAGAGACTCCTTGTAGACAGCGAAGGAATTGAACTCTGATGACGCCCTGAGCTGTAATAGTATTGCACCAACCACTACGCTCGTGGTGCCCATGGTTTCTGCTCTGTGAATGCCTCTGCATGTCTATATTTAGAACTATAGGTTAATCTGTAACCAGCATCTTGCTCAGGCTAAGCAGAGGGAAGTTGGGGAGGAATTGGGGAAGTAACTACAATTTATTTTGAACATACTGAGAGTTTGAGAAGTTTTAATAACCAAAGGCAGCTTGGTTTTCTTGTACATGAGTCATTGAAAGTTGAATGTGCTGGAAGGGGTAAGAGGTCCTACGCAGAGGGTGGAGGGTAGGCAAGAGGCTGAAGTAATTTCTAGGTTACTTCTGGTGCCATGTGCTGGTCAGGGCAGGAGCAGGATGATAGTGCAGATGAATCAGTGGCTGAGGAGAGTTCTGATAGAGAGGCATAGGTCGAGTGGACAGACTGTATCTCTTTCCCAGAGTTGAAATGTCGAGGACATGCAATTAAGATGGAGTGGGTAATTTCAAAGGAGATGTGAGGGGCAAGTTGTTTTTACACAGAGAGTGGTGGGTGTCTAGAATGCACTGTCTGGGTGGTGGAGGAGGTAGATACATCAGGGACTTTTAAGAGATGTTTAGTTAGGCACAAGAACGTGAGGGAGATGGAAGGATGGGGACATTGTGTAGGCAGAAGGGATTAATTAGCTATTTCATTACATATATGATAGGTTTGCCGCAATGCTATGGGCTGAAGGGCTGCTCTCTGCAGAGCTCTGTCTGTGAGACCACCGTGGGCTTTGTGCCTGCGGGCTCCGTGTGATTTGCCCCGCTGTGTGATGAACTGAGGCGGTGGGGCCTGCTCCAGGCTTCGTGCCTGCGGGCTCCGTGTGATTTGCCCTGCTGTGTGATGAACTGAGGCTGTGGGGCCTGCTCCAGGCTTCGTGCCTGCGGGCTCCGTGTGATTTGCCCTGCTGTGTGATGAACTGAGGCTGTGGGGCCTGCTCCAGGCTTCGTGCCTGCGGGCTCCGTGTGATTTGCCCTGCTGTGTGATGAACTGAGGCTGTGGGGCCTGCTCCAGGCTTCGTGCCTGCGGGCTCCGTGTGATGAACTGAGGCTGTGGGGCCTGCTCCAGGCTTCGTGTCTGTGGGATACGTGTGATTTGCCCTGCTGTGTGATGAACTGAGGCTGTGGGGCCTGCTCCAGGCTTTGTGCCTGCGGGCTCTGTGTGATTTGCCCTGCTGTGTGATGAACTGAGGCTGTGGGGCCTGCTCCAGGCTTCGTGCCTGCGGGCTCCATTTTGTTCTGAATGCTGTTGCTTGCTTTTACTGGTTCTATGAATTGTGTGTTTTTCTGTCTCTGCGCATTGGGTGTTGGTCTTTTTTTTAAAAAGCGAGGTATGTGGTAACACATGCGTAGTTTTGAACATGGAGACCTTTCCTATCCAAATGTCTTGGAGTCATACAGAATGAAAGTCCTTTCAGCCCACCTGGCCCCTGCTGACTGAGATTCCCATTGAAGATAGTCTCGTTTATCCTTGTTTGGCCGACGTCACTCTAATGCACTCTAACCCTTTCCTATCCATGGACCTGTCAAAATGTTGTTTAAAGCATTGTGACTTTTTTTTTACACCAAGTGGCGGGTGCATGGAATGCCCTGCCAGGGGTGGCGGCAGAGGCAGATGTAAAAAATATTTCAGAGACTCTTGGGTCGGGAAATGGGTGGGAGAAAAATGGAGGGTTATGTAGAACGGAAGGATTGGATTGATCTTGGAGTAGGTTATTGTGGGCCGAAGGGCCTGTTAGTTTCTACATTATATCAGCTTGTTCCATACACTACCACCCTCCATCTGGAGAAACTTAACAAAACATAAACTGATTAGAACAGGAATAAAAAGGTGTCATCTTGTAATTATATATGGCTTTAGCAACATCCCATCAGGAGTATTGTGTTAAACAGGAATTCCCAACCTGAGGTCCACGATCTCCTCAGTTAATGGTATTAAAAAAGGTTGGGAGCCTCTCTCAGCGCACACACACACACACACACACACACACACACACACACACAACACTGGAGGAACTCAGCAGGCCAGACAGCATCTGTGGAAGAGAGAATAATCGATGTTTTAAGCTGAGACCCTTCATCAGGACTGGAAAAACAAGGCTGAGGTGTCAAAGTGAGAATGTGTGGGGGGGGGGGGGGAAGAAGAGAAAAACACAAGGTGACGATGGGTGAACACGAGGAAATCTGCAGATGCTGGAAATTCAAACAACAACACACACAAAATGCTGGTGGAACAAAGCAGGCCAGGCAGCATCTATAGGGAGAAGCACTGTCGACGTTTTGGGCCGAGACCCTTCGTCAGGACTAACCGAAAGGAAAGATCGGCAGCAGGCCAGTCGAGCACACACACTCTTGTGTCTACAAAGCCACACTGTTGTAGCCCGTGCAGAATGTGGCCTGGCATTGTCCTGCTGAAATAAGCATGGACGTCCCGGGTAGAGACGTCGCCTTGATGGCAACATATGTCTCTCTGAAATCCTAATGTACGCCTCAGAGTCAATGGTACCTTCACATACATGCAACGCACCCATGCCGTGGGCACAGATGCACCCCCATACCATCACAGATACTGGCTTTTGCATCTTTCGCTGATAACAATCAGGGTGTTTGTTTTCATCTTTGGCACGGAGAACTCGACGTCCGTTTTTTCCGAAAACTAGCTGAAATGTGGACTCACCTGACCACAGCACACGGTTCCATAGTCTTTTGCTCCATCTGAGATGAGCTCGGGCCCAGAGAACTTGCCGGTGTTTCTGTATGGCTTCCTCCTTGCGTAATACAGTTTCAAGTTGCATTTCTGGATGCAGTGACGGACTGTGTTAAGTGGCAAAGGTTTTCCAAAGTTCTCCTGAGCCCAGGTGGCTATAATTGTCACAGTAGTATGACGGTTTCTTAGGCAGTGCCGCCTGAGGGCTCAAAGATCACGCGCATTCAACAGTGGTTTCCGACCTTGCCCCTTATGCACTGAGATGTCTCTGAATTCTCTGAATCTTTTCACAATATTATGTACTGTAGATGTTGAAAGATCTAAATTCTCTGCAATCTTGCATTGGGAAATGTTCCTTTTGAACTGACTAACAATTCTCACGAATTTTGGCACAAAGGGGTGAGCCACGACCCATCCTTGCTTGCAAAGACTGAGCCATTGACGAACGCTACTTTTATACCCAGTCATGATACCCCACCTGCTACCAATTAGCCTGCTTAATGTGGAGTCTTCCAAACCGGTGCTACTTGAATATTCTGTGCACTTTTCAATCTTATTTTAACTCTGTCCCAACTTTTGTTGAGTGTGTTGCAGCCATCAAATTCTAAATTTGTGTATATTTACAAAATACAATTAAGTTGGTCAGTAAAACAATTGAAAATCTTTTCTTTGTACTTTTGTCAGTTAAATAAAGGTTCATGTGAATTAACATGACAGATTTTTGTTTTTATTGCATTTTGGAAATGTTGCGTACCCCGTAACTGGATCACTTACCAGCAAAGATAGAGAGGTCCGTTGAAGTCTGATGGTACTATTTTTAAAAGTCTTTATTTATAAAGGGGCACAAAAATAAGATTAATACAAACATTCGGATAATATACGTCGTCACTACTCAATCTAAAAGCGCGGGTATAATAATAACCATCAATAAGAAACAGCTCGATCGTTTGTCTAGGGGATAATATATTGTCCGATGGAAATATAAAAGTCTCTCAGTTCCTGCAGGCTTGAGCCTTTGGGGACTGCTGGGTTTTCACTTGTTGGAGAGAGAGAGATTTGTGAGAAAAGAAACTTGCCTGGGTCTTTTATGAAGCAAATCCGTTGAATCGGGGAAATTGGTTCCCCGTGGTGAGTTGTCGGTTCTGTGGTACCCGCCACTGGCTCCCAGGCGAGGGAACCAAACACACGTGGCTTCCCGCTAATACAGGATCATTAGCGTTTCTTCTGGTGCGTCTGAAGGGGTTGTATCCTTTTATACTTCCTCACGGGGTCTCAGATGTCAATCAGGTTGGGATGATGCAATCTCTCTCTCAACCAGCCCACTTTGCCCGAGGGCTTGCACGTAGCATAGTCCCCAATCCATAAAACGTGGTCTCCAGGAGACAATGGTCAATGCCGCGTTATTTTGCATCGCAGAGGAACGAGGCATCCGGCACGTCTCTCTCCCATTTCCTGGGTCTACTGACCCCCCCCCCCCACTAGTGCTCTTGCGATTCTCATAAAGGAGGGGGCTGCGGGCATAACAGAAAATATTCCAACTTTTCTGGAAATGGGGTTTGTACTTTGGGTCTCACTGATATACAGGAGGCCACACCAGGAGAACCGGGTACAGTAGATGAACACAACAGGTTCACAGGTACAGTGTCGCCTCACCTGGAAGGACTGTTCCAGGCACCTCCTGCTGTGAACTGGCAGCTTTGTTCTCAAATACAGTGGTCTCTGTCTGGTTAGTGCAGGACTGTTACACACAAGCCTTTTCTTATAAAAGTCTAGCTGTCCTTTGATTTAATTAGCTGCTCTTCCATTTCATAACTGCTGAAGATGCTTGTGTTTGTAATTATAAAGCTTTAAAAATCTGTGTGATGTTGGAGTTTCATAGGTTAGGTGTTCAGTAACCTGGGGAGACACTTGGCCTAATTCTACTCCTGTGTCTTGTGGAATCTCTGCTTGTCGAGCTGTGCTGTATACAGGTGGTCGCATGTGGGATCTGATACACGAGCAATGGGGCTTTCCAGGAGAGGGTCCCGCGTGGCTGGTTGTGGGAGGTGGGTGATCTGGCTGTGTTGTCCCCTCTCCCCACTGTCCCCTGCAGCTTTCTCCGTGGCCCCGATTCCGGGCACCCGCCACTTTCTGTGTGAAACGGCTTGCCCCGCACATCTATATACTGCTCTTCTTAAATGCACGTTCTGTAGTTGCTACCCTGGGAGAAAGACACTAGCTTGATACTGCCTGTAATTTTATAACCTCGACCAGGCTCAAAGTAAGCTTATTATCCACATACATATGTCTAACTTCAAAGTAGAATTTATTACCAGAGTACATGCATATAACCACATCCACCCCTGAGGTTCTTTTACCCAAGGGCATACTTAGCAAGTCTGTGGAACAATAACTATAGACATCAGGGACTGTTAACTGTCATCAATCTCTGCAAATGCAAATATAAATAAATAGCCAAAAATAACAAGCATGAATTAACATGCTGTTAACATCCTGTCAGCCTAACATCAGTAGTGGGGAAGATGTTAGAGTCCATTATTAAAGATGAAATAGTGGCATATCTAAATAGCAGTGATAGGATTGGGCCGAGCCAGCATGGATTTACCAAGGGCAAATCATGCTTGACTAATCTATTGGAGTTTTTCGAGGATGTAACCAGGAAGTTAGACAAGGGAGATCCAGTGGATGTAGTGTACCTTGATTTTCAGAAGGCATTTGATAAAGTCCCACATAAGAGATTGGTGGGTAAAATCAGAGCTCATGGCATTGGGGAGAAGATATTGACATGGATAGAGAACTGGTTGGCAGATAGAAAGCAAAGGGTAACGGTGAATGGGTGTTTCTCGGAATGGCAGGTGGTGACTAGTGGGGTGCCACAGGGCTCGGTATTGGGACCACAGCTGTTTACGATTTACATCAACGATTTAGATGAAGGCATTGAGAATAACATCAGCAAGTTTGCTGATGATACTAAGCTGGGTGGTAGTGTGACATGTGATGAGGATGTTAGGAGAATTCAGGGTGACTTGGATAGGCTGGGTGAGTGGGCAGATACTTGGCAGATGACGTTTAATGTGAATGAGTGTGAGGTTATCCACTATGGGAGTAAGAACAGGAAGGCAGATTATTATCTGAACGGAGTAGAGTTAGGTAAGGGAGAAATACAAAGAGATCTAGGAGTCCTTGTTCATCAGTCACTGAAGGTGAATGAGCAAGTGCAGCAGGCAGTGAAGAAGGCTAATGGAATGTTGGCCTTTATTACAAAGGGAATTGAGTACAAGAGCAAGGAAATCCTCTTGCATTTGTACAGAGCCCTGGTGAGACCCCACCTGGAGTATTGTGTACAGTTTTGGTCTCCAGGGTTAAGGAAGGACATCCTGGCTGTAGAGGAAGTGCAGCATAAATTCACAAGGTTAATTCCTGGGATGTCTGGACTGTCTTACGCAGAGAGGTTAGAGAGACTGGGCTTGTACACGCTGGAATTAAGGAGATTGAGAGGGGATCTGATTGCAACATATAAGATTATTAAGGGATTGGACAAGAGGCAGGAGATATGTTCCAGATGCTGGGAGAGTCCAGTACCAGAGGGCATGGTTTAAGAATAAGGGGTAGGTCATTTAGGACAGAGTTAAGGAAAAACTTCTTCTCCCAGAGAGTTGTGGGGGTCTGGAATGCACTGCCTCAGAAGGCAGTGGAGGCCAATTCTCTGGATGCTTTCAAGAAGGAGCTAGATAGGTATCTTATGGATAGGGGAATCAAAGGATATGGGGACAAGGCAGGAACCGGGTATTGATAGTAGTTGATCAGCCATGATCTCAGAATTGTGGAGCAGGCTCGAAGGGCCAAATGGTCTACTTCTGCACCTATTGTCTATAACTAGAGTCTTTAAATTAATGTAGTTATCCCCTTTTGTTCAGGAGCCTGATGGTTGGGGGGGTGGGTGTGGTAGCTGTTCTTAAACCTCTGGTGCAAGTCGAGAGGCTCCTGTACCTTCTACCCGATGGCAGCAGTGAGAAAAGAGCCTGGCCTGGGTGGTGAGGGTCTCTGATGGTGGATGCTGCTTTTCAACAGCAATGTTTCATGTCGATGTGCTCAATGATGGGAGGGTTTACCCGTGATGTACTGGGCCAAATCCATTAGCTTTTGTAGGATTTTCCACTCAAAGACATTGGTGTTCCTGTACCAGGCCGTACTGTACCATACAGGAAAGTAATAGAAATACAATAAACTTATGAAAAGTTAGAAATAACAAGTGCTGACAAACCACCCATGTGTAAAAGGCAAATCGTGCAAATTGTAGAGTCCTTATAAGTAAGTCTATAGATTGTGTTAATCAGCTCAGAGTTGAGGTGAGTGAGGTGGTTCAAGATCCTGATGGTTGAAGGGTAACAACTGTTCTTGAACCTGGTAGTGTGGGACCTCCTTCCCAATGGTGGCAAGAAGAGGAGAGCGTGGCCTAGTCGGCCAGGTTACCCCTTCAGCCTCCGATGCACCAAAGAAAACAACCCAGGTTTGTCCAGCCTCTCTCCTCATAGCGAATACTCTCTAAATCAGGCAGCATCCTGGGAGTTTAAGCGATATTTACACAGGCTGGGAAAGGAGGGATATGGACTGTATGCAGGGGAGGTACCTCATGGGGCAAGCCTTCTTCCACTAGCCCATCAGTGCAATTATGAGGCATTGGTCAGATCCACGGAGCACTGTGAGTGCGTTTGGGTCTCTTGTTTTTATTTACTTTTTGAGATACAGTTGGGCCACGCCACCCAGCAACTGCTGATTTAACCCTAGCTTAGTCACGGTACAGTTTACAATGAACAATTAACCTACCAACTGGTACATCTTGGACTGTGGGAGGAAACCGGAGCACCCGGAGGAAACCCACACAGTCACAGGGAGAATGTACAAACTCTTTACAAACATTGGCGGGAATTGAACCCAGGTCACTGGTACTGTGAAGCGTTGTCAAGGAAGGTTTGTCTAAGAAAGGTTGTGCTGAGGTTAGAGAGGGTCCAGAGACATTCCAAGAGAATGGTCCTGGGAATGAACGGGTTAAGGCATGGGGCGCATTTGTTGGATCTGGGCCTGTACTCTGGAGTTTAGAATTGGGGAGGGTGGGAATCTCATTGAAACCTATTGAATATTGAAAGGTCAAGATAGAGTGGACATGAAAAGGATGTTTCCTATAGTGGAGGAGTCTAGGACCAGAGGGCACAGTCTTGGAATAAAAGGACGTCTTAGAACAGAATTAGGAGGAATTTCTTTAGCCAGAGCATGGTGAATTTTTGTAATTCATTGCCAGAGTCAGTTGTGGAGGCCAAGTTACTGGGTGCATTTAAAGCAGAGGTTGATAGGTTCTTGATTAGTCAGGGTGTCAAAGGTTATGGGGAGAAGGCAGGTGAATGGGGTTGAGAGGGATAATGAATCAGCCACGATGGGCTAAATGGCCTAATTCTACTCCTGTGTCTTATGGAATCTCTGCTTGTCGAGCTGTGCTGTATACAGGTGTCCCCCATTTTTCGAACATTCGCTTTACGACAACTTGCTGTGACGAAAGGCCTTCATTAGTACCTGTTTTTGCTAACCAGGGGATTTTTGCTTTTACGAAAAAAAGACTTCCGCTTTGTACGTGTGTTTACCCCGAGAAAGACTACCATGACTGTGAAGCCTTGTGCGGGCAGATGTTTGCGTATGTGTGTACGTGTGTATGCATGTATGTGCGTAGGTGTGTACCTGTACATGCATGTACGTCCCGATTTCCTCCCCCCCCCCCCCAAATCGATTTTGGCTTGCTGTCTTCCCGATATTAATAAGTGAAACTACACCGTATCTACAATATTTCTACTTTATATAGGGTGTATGTTTATCAGATCATTCCTGCTTTTACTATATGCTAGTATTATTTTAGGTTTTATGTGTTATTTGGTTTGATTTGGTAGGTTTTTTTTGGGTCTGGGAATGCTCAAAAATTTTTCCCATATAAATTAATGGTAATTGCTTCTTCGCTTTACGCCATTTCAGTTTACAGTCAGTTTCATAGGAACGCTGTACCCTCGGATTGTGGGGGAAACCTGTATGCGGTGGTTGCTATATAAATGTGGGACCTGACGCATAGGCAATGGGGCTTTCCAGAAGAGGGTCCTGCGTGGCTGGTTGTTGGAGGTTGTGATCTGACTCTGTTTATCCCTGTGTTGTCCCCTCTCCTCACCGTCCCCTGCAGATTTCTCCGTGGCCCTGATTGACGCTGCCTCCGACAAGGATGAGAGGGTACGGCAGGAGATCGCCCAGGCCCTGCGGGTGTTGGGGGGCCGACACCCCACCCTAGTCCTGCTCACCTGTCATGACTACCTCAGCAAGCATCCGAAGGTAAGGGAGGGGTGGGGGCAGTGTCATCGAAATTAGAATCGGGTGTATCAGGAATGAGAGGGTTAACATATGAGGAATGTTTAACCGCTCTTGGACTGTACTCCTTGGAGTTTAGAAGAATGAGGGGGGGACCTCATAGAAACATTTCGGATGTTGAAAGGCATGGACAGAGTGGATGTGGCAAAGTTGTTTCCATGGCGGGGGAGTCTAGTACGAGAGGACATGACTTGAGGATTGCAGGACGCCCATTCAGAACAGAGATACGAAAAATATTTTTCAGCCAGAGGGTGGTGAATCTATGGAATTTGTTGCCCCGGGCGGCAGTGGAGGCCAAGTCATTGGGTGTATTTAAGGCAGAGATTGATAGGCATCTGAGTAGTCGGGGCATCAAAGGTTATGGTGAGAAGGCGGGGGAATGGGATTAAAGGGGAGATTGGATCACCTCATGATGAAATGGTGTAGCAAACTCGATGGGCCGAATGGCCGACTTCTGCTCCTTTATCTTATGGTCTTATTATGGTATTATCACTGACGTATGTTGTTGTTTTGAGGCAACAGTACCATGCAAAATATATTTTGAAAAATAGTGCAAAAAGTGGGCAAAATTAGTGAGGTTGTGATCATTGTCCATTTGTGAATCAGATGGCGGTGGGAACAGAGCGGTTCCTTCAGCCTCTGGTACCTCCTCCCTGACGGTTGTAATGGGAAGAGGGCATGGCCTGGGTGGTGAGGGTCCTTCGAGATGGATGGCAGCTTCTCGAGTCACGGACTTTTGAAGACATCCCTTAATGGAGCTGACTGAGTTCACAACTCTCTGCTTTTTCCGACCCCCTCCATATTAGACAGAAATAACCGGTTAGGGTGCTCCCCACTGTACATCTGCAGAAATCTCCTCGAGTCTATGGAGACGTAACAACCGTCTCGGTGGGGGTAGATGAATGAGGGGCTTTGGGAACCCTTTTGCCAGCCACCCTCCACCAATGGCAAGATTATAGAAGAAGGATTATGCCATTTGGCCCATCAAGTCTGCACTGTCTTTCATCTCCATGCAGCCGATTACTAATCAACAACCTATCAGTCTCTACCGTAGTTCAGGGCCTGTTTCTGTTCTGCAGATGATTTTAAAATGGAGATAATTAAGTTGGATGATCAGTCATTTTCCTGGGATAGGGGAGGTTAGCATGAGAGCATATAGGTTTAAAGCCATAAGGCATAAGTGCAAAATTAGGCCATTCAGCCCGTCGAGTCTGCCCCACCATTCCATCATGGCTGATTAGTTATCCCTCTCAACACTGTACTCCTCCTTTTCCCTGTAACCCCCGACACCCTGACAAAGGAAGAACCTATCAACTTCCACCTTAATCTTCACAGCCGTCTGTGGCAATGAATTCCACAGATTCACCACCCTCTGACTAAAGAAATTGCTCCTCATCTCTGCTTTAAATGGACGTCCCTCTATTCTGAGGCTGTGTGATTATGATCAGGGCAAACTGGCTTTGCGGCCTGCAGCCAGTGAACAACGCTGTGTGAACTGAGCATTCCTAGACTGTTTCGAGGACTCTGTGCTTTGATGTTTTATCTTCTATATGTTATTTGCCATTGGCGTTATTTGTTTTTTTTGCGTTTTGGGTGTTTGGTGTTTCTTTGGTTCAGGGCTGTCTATGGGAAATCTGATTTATAAGGGACTCGAGGGCGAGTGTTCTTTTTCCAAAGAGTGTGGTCCGTATATGAAATGAGCTGCCAGAAAAAGTGGTTGAGGCAGGTAAAATTATAACATTTAATAGATAGTTGGGGAAGGTGTGTGGATGGGAAGAGTTTAGAATAGGGGTTCCGAGGCCCACGTACCCCTCAGTAAATGGTAGGGGTCCATGGCATAAAAATGGTTGTGAGCCTCTGGTTTAAAGGGATCCCCGCCAAACACAGGTTAAGTGAGATTAACTCGGGTAGGTAGAACGACATGGTAGCGGATCAGTTTGCATTACGCTTTACAGCGCCAGCAGTTGGAAGGTCAGGTTTCAATTCCCGCTGCTGTCTGTAAGAAGCTTTGATGTTTTTCCTGTGATCATGTGGGTTTCCTCTGCATGCTCCGGTTTCCTCCCACATTCCAAAGATGTATGGTTGGAATTAGAAAGTTGTGGCACTGGAAGCATGGCGACACTTGTGGGCTGCCCCCAGCACACCCTCGGACTCTGTTGGCCATTGACACAAACAGTGCATCTGACTGTATGATTGATGGGCACACATTTAAGGTGAGGGGGTAATTTCAAAGGAGATGTGAGGGGCAAATTATTTTACACAGAGTGAGTGGTGGGTGTCTGGAATGTGCTGTATGGGGTGGTGGTAGAGGCAGATATATTAGGGATTTCTAAGAGCTGTTTAGCTAGACGTGGGAAGTGTGAGGGAAATGGAAGGATAGAGACCGTGTGGCAGAAGAGATTTGTTTAGTTGTGCATTTGATTACTAACTGGTTCAGCACAACATTGTGGGCTGAAGGGCCTGTTCCTGTGCTGTACTGGTCTGTGTTCTAATGTACATGTGACAAATAAAACTAAGCTTGGTCAGTACAGATGAGTTGGGCTGATGGGCTTTTTTCTGCGCTGCATAACTCCGTGATCCACAAGAAAGTTTGGGTCCATCCCTCCTCCACCCTCATGTTTTGAATCTCTGCCCACCCAAACATCACCACTCCTGGGCTTGGCGTCTCACATCTGCCTGGTCTGTCTCTAGCTGGTCCAGCTTCACCGCATCGTTATCCTGAACGACATGGAGGCCATCGTCAAAGAGACCATAGATCAGTTGGACCAGCCCTTGGCCAGGAAGATCATCTCGCTCGCCTCAGAGGAGATGACCCGATCTAAGGTATGAGTGTCTGTTAGCGTTAATTTCTTGTCATGTGTACCGAGCTATCACAGTCAGGTTCATTATCATTGATGTATCTCACAAAATTTTAAACACAAGAGGTTCTGCGGATGCTGGAAATGTGGACCAACACACACAAAATGCTGGAAGAACTCTACAGGTCAGACAGTATCTGTGAACATGAATAAACTGTTGATGTTTCAGGCCAAAACCTTTCATCAAGACTGAAAAGAAAGGGGGAAGATGCCAGAATAAGAAGGTGGGGGTGGGGAAGGAGAATAGCTGGAAGGTGATGGGTGAAGAGCACACCATCAGAGAGTTGGAGGGTCACAGAGGGGCAGAGCACACCATCCGAGAGTCGGAGGGTCACAGAGGGGCAGAGAACACCATCCGAGAGTCGGAGGGTCACAGAGGGGCAGTGTGAGCGAGGGTTTGACTGATCCTTCGTCAAAGAGAAGACTTAAATTTCTTCAGGGTAGGCAAACCTTGAAGAGGGTGTTTTGCAACAGCAGGACAGTGCAATACAGAAGACATTACTGTAGGTTACAATAAGAAATGTTAAAAATAATGCAGTGAACTGTGACCTCTGCTCTTTGTGATTTTATAAATGACTTGGATAAGGAAGTGGAACGGTGGGAGTGCAGATGACGTGAAGGTTTGTGGAGATGTAGATAGTTAGCATAAATATTGGATTCTGATAATTTAATCCAAGCTTCTTTCAGAAGTCAGGAAAAAGGCACAAAACGTGTTGCTTCATGATCATTTAATTATGCGTTGAAAGAACAAAGAGTTACAAATGAACAATGATAGAGATGTAATTGAAGAGCGGGAAATTCAAAAAGATCATGTCCAGCATGGAGCAAGTCTTTTTATTACACTTGGATCTGAAAACTGTTCAAATTTGTAGATAAGAGTTAAATAATTCGACACCAAGAGAAGCTTCCAGAACCATATCAGTGTAACCACCATGGGACGTATTAAACAGCTCACGACATATGTGAGTGACGATAGACCTGACTCTGATATGGGTCTCTGTTGTGGACTGAGAGTTGGAAGGGGACAGGGAGAGGGGAGTCATGGTTGGGAAAAGGGGAATGGAGAGGGGAAGAGAACTGGTAGAGAGACATTCTGTAATGATCAATAAACCAATTGTTTGGAAGCAAATGACCTTTCCTGTTGTTTCAGGGGTGGGTATGTCTGCACATGCACCACCCCCCGGAACTTCTCTCCCACCTGTCTCTTATCCCTCCTGCTTCACTCCACCCTCACCACTCCCAACATCCTTTACTTCACCAGATTTACCAACTTGCTCTCCGCTCCATGTTGACAAATACAGTACAGTGCAGATGTCTTAGACACTATATGTGTGTGTAGGTTTATATATATATGTGCTTAATCTTTTGCAATACTATACATACTGTGAGGACTAGGAAGCATACTAAGCAGTTAGAAAGTGTACTAGGCAGCTACTTGTATACAGGTAATGATATAAAATACAAGCAGATAATTTTCATTGTTAAGGTGCGAGGAGAATATCAATTAAACATCAAACCCAACACAGGTTACAAAAGATCACTGAAATGATGCAGAGCAATGTTAGATAGAGACCAGAGGGGCGAGAGGGTGAGGGGTGAGGATGGATACTCTGTGCAGTGGTGTGGGTCAGTGGGAATGCGAGTTAAAGGGGGAGGGTGTGAGGGTGGGTGGAAGGGGTGAGGCAGGAGGGTGGTTTGTCCAATGGAGACATGATGGGTGGGGGTTTGCCCTGTGGAGGGATGAAGGGGGAGTGGGTGTGTTGCCCCGCAGAGGAGGGGAGAGGTGGGTGGGAAGGGGAGTGGCTGGGAAGGAGACGTGAGGGAGCGGAGGAGGTTGTGAGAATGAGTGTGAAAGTGTGGGAGTTTTGTCCCGCGGATGGAGTGAGTGTGTAGTCATTGAGTGTGAGGGTTGGGCTGGAGACGAGGGGGGAGGTTGGAAGAGTGAGTGGGGTGGGTGAAAATGCTGACCAGTCCCCTCTCTGTGTTCAGGAAGTGGTTCCTGAGTGGCAGGCCTCGGCCAGCCGGCTGCTGGTGGCCCTGGGCTGCAGGTTCATCAACGAGGTGATGGAGGAAGTTCTGCACAAGTTCCAGCCCGGAGTTCTGCCCCACCCCTATGTGGTGCACACTCTGGGCAGCCTGTCCACCGCCAACGGTAAGGCCACGTTCCCCTCCTCACCTCCTCCCCACCACTGTCACACTCTTGCTCCCGAGTTTCCAGTGTGGTGGTTTGCGAAATGTTTTACGGCATCACTGCTCGGGGTTCAATTCCCGCCACTGTCTGTCAGGAGTTTGTTCGTTCTCCCCGTAACCATGTGGGCTTTCTGCGGGTGCTTCAGTAAAGATGTAGCGGATAGTTGTTAATTGTTTCGGGATAAGGACGGGATTAAATGGGGGGTGCTGTGCGGCGTGATTCACTGTACCGGAAGTGCCAGTTCGGTGCTGTGTCCCAATAAATAAATAAGTTATACTCCTGTTTCGACCCGGGGTTAGGCCAACCATTGTTAGGCCACAGACTGGTACCATTGTTAGGCCAAGGACCGGCAACAGTGTTAGGCCAAGAACCGGCACCAGTGTTAGGCCACGGACCGGCACCAGTGTTAGGCCACGGACCGGCACCAGTGTTAGGCCAAGGACCGGCGTCATCGTTAGGCCACGGACCGGCATCATCGTTAGGCCACGGACCGGCACCAGTGTTAGGCCAAGGACCGGCGTCATCGTTAGGCCACGGACCGGCATCATCGTTAGGCCACGGACCGGCACCAGTGTTAGGCCAAGGACCGGCGTCATCGTTAGGCCACGGACCGGCATCATCGTTAGGCCACGGACCGGCGTCATCGTTAGGCCACGGACCGGTACCAGTGTTAGGCCACGGACTGGTACCGTCAAGCAGAGAGTCCGTGGGCCCCAGGTTTGAGTGAACCCCAGCCCAGAACAGGCCTTTCCAGCCCTTCTTGCTGCACCACCCAAAAACCCCTTCTGCTCCTCTGGGATGGGAATTAAATGACCTCCCTGCTCACCCAACATCTCCTTCAATATTCGGTCGTCTGCTAGGTTTGTTTTAGTTCTGAAAACACTGACTGCTCTTTCTCTCTCCTCTGCACGGTCCATACAAAGACATCTGACTGTGTGCTGACCTGTTGTTTGATTCCTAGTGTACGGCATGGTGCCCTTCCTGACTGCCATCCTGGGAACGATGCTGCCCATGCTGGGAATGGCAAAGCAAGACTCCATGAAATTGGTCTTCACCATTGGTGAGTGATGGGACAGGCCATAGGGCATTTCCCTCAGGGTGTGACTCTGGGAGAGGGTAATGGGACAGTGTATAGGGCATTTCCCTCAGGGTCTGACATTGGAATTGTGTAATGGGACTGTGTTTGGGCCATTTAGCTGAGGGTCTGACCCGGGAGAGTGTAATGGGATGGTGTGGAGGGAGCTTCATTCTGTGTCAAACCCCAGGAGTGTGTGGTCGGACGGTGTAGAGGGCATTTCCCCCAGGGTTTGACCCCAGGAGTGTGTAATGAGACAGTGTATGGGGCATTTCCCTCAGGGTCTGACCCTGGAAGTGGGTAGTGGGACAGTGCATAGGGGATTTCCTTCAGAGTCAGACACTGGGATTGTGTAATGGGACAGTGTTTAGGGCATTTACCTCTGTGACTGATCCTAAGTGTTCATGATGGAATGATGTAGAGGGAGCTTCACTGTGTGTCTGACCCCAGGAGTGTCTGATGGGAAGGGGTGGAGGGAGTTTCACTGTGTGCCTAACCCAGAGAATGTGTGATGGGACAGTACAGAGGGGACATGGGGATGGGTAAGCAGGACGTGCTGTCTCAGAGAAGGGTTGTTCATCCTTTCCCCATTGCAAGTCTTGTCCTGGTGATCTATGGCCCCCACCAATGCCTTTCTTCCTGACTCACCCCCTGGTAGCCCTGGGCCACTTCAGCGAGAGCATCCTGGAGTACTTGGCAAACCTGGACAAGGCTCCAGACCCGACAGTGAGGAAAGATGCCTTCTCTTCAGAGATCTACACTTCCTACGATGTGCTCTTCAACTTCTGGCTACAGACCAAAGACCCCAAGGTGAGAATTGAACTAATGAAGTAAATAATCATAGGAAATCGTTAAAGTTTATCATCATCTGACGGTACATATGACGGTACACCAAACGAAATACTCTTCTTCCAGACCATCAAAGGTTCCTCGTACGTTAACCCTTTCTTTCCAGAATCATTCTCATGAACCTCCTCTGGGCCCTCCACTCTCTTCCCTCCCACTTAGCTCTCCATTTGTCTTCCACTCTTTTGCTCTCTCTATCTGTTGGTTGTCTGGCATTTCTGATGATGATGTAACCTGTGCGGGAGAAGTTTTATAGTAAAAAAGCTTTTGCACTGTGACAGTTCCTCTCTCTCGGCCTCAAAAATCTTGGTCCAGTGGTACGAAAAATCATCAAACCACAGATATGTCACCGTATACTGTGGGATTCATTTTCCTGTGGGCAGACTCAATAAATCTATTAACAAAGTCAGTGAAAGTCCTGTCCAACTGGGCATCCAACCAAAGTGTAGAAGACAACAAGCTGTGCAAATGCAAAAGAAAGAAATAATAATAATAAATAAATAAGCAATAAATATCACAAGCAGGATGACGGGAAGCCTGTGAGAGAGTTTCTGAGGTAGAAAAGCCATTGCAGTGGTGGAGTTCCGCTCTCTCGATCTCGGACGTCCGGGTGCTGTGACATGAACAAGCGTCATGAACTGGGGTCTTCCTTGGTTGCAGTGGGTGACCATGACATCTTCTGAGCCTTGTCGTGCCCTTCGCTCTCCACGGAGAATTGGATCTCACTGTAGATCTCATCTGCTCTGTCCTACCTGACTTCAGTGCCACATTCTTGTGAATCTTCTCTGCACTCTTCCAACCTTATTTACATCTTTCCTGTAGGTAGCTGACCAAAACTCCATATTGGGCTTCTTCAGCATCTTGCATAACGTCCCATCTCCTGCACTCAGTACATAGATTTATAAGGGCCAATGTTCCAGAAGCTTTCTTTACGACCCTGTCTACCTGAGTCTGGAATCTGGATCTTGAATTTCATCTCCTTTCTGATGTGAAGCTGCTGCTTCGAAGCGTACGCAGCACTCGAGGGAGTGTAAGTGTCAACGGACGAGGGTCTGTAGAGAACAGGATTCTCTGGGTGGATTGCTGATAGAGCCAGTATGGACTCGATGGTACCTGAATTGCCTCTTGCACTCTCATCTGTGATTCTGTGCGTACCTGTCCTTGCTCTGTCTGCAGTGATGTTGTGGAGTTATATGGTGCACTAACAGACCCTTTGGGCCAACTGGTCCATTCCAACCAAGTTGCTATGCATTGTCTGAGTTTGGCCCATACCCCTCCAAACTGTTCATGGGCATAGAACAGAAACAGGCCCTTTGGCCCATCTAGTCCATGCTGAACTATTAATATGCCTAGACCATCGACCTGCACCCAGATCATCGCCCTCTATACCTCTCCCATCTATGTACCCGTCCAGACTTCTCTTAAATGCTGAAATCAGCCCCGCATTCACCACTTCTACTGGCAGCTCATTCCACACTCTCACCACCCTCTGAGTGAAGAAGTTCCCTCCATTTCCCATTAAACATTTCACACTTCCTGTCCAAATGCCTTTCAGATGTTGTTGGTGTTCAGTCCTGACCAACGATGGAGCCCACCCAGCAACTTCCAATTCCCTGTGTTCGGCCCACATCCGTCCACACCCGTCCCTGCCCGTGCTTAGGTGTTTCTTAAATGATACTGATCCACCTGTCTCAACCACTTCCTCTGGCGCCTCATTCCATATGCCTTCCATCCCCTGTATGAAAATGTTGTCACTTCAATCTCTCCTCTCTCACCTTCAGCTTGTGGCCCTGTGGTTCTTGATTCATCAGCCCTGAGAAGCGGAGTGTGTCCGTTCACCCTATCTCTGTCCCTCATGATTTAATCCACCTTGGTAAGATCAGCCCTTGGCCTCCTGCACTCCAATGAAAGAAGTCCCAATGTGGAGCCTCTCTCCATAATTCAGTCTGTCAAGCCCTGGAGCATCTTCATAAATCTGCTCTGCACACTTTTCCTCTCCTGTAGTAGGGTGGGGTTGACAGAGTTTACTGGCCGAAAGGTTGAGATGGTTCCCTAACCTCTCCCCACCCTGTGCATTTGCCTCTCCAGCTGCGGACCAGTGTGGTGGAGGCAGTCGGTCAGATGTCCCACCTGATGCCTCACGACAAACTGGAGGAACAGCTTCCCAAGCTGATTCCTGGGATCCTCGGCCTATACCGCAAGCATTCCGACTATTTCCACATCACTCAGGTAAGTGCCGGACTGGATCTGCTACCTCCTCAAGTTCTCCAACCCTGACCTGGGTCACCCCCTTTTCTCGATACCCTTCTCCCACCCGCTACTCCTGACCACCAGCAAAACCTCCACCTCGTCCTGCCCAAGCACAACCCCATCCAATACCAAGACATGCCCTCCTTCAATTCGCATTCTCCCTCTCACATTGTTCCCCTGACCATCACTATCTTCTTGTCCTGTCAAACCCCAATCCTGCCCAACTGCAGGTCACTCCTCCAATTCCCATTCTCCCATCTGCTATCCCTGACCACCCGCTAAACCTTCACCTGCTCCTGTCCAAGCCCAAACCTTCCCAACACCAGGTCCCTCTCTTCTTCTCCTCTTACCACCCACTTCTGACCACCACCTCCTCCATCTTCCTCCCTCCCCACCCATCCTAGATCTTCTCATCCCCCCCACTTCCTTCCCAATCCCACCCCCTTCCACCATGTCATTGCCTCTCTGGTTTTCTCCCCTCCCTCCCTAACGCCCACTCTGACCTCCTCCAGACCTTCCTTGGTAACCCTAAACCCCTGCTAACAACATATTACCCTTACTGAAATCCCCTTCTACCAGTCCCTCTCCTACACCCCCCCCCACCCTCTCCTGAGGACCACAATCCTTTGTCCTGTCCAACCCCAATCTTCCCCAACTGCAGGTCATCCCACCTCCAGCTCCTCTTTCCCTCCCACAAAGTCCAGACCTACTCCAGCTGCAACCTCTCCCAACACCAGGTCACTCCAGCTCCTCTCCCACCCACTGCCCTTCTACTGCTTCCAACATGAGATCACCCCTTCCAGTTCTCCCTCTTCCCTCACTGCTGCTCATCCTGCCTCCACCCGCCCATCTTCTCCAACTCCATCAGATCACCCCTCCTCCTCATAGCCCTCCTTGCTCCCTGGCCAGGTTTCCTGCAGTAGCCACGCTTTTCCAAACCCGATAGAGTGGACGTGGAGAGGACGTTTCCTACGGTGGGAGAGTCCAGGACCAGAGGGCACAGCCTCAGAATAGAGGGATGTCCCTTTAGAGCGGAGATGAGGGAATTCTTTAGCTAGAAGATAGCGAATCTGTGGAATTCACTGCCACAGACGGCTGTGGAGGCCAAGTCATTAAATGTATTAAAGCAGAGGTTGCTAGGTTCTTGGTTAGTCAGGGCGTCAAAGGTTACAGGGAGAAAGAAGGACAGTGGTGTTGAGCCATGATTGAATGACGGAGCAGACTCGATGGGACGAATGGGCTAATTCTGCTCCAATGCCTAGTGGTCACATCTCCCTTTCCAGCAATACTATTAGAGAGAAAGAGGCTTGTGGGCCTCTGTGTTGACCCTTGCCAACGTGCTTAAAGAAGTTTAAAGGTTAATTTTATTCAGGATTGTCGGGGTAGGGGCGGAGGTGACGGCATGGGGAAGGGGAGGCATATGTGGGAGGGGGGAGGTGACAGAATGGGAAGGAGGTTGTGGGGAGGTAGGACGGGTAGATGATGTGAACAGGGGTTGCGGGGGACAGAGAGGAAGTGGACAAGAGGAGAGGGGAGGGGGCAGGTGACGGTGATTGCGGGTGGAGAGCGATGTAGAAAGAGGCAGCAGTGTGGGTGGGGACGAGGTGTCGGGGTGTGGGAGGAGAAGGTTGGCAGTGGGGATGTGCGGGGCTGGAGGAGCAATGGTGCAGACTGGAGGTGGGAGGGAGGGGATGGGCAGAATGGTGAGATGAATGTGTGGGATTTTCTCAATTGGTCCCTCCCACCCTAATGTTCTCTCGCTGTGTGTTTGCCTCACAGAGCCTGTGCCACGTGCTGGACTCCGCGGTGGAGATGGGCAGCCGCCTGCTGGAGACGCAGATCGACACCCTCCTCAACGCACTGCACCCCCAGGTAAGGGAAGGGCTGTTGTGGGTGGAGCGCAAGGGTGGAGAACAGTAACGAGGGGGGGTTAACTTTTTCAGGTTGAGTTGGTGGTAAGGAAGACAAAAGCAAGAGGATTCAAATATAAAAGCTAGGCTGTATGTTGAGATTTTATAATCCATAAAACCATAAGATATAGAAGCATTATTCGGCCATTTGGCCCATCGAGTCTACTCTGTCATTTCATCATGGCCGATCCAATTTTCCTCTCAGCTCCAATCTCCTGCCTTCTCCCTTTATCCCTTCATGCCCTGACCAATCAAAAATCTATCAACCTCTGCCTTAAATATATGTGTAGTTTCTGCAGCAGAGGCAGGCAGAGGATGAGAATCACCGTTAGCATCACGGTTAGAAACGGGAGGCAACAACCACAACTCGGACCGTGATGAGTGGAGAGACATGATTGCCCACGCCGTTCCCACAACTGCCTGTGGCAATGAATTCCACAGATTCACCACTCTCTGGCTAAAGAAATTCCTCCTCATTTCTGTCCTAAAAGGACACCCCTCTATTCTGCAGCTGTGTCCTTTGGTCTTAGTCTCTCCCACCATAGGAAACATCCTCTCCACATCCATTCTATCAAGGCCTTTCACCATTCAATGGGTTTCAATGAGGTCACCCCTCATTCTTCTGAATTCTAGTGAATACAGACCCAGAGCCATCAAACACTCAATATGACAAGCCTTTCAATCCCAGAATCAGGAATGCTAACACAGACCCCTGTGTAACACCACTAGTCACTGGCAGCCAGCCAGAAAAGGCTCCCTTTACTCCCATTCTTTGCCTCCTGCCAATCAGCCACTGCTTTATCCATGCTAGAATCTTTCCTGTAATACTGTGAGCCCATAGCTTGTTAAACAGCCTCAAAAGCACCTTGTCAAAAGCCTTCTGAAAGTCTAAATGCACAACATCAACCGATTCACCTTTGACTTTCCTGCTTGTTACTTCTTCAAAGAATTCCAACAGATTTATCAACCAAGATTTTCCCTTGAGGAAATCATGCTGACTACAGCCTATTTTATCATGTGCCTTCAAATACCCTCAGACCTCATCCTTAATTATCGACTCCACCATCTTCCCAATCACTGAGATCAGACTAACTGGCCGATAGTTTCATTTCCTCTACCTCTCTCCCTTCTTGAAGAGTGGAGTGACATTTGCAATTTTCCAGTCTTTTGGAACCATTCCAGGATCTGGTGATTCTTGAAAGATCATTGCCAATGCCTCCACAATTTCTTCACCCAACCCTTTCAGAACACTGGGGAATTCACCATCTGGTCCAGGTGACTTATCTACCGTCAGACCTTTCAGTTTCCCAAGAACCTTCTCTTTAGTTATGGTAATTTCACACACTTCATGTTCCCTGACACCTGGAACTTCCACCATACTGTTACTGTCTTCCACAGTGAAGACTGATGCAAAATACTTATTCAGATCATTTGCCTTTTCATTGTCCCCCATTACTAGCTCTCCAACATAATTTTCCGGTGGCCCAATATGCACTCTCACCTCTCTTTTACACTTTACGTCTCTAAATAAACTTTTGGTATCCTCTTTAATATTATTAGCTAGCTCAATTTCACGTTCCATCTTAATGACTTTTTTAGTTAATTTCTGTTGTTTTTTAAAAGCTTCCTAATCCTCTAATTTCCCACTAATTTTTGCCCTCTCTTTGGCTTATATGTTGGCTTTGACTCTCTTGTTAGCCGTGTTTGTGTCATCTTTCCTTTAGAATACTTATTCCTCTTTGGGATGTATACATCATGTGCCTTCCGAATTGCTTCCAGAAATTCCCACCAGTGCTGCTCTTCTGTCATCCCTGTCGGTGTTCTTTTCCAATCAATTCTGGCCAACTCCTCTCTCTCGTCTCTCTCATTCCCTTTACTCCGCTGTAATACTGATGCATCTGACTTTAACTTCTCCTTAGAGAAGTTCAGGGTGAATTTGATATTATTATGATCACTTGCCCCTAAGGGTTGTTTTACCTTAAACTCTCTAATCAATTCTGGTTCATTGCACAACACCCAATCCAGAATAGCTGAACCCCCATTGGGCTCAATCACAAGCTGCTCTATAAAACCATTTCGCAGGCACTCTACAAATTCCCCTCCTGTAACCCAGCACCCACCTGATTTCCCCCAATCTATCTGCGTATTGAAATCCCCCATGACATTGCCCTTTTGGCGTGCATTTTCCATCCACACGTTTTGAGTTTGCATTGATCAGACTGCATTTGAAGTACTGTGAGCAGTTACAGGGCCACGGGAAAAGTTTTGCTGCCACGGGAGAGAGTTCAACGGAGGTTCACAAGGAATGAAAGGGTTAACCTACGAGGCGTGTTTGATGCGCCTGGGCCTGTACTGATTGGCGTTTAGGAGGATGGGGGAGGGGGATCTCAAATGAAACCTATGGAAATTTGAAAGGTCTGGATAGAGTGGATGTGGAGAGGATGTGTTACTCAGGATATTCGGCATCTGCAGAATCTCTGGTGTGTTAATACAGGTCCATAGTTCCTTGAAAGGTAGGTAGAGTGGTAAAGAAAGCATTTGGCATATTGCCCTTCATAAATCAGGGCATTGAGTACAGCAGTTGGGATAATATTTTAAAGTTTTAAAGTGTTGGTCAGAGTATTGTGTTCAGTTCTGGTCACCTACCTACAGGAAAGATGTCAATAAGATTGAAAGAGTACAGAGAAGGATCACAAGGGTGTTGCTGGGACTTGAGGCCTGAGTTGTAGGGAAAGGTTGAATAAGTTAGGACTTTATTCCCTGGAGTGTAGGAGAATGAGGGGAGATTTGATAGAGGTATAGATAGAGTAAATGCAAGCAGGCTTTTCCACTGGGGTCATGTGAGACGCGAACTAGAGGTCATAGTTAAGGGTGAAAGGTGAAATATTGAGGGGGAACTTCTCCACTCAGAGGGTGGTGAGAGCTACCAGTGGAAGTGGTGGATGCAGGTTCAATGAGAAGTTTGGATGTGCATGGATAGGGGTATGGGCCAGGTGTGGGTCAATGGGACTAATCACAATAACAATTTGGCTCGTGTTATATGTGCTGAAGGGCCTGTTTCTATGCAGGTTCAATCCCAGTTTCACCTGGAGTCGCAGAGAGAGCATTCTCTCTGATTCCGGGGAAGTCAGGATTGAACCTGCGACTCTGGGGCAGAGAAGCAGCAGCTCTACCTCCTGTGGCAATATTCCGCCCTCGTTCTATAACTCTATGATGCGTCTTGTCTCCCCTCCACAGATTTGCACTCCCTTGGAGTACACCAATCACCTGGCTGTCAAGAACCACAATGAAGTCCTTCGCTGTTTCACTGTCCTGGGTAAGAGAATTCTTCAGTGGTTGTCCCCTGGGTAAAAGGGGTCAGGAGCCAAGACCATAAGACACAGGGGCAGAAGTAGCTGTTTGGCCCATTGAGACTGCTCCTCCATTCCATCATGGCTGATTTATTGTCCCTCTCAACCCCATTCTCCTGCCTTCTTCCCGAAACCTTTGACAATCTTATTGATAAAGAACCAATCAACCTTTATTTGAAATAAACCCAATGGCTTGCCTTTCACAGCCGTCTATGGCAATGAATTCCACAGATTCCCCCCACCCCCGGCTAAAGAAATTCCCCCTCATCTCTGTTCTAAAGGAACCTCCTTGTATTCTGAGTCTGTAATTATGATCCTTGACCCTCCCACTATGGGAAACATAATTTCCACGTCCACCCTTACTAGGCCTCTCATTATTTGATTATTTAATAGGCTTTAGTGAGAACCTCCCCCCCCCCCCCCCCAACTCTTTTAAACTTGGCAAATACAAGCCCAAGCCACCAAACTCTCCTCATAGATGAACCATTTCATCCCTGAAGCCTGAAGGGGCATCTTTGTGTTGGGCACGTAATTGAGACTGACACTCCAGTGTAGATTCACCTTCAGGGATGGGATTGGAGGAGATGCTGTCATCTGCTCCACCATTCTGTAAGATCATGACTGATCTTTAACCTCACTTGCCAGCACTGTCTCCTTAATGTCCAGTTGATCTGCCTTGCCTTCTTCGGAAGAGAATCCCAAAGATTCACTGCTGTCCAGGACGTGCCCTCTTCTCATTGCTACCATTGAGAAGGAGGAACAGGAGCCTGAAGACCCAGACTGAATGATTCAGGAACAGCTTAGAACATGAAACACAGAACACTACAGGCCCCTCGACACAGTGTTGTGCTGACCTTTTAAACTTTTACCATCAATCAAACCCTCCATTTCTCAGAAGAGTCTCTTAAATGTCCCGAATGTGCACTCTGTGGCCACTTGTGCACCTGCTATCTAATCAGCCAATCGTGTGGCAGCAACTCAATGCATAAAAGCATGCAGACGTGGTCAAGAGGTTCAGTTGTTGTTCAGACCAAACATCAGAATGGGGACGAAATGTGTTTTAAGTGACTCTGACTGTGAAACTGGACTCTCTGACAGTGGTGTCGGAAAAGAGGATGCTGTCCAAGTTGCATGCCATCTTGGACAATGACTCCCATCCACTCCATAATGTACTGGTTAGGCACAGGAGTACATTCAGCCAGAGACTCATTGCACCAAGATGTAACACTGAGCGACATAGGAAGTCATTCCTACCTGTGGCCATCAAACTTTACAACTCCTCCCTCGGAGTGTCAGACACCCTGAGCCAATAGGCTGGTCCTGGACTTATTTCCACTTGAAATAATTTACTTATTATTATTTAATTATTTATGGTTTTACATTGCTATATTTCTACACTATTCTTGGTTGGTGTGACTGTAACGAAACCCAGTTTCCCTCGGGATCAATAAAGTACGTCTGTCTGTCTGAATGATTGTTGGTGCCGGATGGGATGGCATGAGTAACTCAGAAACTGCTGATCTCCTGGGATTTTAATGAACAACAGTTCCGGAGAATGGTGTAGAAAAACCAAAAGCATCCAGTGAGTGGTGGTTCAGTCGGCAGAGAGGTCGTGTTAGAGAGGTCAGAGGAGAATGACCAGACTGGTTCAAGCTGACAGGAAGACGACCACACTTTACAACAGTGGTGTGCAGAAAGTGAATAGTACAAGATGGCAGGTGAGAGGGAAGGTGGGTGAATGAAGTAAGAAGCTGGGAGGTGATAGGTGGAAAAGGTGAATGGCTGAAGAAGAAAGAATCTGATAGGAGAGGAGAGTGGACCATGGGAGAAAGGGAAAGGGGAGGTGGTGGGCAGGTGAAGGGGAGAGGTGAGAGTGTAACCGGAATGGGGAATAAGAAAAGAGAAAAGGGAGGGGAGAGGAATTACTGAAAGTTCAATAAGTTGACTGTTTATTCCCCGCTATAGATGCTGCTTGAACTGGTGTGTCTTCCAGCATTTTGTATGTGTTTTTCGGGATTTCCAGCATCTACAGAATCTTTGTCTTTACTCTGTGCTGCACTGTGCATGTTCTGTACTTGCATCCGGTGGTGAGGTGGGGCCTTGCCCAGAGGTCCTGAACTTGCTTACCCAGTGCAGAGGACACTTGCAGTGAGCCAGCGGTAACCCCTCTTCTCTGTTCTTCCTGATCTGCAGCCTGTGCCTACACTGACAGACTCATCGCCTTCCTCCTACAGAAGCTGGAGGTCCACAATGAGCGGGTCCGCATTGGGACGTTGACCGTACTGAAACACCTCATCAACTCTGCCTGTACGTACCTCTGGGCAAGCGGGGCTGGGAGAGGGCTGTGGGGTGTGGTCTGTGCCGATGGATTGCTGCAACCGGGTGAAGGGGCCTTGGTGATGGAGCACCATGCCTGGGAAAGGACACTCGGGGAAGAAGTGGTGGTGTTGCTGAGGGAGTACCACGTTCAGCAGGGGAGAGGGGTGTTACTGACAGAGCACCGTGTCCGGGAGGCATGTTGTGAAGGAAGTGCCACTTCCCGATGGGCGGTGCCGAGAAAGCGCCTTGTTCAGACAGGGGTGCCTGAGGGAGAAGGTCCGTTGCCAAAGGAATGCTGCGTCTGCGGGAAGATCCTGGGTGAGGACCATATCTGGGTGGAGAGGTGGTGTTGTGAAAGCACTGTGTCCAGGGAGGGGTATCTGGGAGAGTGTGGGTGTTGCCAAGGAAGCACCGCGTCTGTCAGGAGCAGAGTAGCTGACAGAGCACCATCTCCAGGGAGTGGACAGACAACCATCTCCAGGGAGTGGACGGGGCTCCATCTCCAGGGAGTGAACAGACAACCATCCCCAGGGAGTGGACAGACAACCATCTCCAGGGAGTGGACGGACAACCATCTCCAGGGAGTGGACGGACAACCATCTCCAGGGAGTGGACGGACAACCATCTCCAGGGAGTGGACGGACAACCATCTCCAGGGAGTGGACGGGGCTCCATCTCCAGGGAGTGAACAGACAACCATCCCCAGGGAGTGGACAGACAACCATCTCCAGGGAGTGGACGGACAACCATCTCCAGGGAGTGGACGGACAACCATCTCCAGGGAGTGGACGGACAACCATCTCCAGGGAGTGGACGGACAACCATCTCCAGGGAGTGGACGGACAGCCATCTCCAGGGAGTGGACGGACAGCCATCTCCAGGGAGTGGGCGGACAGCCATCTCCAGGGAGTGGGCGGACAGCCATCCCCAGGGAGTGGGCGGACAGCCATCCCCAGGGAGTGGGCGGACAGCCATCCCCAGGGAGTGGGCGGACAGCCATCCCCAGGGAGTGGGCGGACAGCCATCCCCAGGGAGTGGGCGGACAGCCATCCCCAGGGAGTGGGCGGACAGCCATCCCCAGGGAGTGGGCGGACAGCCATCCCCAGGGAGTGGGCGGACAGCCATCCCCAGGGAGTGGACGGACAGCCATCCCCAGGGAGTGGACGGACAGCCATCCCCAGGGAGTGGACGGACAGCCATCCCCAGGGAGTGGGCGGGGCTCCATCTCCAGGGAGTGGACGGACAGCCATCCCCAGGGAGTGGACGGACAGCCATCCCCAGGGAGTGGGCGGACAGCCATCCCCAGGGAGTGGGCGGACAGCCATCTCCAGGGAGTGGGCGGACAGCCATCTCCAGGGAGTGGACAGACAACCATCCCCAGGGAGTGGGCGGGGCTCCATCTCCAGGGAGTGGACGGACAACCATCTCCAGGGAGTGGGCGGACAGCCATCTCCAGGGAGTGGGCGGACAGCCATCTCCAGGGAGTGGACGGACAGCCATCTCCAGGGAGTGGACGGACAGCCATCTCCAGGGAGTGGACAGACAACCATCTCCAGGGAGTGGGTGGGGCTCCATCTCCAGGGAGTGGTGTCTTGGGAAAAAGCGGTATTGTCGAGAGAGTGCCTCGTTTGGGGAGGGGCTTTCCTGAGGTTCTGAGCATATCTGTAGTACATTGGATTCCGGTTAATAAGGCCACGTTGGGCCAGTACATTTTGACCCAAATAAATTAATGCCCAATTTGCTGAAGTATCATGGAAATAGTTAAAGAGGCATAAAAAAGACAAACTGAGTACAAAATTACGTATTTAAATGAAATACAGCATAAATTAGTACACAATCAATACCACTTGGTACTATAAACTTGTAGATTAGTTCCTAATAGTTATTGACAGAGGAATTCACCAGTGTTCGCTGCCATGTGCTTTTGATTGACTGTAAATGGAACACAGTCAGCACTGGCACCAAGTGCAGATGATAGATTGTCTTCATACAATACTGTCAACAATTACATCCTCCAAATCTTCATTTACATTGTAACATTCAAGATGATTCTGGATACCTTCAAATTCTTTAAAGTTATCATCTTGTTGAAGTAGTGAAATCGTTTCATTTTCACTCCTGGCCATTTCTGGCATCTCCAAACCCGAGTGCTTGAAACCTCGGTGAGCAGTTGTCTTGCTGCTTATTTCTCAGCAATTATCAGTGACAAAACTCACTGCTTTTTGAGCACAAGCACAGGTAACTGATGCTATTTTAACACCTATTCTCTGAGTGCGGTGTAGTTTCTAATGGCCACACAAGTGCACGTGACAGTCACTAGTTAGAAATTGTTCGGCAACAGTCTCCTGTGTCAATTAAGCATCATAGTGTCCCAATTAAAAGAAGAGAATCTGGCTATTTTTTTGATTTGTTTTTATTCTTAAGAGTTATCAAAAATAAGCGGCTTCCCTGATTAACTGATGGCTCAATTAACTGGAATCCTCTGTATTATGCTTCAGGTCACAGCAGGTAGTTGCCTGATTTGTCCCTTTGAGTTCACAGGTCAAGCCACGTTGGGAGGGAGACAGGAGTGGGGCAATTTATCTGTTGACCCCCGTGACAGCAGTATTGGAGATATGGCTTAGAAGTGAGAGAACCTAAGACCATTGGGCCCGTTGTCTGACCACCATTCATTTATGGCTGATTTTTAAAATTTCATCCCCATTCTCCTTCCCTCTCACTGTAACCTCTGATGCCCTGACTAATCAAGAACCTGCCAATCTCTGCTTTAAATTACCCAATGTCTTGACATTCACAACTGTCTGTAGCAATCAATGTGGCAGATTCATCACCCTCTGGCTAAAAAAAATTCCTCGTCAAGCCCATTCTAAAAGGACGTCCCTCTGTTGTAAGGCAGTGCTCTCTGGCCCTGGGCTCTCCCACCATAGAAAACATTTCTCTGCATCCACTCCACCTGGGCCTTTCAGTGTCTGGTTTCCTTTCAGTATAAGCTTGCTGTTTGTCCAACACTGCAGCAACATCTGACTATCTGCAGAAAGATTTCGACAGATAGGAGAATGGGCAAGTAAGTGGCAGATGGAATACAGTGTTGGGAAGCATACGGTCATGCACTCTGGTAGAAGGAATAAAGACATAGATGATTTTCTAAACAGATAAAATTCAAAAATCTGAGGTGCAAAGGGACTTGGGAGTCCTTGTGCAGGATTCCCTGAAGGTTAACTTGCAGGTTGAGTCTGTGGTGAGGAAAGCAAATGTGATGTTGGCCTCCATTTCAAGAGGAGTGGGATGTGATGCTGAGGCTTTATCAGGTATTGGTCAGACCACACTAGAATGTGAGCAGGTTTGGGTCACTTATCTAAAGATGTGCTGGCACTGGAGAAGGTCCAGAGGAGGTTCATGATAATTCTGGAAATGAGAGGGTTGATGTATGAGAAATATTTGATGTCTCTGGGCCTGCACTTGCTGGAGTTTAGAAGAATGAGGGGAGACCTACCAACATTGAAAGGCCTAGATAGAGTGGATTTGGAGAGGATGACCACAAAGCAAGGGACAATCTGCAGATGCTGGAAATCCAAAGCAACACACACAAAATGCTGGAGGAACTCAGCAGGTCAGGGAGTAAAGTTGACGTTTCAGGCCGAGACCTTTCATCGGGGTGAAGGTTCCTGATGAAGGGTCTCGGCCTGAAACGTTGACTGTACTCTTTTCCTTAGGTGCTGCCTGTCCTGCTGAGTTCCTCCAGAATCTTCTGTGTGGAGAGGATGATTCCTCTGCTGGGTGAGTCTAGGACCAGAGGGCACCACTTTAGAATAGAAGGACGTCCCTTCAGACCAGAGATGAGGAGGAATTTCTTTAGCCAGCGAGTGGTGAATCTGTGGAATTCATTGCCAGAGACGGCTGTGGAGCCCAAGCCATTGGGTATATTTAAAGTGGTGAGTTTGATAGCCTCTTGATTAGTCAGGGTGTCAGAAGTTCTGGGTAGGAAAATGGGGTTAAGAAGGGCAATACATTAGCCATGATGGAATGGCAGAGCAGACTCGATGGGCTGAATGGCCTAATTCTGTTCCTCTGTCTTCTGGTTCATTTATCCATGTTTTTAGCTTACTAAATAGATTGATAGGAAAGGCTTGGAGCTGGAGTTCCCAACCTGGAGTTCACAGACCCCTTGATTAATGGTAGGGTCTGTTGGCATAAAAATGTTTGGGAGTCCCTGGTGGGCTGGTGTGAGTTGGGCATCATGGTTGGTGTGGCAGAAGGGCCTGTTCTGTACTGAGTGACTCTGAAAGGCAGAAGTTTTTGGTATAGGGTTAGTGCAGCTGGGTCCTTCGTGGTAAGCATGGACACGATAAGCTGAAGGGCCTGATCCTGTCTAGTGTGACTGTGAAGAAGCAGCCCGCCTGTGGACGTGGGGACAGGCCATTCAGCCCTACTCTACTGTGTTGGCCAATGGTGCCCATCTAAGCTAGTCCCGTTTGCCTCCAAACCAGGGGTTTCTGACATTTTTTTCATGCCATGGACCATTACCATTAAGGTTGGGAACCCTTGCTCCTATCCATGTCCCCGACCAAGTCATAGGCTGGCTACTGAAGGGAACTGGTGGCTGGACATCTCAGTCTGTGACAGACTAGGAGATGCTTGGATTCTCCTGGTGTTGGCAAGAAGTGGAGTGTTCAATACTGTGTGTATCCAACTCTGCAGCGACTCAACTGGAGGGCAAGAAAACCCTGGTACTGATGGCCATGAAGCTCATAATCCAAGACAACAACAACAACAAGGTAATTGGCATCCCACCCGCATCCTCTGAGAACTTAGAGCTCTAATAGGACCTGGATTTCCGGGGGCATCGGTCAGGCCAGCGTCCCAGAGCTCTAATCGGACCTGGATTTCCGGTGGTATGGGTCAGGCCAGCGTCCCAGAGCTCTAATCAGACCTGGATTTCCGGTGGCATCGGTCAGGTCAGCATCCCAGAGCTCTAATCGGACCTGGATTTCTGGGGGTATGGGTCAGGTCAGCGTCCCAGAGCTCTAATCGGACCTGGATTTCCGGTGGTATGGGTCAGATCAGTGTCCCAGAGCTCTAATCGGACCTGGATTTCCGGTGGTATGGGTCAGATCAGTGTCCCAGAGCTCTAATCGGACCTGGATTTCCAGTGGTATGGGTCAGGTCAGCATCCCAGAGCTCTAATCGGACCTGGATTTCCGGTGGTATGGGTCAGGTCAGCGTCCCAGAG
This sequence comes from Hypanus sabinus, assembly GCF_030144855.1. NCBI lineage: Eukaryota > Metazoa > Chordata > Chondrichthyes > Myliobatiformes > Dasyatidae > Hypanus > Hypanus sabinus. The sequence continues at coordinate 6,794,760 of NC_082711.1, read as the reverse complement.
CTCTAATCGGACCTGGATTTCCGGTGGTATGGGTCAGATCAGTGTCCCAGAGCTCTAATCGGACCTGGATTTCCGGTGGTATGGGTCAGATCAGTGTCCCAGAGCTCTAATCGGACCTGGATTTCCAGTGGTATGGGTCAGGCCAGCGTCCCAGAGCGCTAATCGGACCTGGATTTCCAGTGACATGGGTCAGGCCAGCGTCCCAGAGCGCTAATCGGACCTGGATTTCCGGTGGTATGGGTCAGGTCAGCGTCCCAGAGCTCTAATCGGACCTGGATTTCCGGCGGTATGGGTCAGGCCAGCGTCCCAGAGCTCTAATCGGATCTGGATTTCGGGGGGTATGGGTCAGGTCAGCATCCCAGAGCTCTAATCGGACCTGGATTTCGGGGGCATCGGTCAGATCAGTGCCCTGAGCCGATTTACCCAGCCTGACTCCACAGCAATGTCCTTGGCCAAAAGAGGTCTATACACCTCCTGCTCTATTGTCCCCACAGTTCTGTGGTTTCCACCAATCTACTGAAAAGCAGCATGGTAGCGAAGAGATTAGCGCGACGCTATCACTGCATGAGGCATCAGAGTTCGGCACTCAACCACGGCTTCCTTTGTATGGAGTTTCTGTACGTCCTCCCTGTGGGATGCCTGGGCTTCCTCCCACAGCTAAAGCAGGTTAATTGGTCATTGGGAATTGTCCCATGATTAGGTTAGGGTTAAATCAGGATTGTTGGGGGCTGCTGGAAGGACCGGCATGCCTTTTCCATGGTGTATCTTTAAATAAAATAAATAAATATCCTCTTTGTGTGGTGACCCAACCACAAACAAGAGAAGATCATTGTGTGGGCTCGGATAGTTTGAGGTGGTTCCCCTACCGACAGTGAGGGGTATGGAGGAATACTTACTTTCCATCTCCCAGTTCTAAGCATCTCTACAGAACGGTAACAGCCTGGGTGAGTGTGTTTTGTAGGTGACACGCATTGTGAAGGACGGTTAGCGCAGTTGATGGGACCCCGTCAACCTGCTGCTTTGTCCTGCAATGTGTTGAACTTTTTACAGTCACACTCATCCAGATGTGGGGGGGGGGGGGGGGCGGGGGATGAGTTCCAACACTGAATAAACTGGTGAAAGGGTCTGGAGGTAGGTTTCATGGACCTTCTGTTGAGGGAAGGTTACTTCCTTCCTTCCTCCTTGTTTTATGGCGGTTGGCACCTAGTTTAATGGTTCATTACCGTCACCTGCTGCTCTGGAGTGTGGATCAGACGGTAGACTCACATTCTAAATCCCTTCACCCATTTTCTTTCTCTCTCTCTCACACCCCCCCCCCCCCCACCCAATCTACACTTTATCCTTTTCTCTTTGGCCATCGTAGTACCCTATTCCTGCTTATCCATCATATCCTATTAAAAAAAAACCCTTGTATCCCTTAAGAAAACTAAATGCACCCTGACCTGTGCCCTCTCACCCATGCTCAGTAACCTTTTTAATGTGAATTCCTGCAGCCCCGATTCCCTTACATTAATTCTCATCACCTCTCTGTCTCCCATCCAGAGGGAAGGTTGACCCAAGGTCTGCACAGACAATAGTTTAAACTTCCAGCCCCTTCATTCTGAACTTCTCCATTAAGCTGCCGTTGAGTTTACAAATGGAGAGGAACAAGTACAATGAAGCATTGCAGGAACATAGCGTCTTATCAAGAGCATTCACAAGAAAACAGAACTGGAAGTTGGTGGTGTTGTGGAAGGTGTAGAAGGTTGTGATTGACGGGATGCAGAGCTGGGCTGACAATTGGCAGATGGAGTTCAATCGGGAAAGTTTGAAGTGATCCACTTTGGAAGGTTGAATTTGAAGGCAGGTCATCAACACTACGTGCCACGAGTGACATAGGCGATCATGGTCTTGGCAGAGAGCCATCACAAGAAGTAGCTTGTCATTGCCGCCTTCTGGGTGGTGTCTTTAACAAGACGGGTGACCCCAGCCGTTATCAATACTCTTCCGAGATTGTCTGGTGTCAGTGGTCACATAACCAGAACTTGTGATCTGCACCGGCTGCTCATACGACCGTCCACCAGCTGCTCCCGTGGCTTCACGTCACCCTGATCGGGGAGGCTGAGCAGGTGCTACACCTTGTCCAAGGGTGACCTGGAGGCTAGTGGAGGGAAGGAGTGCCTTACCCCTCCTTTGGTGGAGACGTAACTCCATCCTGCCACCCATTGGGTAAATGGCAGAAATCTTAGCAGTGTCGAGGGACCTTGGTGTCTGTGTTCCTCGACCCCTCAAAGTTACCACGCAAGTTAGAAACATAGAAAACCTACAGCACAATACAGGCCCTTTGGCCCACAAACTTGTGCCAAACATGTCCCTACCTTAGAAATTACTAGGCCCTCTATTTTCCTAAGCTCCATGTACCTATCCAAAAATCTTTTCTCCCCCCAATCTTTTTTAATTTTGTCTAAAGGAGCCATTCTCAATCCCAACAACAGCCCATAAATATAAGATATTGAGCCATTATCAAAAGGTTTCAAATTAAAAATTACATCTATTATGTTCTTATCTGGGCTGGTAGGGAATATATGTAGTTTAGATCTTAAAAAATCTCTAATATGTAGATATCGAAAAAAGTGGGTATTTGATGTTATATTTCACTGAGAGCTGCTTGAAAGAAGCAAGATTCCCTCCAACAAACAGATCCTGGAATTGTTTAATGCCTGATCTATCCCATTCTCTGAAAAACAGATCGGTCGTAGATGGTTTAAAAAAAAATTAGAAAAAATAGGACTAGAAAGGGAAAATCTCAATAAACTGCAATGTTTTCTAAACTGTAGCCAGATCCTCACAGTGTGTTTAACCACCGAACTGTCAGTTAATTTATTTAACGATAAAGGAAGAGAGGATCCAAGAAGAGAAATCATAGAAAATTTTGTAACAGAGTTGGCTTCCAAAAAGACCCATATTGGACAATTCTCACGATTAATATAATATAACCAGAAAGTAAGATTTCATATGTTAATTGCACAATAATATAACCTAAAATTGGGTAGAGCAAGGCCTCCAAAAAAGTCTTTTAAAAGACCCTATCATATCCGCCTCCACCACTGTTGCCGGCAGCCCATTCCACGCACTCACCACTCTGAGTAAAAAACTTACCCCTGACATCTCCTCTGTACCTACTCCCCAGCACCTTAAATCTGTTTCCTCTTGTGGGAACCATTTCAGCCCTGGGAAAAAGCCTCTGACTATCCACACAATCAATGCCTCTCATCATCTTATACTGTACACCTAAGTTGATAGGGTGTAAAGAGGGGCTACGGTGTGTTGGACTTCATTCATCAGGGGAATGAGTTCCAGTGCCGTGAGGTAATGTTGCAGCTCTGTAAAACCCTGGTTAGGCCACACTTGGAATATTGTGTTCAGTTATGGTCAACTCATAGGAAGGATGTGGAAGCGTTAGGGAAGGTGCAGAGATTTACCAGGATGCTGCTTGGATTGGAGAGCATGTCTTATGAAGTTAGGTTGAGTGAGCTCGGGCTTTTCTCGAGTGTAGGATGGTGAGATGTGACCTTGATAGAGGCGTACAGATGATAAGGGGCATAAATAGAGTGGGCAGCCAGAAATGTTTTCCTAGTGCAGAGATAGCTAATCCGAGGGGGCATAATTTTAAGGCATTTGGAGGAAAGTATGCGGGGGAATATCAGTGGTAAGTTTTGTACACAGAGTGGTGGGTGCATGAAACGCCCTGCAGGGGTGCTGGTGGTGGGGGTTGATATATTTGGTACACTTAAGAGACTCCTGGGCTCACAGATGATAGAAAAATGAAGGGCTAAGTAGGAGGGGAGGGCTGTATTGATCTCAGACTAGGTTAAGAGGTTGGCACAACATAGTGGGCCAAAGGCCCTGGCCTGTGCTGTAATGTTCTATGATTAACGTTTTGCTGGTTGGTTCAAGACCATACCTCAGGAACAGGTCACTGTAGGTCTCCTCTTGCACTGCTCTGGGCTCCGCTTGTGCCTTTGGTTCTTGTTTGCTTTTTCTGGCTTTTGCTGTCTTTGTATCCCCATTGCGTGGTGTAATTTTATGTGAATTTATGATGTGTTGTCTGTACCACGTGCAAGTAAGTTCATTGCATCTGAGCCTACCTGTACTGTGCGTCTGACAATAAACTCTGGCTTTCACCTGTGTCGTGCAGACAAAGCAGTCCAGACATTCCCCTGTAAATCCATCGATTGCAGGGCATTGCCGAACTGACCCTCAGCTGACGGTGCCAGTGGGTCAGACATTGAGTGCCTGCCTGATGCAGTCGAAGGGTTCAGTGTAAAGTTATTATCAACATACTTGTATGTCACAATATCCAACCCTGAGATTCATGTCCTTGTGGGCATTCACAGTAAATATAAAACATGCAACAGAAGCAATGAAAGACCACACACAACCAGACAAGCAGCCAGTGTGCAAATACAAAAAGAAAAATGAAATACTATTGACAACAATAGATAAAGAAGCAATAAGCATTGAGAACATGAGATGAAGAGTCCTTGAAAGTGAGTCCACAGGTTGTGGAAATATTTCAGTGATGGGACAAATGAAGTTGAGTGAAGTTATCCCGTCTGGTTCAAGATCCTGATGGTTGAGGGGTAATAACTGTTCCTGAACTTGATGGTGTGGTTCCTGAGGCTCCTGTACCTTCTTTCTGATGGCAGCAGCGAGAAGAGAGTATGACCTGGGTGGTGGGAGTCTCTGATGATGGATGCTGCTTTCCTGTGACAATGTTTTGTGTGGATCTGCTCGATGGCTGGGAGGGCTTTAACCATGATGGACTGATATCTAAAGTTCCTCAAAGTTCATAGTAAGTTTATTATCAAAGTACCTATGTCATACAGGTTTCCCCCGCTATTCGAAGGCAGAGCATTCCTGTGAAATGGTTCGTAAGCCAGAATGTCGTAAAGTGAAGAAGCAATTAGCATTAATTTATATGGAAAGAATTTGTGAGTGTTCACAGACCCAAAAAATAATCTACCAAATCGTGTCAAATAACATAAAACCTAAAATAACAGTAATGTATAGTAAAAGCAGGAATGATCTGATAAATACACAGCCTATAAAATGCAGGAATACTTTTCTGCAATTATTGCAGCACTGTCCACAGTAACGAAAATCTCACATAAGCGCTCACGGCAAAAACTCTCGGAGAAAGCATTCTGGCAGAACCACTCTTTCCAGTAACCTTTAAGCTATGAAGCTGCCAAATAATACCAAATAACACGTAAAATGCACAACCTATATAAAGTAGAAATAATGTATGTACAGTGTGGTTTCACTTACTGGAATCGGGAAGACAGTGAGGACCCTGATGATGGTGTGTTAGGCTGAGTCGTCGGAGGTTGGGCTGGTGGGAGACTGGGGTGTCATCTCATCGTCTGTTTCCATCAGGGCAGGTAGGTCACCTTCTACGTCTGCCTGCCTCGATGTCGAAGGTTGAGTTTGGTCGTCTGCTGTGGCTGATGTGGAAGGCTTGAAAAACGACAGTATGCTTGACTGCTTAGCCTTGCGCATTTTTCTATCATAGACTTCTTTGTAAACTCAAACCATCCTGCAACTATGCCCTAAACCTATGCACCCTTTCAAAATTAAAGTCATACTTTTCTGCAATCATTGCAACGTTGTCAATCGCAGCGAAAATCTCACACAATTGCTTCACGTTCAGTTCTTGGATGTCTTCACTTTCAGGCCGTTGGCTACTGCGTTTGGCTTCAATTGCTATCCTTTCCTCTTCATCAGCTCTTCATCTGTCAGTTCTTGGTCATGGGATGCCAAAACCTCTTCAACATCATCTTCGTCAACTTCCACAAACCAAACTCACTATATCTTTACTTTGTTCACCACAATCGAAACACTTAATTATGTCTAGTTTTACGCTAAGTGTAACACCCTTACATTCTCTTTTAGGCTTTTCCGATACTTTAGAACTCACCTTGCTAATGGATGCACAAAGACATAAAGCGCAGATGCTCACAGGCACATGTTTAAGCAATGCAGTTCTGGGGGAGGAGATGGGATGCTCGGCAAGCGCTGCCTTTTCTCATAACAGTGAAAACAGGTAACTAATGTAGGTCTTTCGTAACAGCAAGGTGCCGTAAAGTGAATATTTGAAAAATGGGGGACGCCTGTATATGGGAAGGAGAATGGGGGAAAAATGCTGCTGGTTTATTTATTTAGAGATGCAGTGTGGAATAGGCCCTCGAGCCACGGCACCTCAGCAGTCCCACATTCCTGATTAACAATCTACAATGACCAATTAACCTACCCGGTGTAGCTTTCGACTGTGGGGGATAATCTACATCCAGCAACTCCTTACAGAATGGTGCCGGAGTTGAACTCTGAACTGTGGAACGCCTGGAGCTGTAATAGTTGACCCTAACTACCACGCTGCCAAGGTGTCACATCTTACATTTGACAATAACAGACCATTTCCAGTTCCGACACCCTACCTGGTGACCCATTGCTGTTTCTGCTCCTCGGGGCCCTCTGACCTGTTACCCCGTGTATCTCCTTCCAGTCTGGTGCTCTGAACGAACCCTCCCCTCAAAGCCCTGTGGTTGATGATGGGGTCCATCTTTCTTAATTTGGGGCATCCTGCCTGGAGCTTGAAGGGACCACAGCACCCCCCCCTCCCCCCCACGTGTGTGATGGGAGGGTCGGTTAACATTCTTGTCTCGGCAGGTGAAACGGATGATCGCCCAGGTGATCAGCGCCATGGCCCACCATGACTACCTGGAACTGGAGGGAGGCGAGGCGATGGTGGAGTTTATTATCCAGCAGTGTGCCCTGCCCTGCAGTCCAGGGGTAAGACCTGGTCAACACATCAGGGTGGGGAGTGGCTGGAATCTGTGGCACAATGTGTCCAAGGAATGGCCTTGAGTGAAATTTGTGTAAGCATGGGGGATCACAGAAACAAGGGATTCTGCAGATGCTGGAAATCCAGAGTAATACACACAAAATGCTGGAGGAACACAGAGGGCTGAGCAGCCTCTATGGAGAAGAATTCCTCCTCTCCTCAGTTATAAAGGGATATTCCTTCATTCTGAGGCTGTGCGCTCTGGTCCGACACTCCCCCATGATAGGAAAGGTCCTCTCTAAGTCCACTATCTGACAGGTTTCAATGAGATTCTCTCCCCCACCCTCCCCATTCTCTCCACTCCAAGTACAGGCCCAGATGATCAAATGTTCCTCATATGATAACCCTTTCGTTCTTGGAATGATTCTCGTGAACCTCTGGTCTCTCTCCAGTGCCAGCACATCCACCTTGAAAGAGCCCAAAGCTTCTCGCAGTGCTCTGAGTGCGACCTGACCGATACTTTATAAAGCTAAATAACATGTAAATATTCAGTATACGGCGAATAAAGTTGATCCTGTATAAGTTTGTCCCATCTCTCCTCGTAGCTCCCATACACTAATCGAGGCAACGTGTGTACCTGCACCACACCCTTCATGTAACCGGGACAACCAGAGCCCCCACCCTTGACCAAGGATTAATGCTCTGTCGATCACTGTGACTGAGAACGTAGAGCAGGACCAGACCCTTTGGCCCACAATGTTGTGCCAACCCAACTAAATTAGTAATCAAATGGCCAATTAAATGAATCCCTTATTCCTGCACAATCTGCGTATCCTTCCATTTTCCTCACATTTAATGCCCACTATTCTCCCCTCACGTCTCCTTTGAAATTACACCCTCGCATCTGCCCTCTGGTACAGTATTAGACTTTTCAACTGCCTGTCTATCTATTTAAACCTCTCATAATCTTATAAACCTCTATCAGATCTCCCCCCAGCCTCCTCCAGCACTCCAGAGAGAGCAGCCCATGTTTATACAACATCTCGTTGACTTCTAAACCAGCCAGCATCCCAGCGATCCTCTACTGCACCCTCTCCAAAGCCTCGACATCCTTCCTATAGCGGGGTGACCAGATCTGTTTGCAATACTCCAGACGAGGCCTAACCGGGGTTTTATAAAGCTGTCACTTCCTGACTTTTGAACTAACCGTTGGCCTTGTTGGCCCTTGGCAGACGCCGAAACCCCGCACATACGATCCCGAGGAGGTGACTGAGGAGAACCTGAGGGACATGTGTGACAACATCCTGAACCTGCTCACCACCACCGTGAAGAGGATGCAGGAGGTTAGAGCGCTGACACTGCCCGACACTCGCCCCGTCCCTGACCCCCCGACACCCACCTCGTCCCGACACCCGCCTCGTCCCGACACCCGCCTCGTCCCTGACCCCCCGACACCCACCTCGTCCCGACACCCACCTCGTCCCGACACCCCCGACACCCACCTCGTCCCGACACCCGCCTCGTCCCTGACCCCCCGACACCCACCTCGTCCCGACACCCGCCTCGTCCCTGACCCCCCGACACCCACCTCGTCCCGACACCCACCTCGTCCCGACATCCCCTGACACCCACCTCGTCCCGACACCCACCTCGTCCCGACATCCCCCGACACCCACCTCGTCCCGACACCCGCCTCGTCCCGACACCCGCCTCGTCCCGACACCCACCTCGTCCCTGACCCCCCGACACCCACCTCGTCCCAACACCCACCTCGTCCCGACACCCGCCTCGTCCCTGACACCCCGACACCCACCTCGTCCCAACACCCACCTCGTCCCGACACTCGCCCCGTCCCTGACCCCCCGACACCCACCTCGTCCCAACACCCATCTCGTCCCGACACCCGCCTCGTCCCTGACCCCCCGACACCCACCTCGTCCCGACACCCGCCTCGTCCCTGACCCCCCGACACCCACCTCGTCCCGACACCCACCTCGTCCCGACACCCACCTCGTCCCGACACTCGCCTCGTCCCTGACCCCCTGACACCCGCCTCGTCCCTGACCCCCCGACACCCACCTCGTCCCAACACCCACCTCGTCCCGACACTCGCCTCGTCCCTGACCCCCCGACACCCACCTCGTCCCAACACCCACCTCGTCCCGACACCCGCCTCGTCCCTGACCCCCCGACACCCACCTCGTCCCAACACCCACCTCGTCCCGACACTCGCCCCGTCCCTGACCCCCCGACACCCACCTCGTCCCAACACCCACCTCGTCCCGACACCCGCCTCGTCCCTGACCCCCCGACACCCACCTCGTCCCGACACCCGCCTCGTCCCTGACCCCCCGACACCCACCTCGTCCCTGACCCCCCGACACCCACCTCGTCCTGACACCCGCCTCGTCCCTGACCCCCCGACACCCACCTCGTCCCAACACCCACCTCGTCCCCATACCCACCTCGTCCCGACACTCGCCTCGTCCCTGACCCCCCGACACCCACCTCGTCCCTGACCCCCCGACACCCACCTCGTCCCTGACCCCCCGACACCCACCTCGTCCCGACACCCACCTCGTCCCGACACCCACCTCGTCCCGACACCCGCCTCGTCCCCGACACCCGCCTCGTCCCGACACCCGCCTCGTCCCGACACCCGCCTCGTCCCGACACCCGCCTCGTCCCGACACCCGCCCCGTCCCTGACCCCCCGACACCCACCTCGTCCCGACACTCGCCTCGTCCCTGACCCCCCGACACCCACCTCGTCCCGACACCCACCTCGTCCCGACACCCACCTCGTCCCGACACCCGCCTCGTCCCCGACACCCGCCTCGTCCCGACACCCACCTCGTCCCGACACCCACCTCGTCCCGACACCCGCCTCGTCCCCGACACCCGCCTCGTCCCGACACCCGCCTCGTCCCGACACCCGCCTCGTCCCGACACCCGCCTCGTCCCGACACCCGCCTCGTCCCCGACAACCGCCTCGTCCCGACACCCGCCTCGTCCCGACACCCGCCTCGTCCCGACACCCGCCTCGTCCCGACACCCGCCCCGTCCCTGACCCCCCGACACCCACCTCGTCCCAACACCCACCTCGTCCCGACACCCACCTCGTCCCCGACACCCGCCTCGTCCCGACACCCACCTCGTCCCGACACCCACCTCGTCCCCGACACCCACCTCGTCCCGACACCCACCTCGTCCCGACACCCACCTCGTCCCCGACACCCGCCTCGTCCCGACACCCGCCTCGTCCCGACACCCGCCTCGTCCCTGACCCCCCGACACCCACCTCGTCCCGACACCCGCCTCGTCCCGACACCCGCCTCGTCCCTGACCCCCCGACACCCACCTCGTCCCGACACCCGCCTCGTCCCGACACCCGCCTCGTCCCTGACCCCCCGACACCCACCTCGTCCCGACACCCGCCTCGTCCCTGACCCCCCGACACCCACCTCGTCCCGACACCCACCTCGTCCCGACACCCGCCTCGTCCCGACACCCGCCTCGTCCCGACACCCGCCTCGTCCCGACACCCGCCTCGTCCCGACACCCACCTCGTCCCAACACCCACCTCGTCCCCACACCCGCCTCGTCCCGACACCCGCCTCGTCCCGACACCCCCGACACCCACCTCGTCCCGACACCCACCTGGTCCGACATCCACCTCGTCCCCACACCCACCTCGTCCCCACACCCACCTCGTCCCGACACCCGCCTCGTCCCCGACACCCACCTCGTCCCGACACTCGCCTCGTCCCTGACCCCCCGACACCCACCTCGTCCCAACACCCACCTCGTCCCCACACCCACCTCGTCCCGACACCCGCCTCGTCCCGACACCCCCGACACCCACCTCGTCCCGACACCCACCTCGTCCGACACCCACCTCGTCCAACACCCACCTCGTCCCCACACCCACCTCGTCCCGACACCCGCCTCGTCCCCGACACCCACCTCGTCCCCGACACCCGCCTCGTCCCGACACCCACCTCGTCCCGACACTCGCCTCGTCCCTGACCCCCCGACACCCACCTCGTCCCGACACCCACCTCGTCCCGACACCCGCCTCGTCCCGACACCCGCCTCGTCCCGACACCCGCCTCGTCCCGACACCCGCCTCGTCCCGACACCCGCCTCGTCCCCGACACCCGCCTCGTCCCGACACCCGCCTCGTCCCGACACCCGCCTCGTCCCGACACCCGCCTCGTCCCGACACCCGCCTCGTCCCGACACCCGCCTCGTCCCGACACCCGCCTCGTCCCGACACCCGCCTCGTCCCTGACCCCCCGACACCCACCTCGTCCCAACACCCACCTCGTCCCCACACCCACCTCGTCCCGACACCCGCCTCGTCCCGACACCCCCGACACCCACCTCGTCCCGACACCCACCTCGTCCCGACACCCGCCTCGTCCCGACACCCGCCTCGTCCCGACACCCGCCTCGTCCCGACACCCGCCTCGTCCCGACACCCCCGACACCCACCTCGTCCCGACACCCACCTCGTCCAACACCCACCTCGTCCAACACCCACCTCGTCCCCACACCCACCTCGTCCCGACACCCGCCTCGTCCCCGACACCCGCCTCGTCCCCGACACCCGCCTCGTCCCCAACACCCGCCTCGTCCCGACACCCACCTCGTCCCTGACCCCCCGACACCCACCTTGTCCCGACACCCCCAACACCCACCTCGTCCCTGACCCCCAACACCCACCTCGTCCCGACATCCCCCGACACCCGCCTCGTCCCGACACCCGCCTCGTCCCGACACCCGCCTCGTCCCGACACCCGCCTCGTCCCGACACCCGCCTCGTCCCTGACCCCCCGACACCCACCTCGTCCCGACACCCGCCTCGTCCCGACACCCGCCTCGTCCCGACACCCGCCTCGTCCCGACACCCGCCTCGTCCCCGACACCCGCCTCGTCCCCGACACCCACCTCGTCCCGACACCCGCCTCGTCCCCGACACCCGCCTCGTCCCCGACCCCCCCGACACCCACCTCGTCCCGACACCCACCTCGTCCCGACACCCGCCTCGTCCCGACACCCGCCTCGTCCCGACACCCGCCTCGTCCCGACACCCGCCTCGTCCCCGACACCCGCCTCGTCCCCGACACCCGCCTCGTCCCCGACACCCGCCTCGTCCCCGACACCCGCCTCGTCCCCGACACCCGCCTCGTCCCTGACACCCCGACACCCACCTCGTCCCTGACCCCCAACACCCACCTCGTCCCTGACCCCCAACACCCACCTCGTCCTGACATCCCCCGACACCCACCTCGTCCCGCCTCGTCCCGACACCCGCCTCGTCCCGACACCCGCCTCGTCCCGACACCCGCCTCGTCCCGACACCCCCAACACCCACCTCGTCCCGACACCCCCCGACACCCGCCTCGTCCCGACACCCCCCGACACCCGCCTCGTCCCGACACCCCCCGACACCCGCCTCGTCCCGACACCCCCCGACACCCGCCTCGTCCCGACACCCCCCGACACCCGCCTCGTCCCGACACCCCCCGACACCCGCCTCGTCCCGACACCCCCCGACACCCGCCTCGTCCCGACACCCGCCTCGTCCCGACACCCGCCTCGTCCCGACACCCGCCTCGTCCCGACACCCGCCTCGTCCCGACACCCGCCTCGTCCCGACACCCGCCTCGTCCCGACACCCGCCTCGTCCCGACACCCGCCTCGTCCCGACACCCACCTCGTCCCCGACACCCGCCTCGTCCCGACACCCACCTCGTCCCCGACACCCGCCTCGTCCCTGACCCCCCCGACACCCACCTCGTCCCAACACCCACCTCGTCCCGACACCCCCGACACCCGCCTCGTCCCGACACCCACCTCGTCCCCGACACCCGCCTCGTCCCCGACACCTGCCTCGTCCCCAACACCCGCCTCGTCCCGACACCCACCTCGTCCCTGACCCCCCGACACCCACCTTGTCCCGACACCCCCAACACCCACCTCGTCCCTGACCCCCAACACCCACCTCGTCCCGACATCCCCCGACACCCACCTCGTCCCGACACCCGCCTCGTCCCGACACCCGCCTCGTCCCGACACCCGCCTCGTCCCGACACCCGCCTCGTCCCGACACCCGCCTCGTCCCTGACCCCCCGACACCCACCTCGTCCCGACACCCGCCTCGTCCCGACACCCGCCTCGTCCCGACACCCGCCTCGTCCCGACACCCGCCTCGTCCCGACACCCGCCTCGTCCCGACACCCGCCTCGTCCCCGACACCCGCCTCGTCCCTGACCCCCCGACACCCACCTCGTCCCGACACCCGCCTCGTCCCGACACCCGCCTCGTCCCTGACCCCCCCGACACCCACCTCGTCCCGACACCCGCCTCGTCCCGACACCCGCCTCGTCCCGACACCCGCCTCGTCCCGACACCCGCCTCGTCCCGACACCTACCTCGTCCCCGACACCCGCCTCGTCCCTGACCCCCCGACACCCACCTCATCACAACACCCACCTCGTCCCGACACCCACCTCGTCCCCGACACCCGCCTCGTCCCTGACCCCCCGACACCCACCTCGTCCCAACACCCACCTCGTCCCGACACCCCCGACACCCGCCTCGTCCCGACACCCACCTCGTCCCCGACACCCGCCTCGTCCCCGACACCTGCCTCGTCCCCAACACCCGCCTCGTCCCGACACCCACCTCGTCCCTGACCCCCCGACACCCACCTTGTCCCGACACCCCCAACACCCACCTCGTCCCTGACCCCCAACACCCACCTCGTCCCGACATCCCCCGACACCCACCTCGTCCCGACACCCGCCTCGTCCCGACACCCGCCTCGTCCCGACACCCGCCTCGTCCCGACACCCGCCTCGTCCCGACACCCGCCTCGTCCCGACACCCGCCTCGTCCCGACACCCGCCTCGTCCCGACACCCGCCTCGTCCCTGACCCCCCGACACCCACCTCGTCCCGACACCCGCCTCGTCCCGACACCCGCCTCGTCCCGACACCCGCCTCGTCCCGACACCCGCCTCGTCCCCGACACCCGCCTCGTCCCCGACACCCGCCTCGTCCCGACACCCGCCTCGTCCCGACACCCGCCTCGTCCCTGACCCCCCCGACACCCACCTCGTCCCGACACCCACCTCGTCCCGACACCCGCCTCGTCCCGACACCCGCCTCGTCCCGACACCCGCCTCGTCCCGACACCCGCCTCGTCCCGACACCCGCCTCGTCCCGACACCCCCGACACCCGCCTCGTCCCGACACCCCCCGACACCCGCCTCGTCCCGACACCCCCCGACACCCGCCTCGTCCCGACACCCCCCGACACCCGCCTCGTCCCGACACCCCCCGACACCCGCCTCGTCCCGACACCCGCCTCGTCCCCGACACCTACCTCGTCCCCGACACCCGCCTCGTCCCTGACCCCCCGACACCCACCTCATCACAACACCCACCTCGTCCCGACACCCACCTCGTCCCCGACACCCGCCTCGTCCCTGACCCCCCGACACCCACCTCGTCCCAACACCCACCTCGTCCCGACACCTGCCTCGTCCCCGACACCCGCCTCGTCCCCGACACCTGCCTCGTCCCCAACACCCGCCTCGTCCCGACACCCGCCTCGTCCCGACACCCGCCTCGTCCCGACACCCCCGACACCCGCCTCGTCCCGACACCCACCTCGTCCCAACACCCGCCTCGTCCCGACACCCCCGACACCCGCCTCGTCCCGACACCCCCCGACACCCGCCTCGTCCCGACACCCCCCGACACCCGCCTCGTCCCGACACCCCCCGACACCCGCCTCGTCCCGACACCCCCCGACACCCGCCTCGTCCCGACACCCGCCTCGTCCCCGACAGCTGCCTCGTCCCCAACACCCGCCTCGTCCCGACACCCGCCTCGTCCCGACACCCGCCTCGTCCCGACACCCCCGACACCCGCCTCGTCCCGACACCCACCTCGTCCCAACACCCGCCTCGTCCCGACACCCCCCGACACCCGCCTCGTCCCGACACCCCCCGACACCCGCCTCGTCCCGACACCCCCCGACACCCGCCTCGTCCCGACACCCCCCGACACCCGCCTCGTCCCGACACCCGCCTCGTCCCGACACCCGCCTCGTCCCGACACCCGCCTCGTCCCGACACCCCCGACACCCGCCTCGTCCCGACACCCGCCTCGTCCCCGACACCCGCCTCGTCCCCGACACCTGCCTCGTCCCCAACACCCGCCTCGTCCCGACACCCACCTCGTCCCTGACCCCCCGACACCCACCTTGTCCCGACACCCCCAACACCCACCTCGTCCCTGACCCCCGACACCCACCTCGTCCCGACATCCCCCGACACCCACCTCGTCCCGACACCCGCCTCGTCCCGACACCCGCCTCGTCCCGACACCCGCCTCGTCCCGACACCCGCCTCGTCCCGACACCCGCCTCGTCCCTGACCCCCCGACACCCACCTCGTCCCGACACCCGCCTCGTCCCGACACCCGCCTCGTCCCGACACCCGCCTCGTCCCGACACCCGCCTCGTCCCCGACACCCGCCTCGTCCCTGACCCCCCGACACCCACCTCGTCCCGACACCCGCCTCGTCCCGACACCCGCCTCGTCCCTGACCCCCCCGACACCCACCTCGTCCCGACACCCACCTCGTCCCGACACCCGCCTCGTCCCGACACCCGCCTCGTCCCGACACCCGCCTCGTCCCCGACACCCGCCTCGTCCCCGACACCCGCCTCGTCCCCGACACCCGCCTCGTCCCCGACACCCGCCTCGTCCCCGACACCCGCCTTGTCCCGACACCCGCCTCGTCCCTGACACCCCGACACCCACCTCGTCCCGACACCCCCAACACCCACCTCGTCCCTGACCCCCAACACCCACCTCGTCCTGACATCCCCCGACACCCACCTCGTCCCGCCTCGTCCCGACACCCGCCTCGTCCCGACACCCGCCTCGTCCCGACACCCGCCTCGTCCCGACACCCCCAACACCCACCTCGTCCCGACACCCCCCGACACCCGCCTCGTCCCGACACCCCCCGACACCCGCCTCGTCCCGACACCCCCCGACACCCGCCTCGTCCCGACACCCCCCGACACCCGCCTCGTCCCGACACCCCCCGACACCCGCCTCGTCCCGACACCCCCCGACACCCGCCTCGTCCCGACACCCCCCGACACCCGCCTCGTCCCGACACCCGCCTCGTCCCGACACCCGCCTCGTCCCGACACCCGCCTCGTCCCGACACCCGCCTCGTCCCGACACCTACCTCGTCCCCGACACCCGCCTCGTCCCTGACCCCCCGACACCCACCTCATCACAACACCCACCTCGTCCCGACACCCACCTCGTCCCCGACACCCGCCTCGTCCCTGACCCCCCGACACCCACCTCGTCCCAACACCCACCTCGTCCCGACACCTGCCTCGTCCCCGACACCCGCCTCGTCCCCGACACCTGCCTCGTCCCCAACACCCGCCTCGTCCCGACACCCACCTCGTTCCTGACCCCCCGACACCCACCTTGTCCTGACACCCCCAACACCCACCTCGTCCCTGACCCCCAACACCCACCTCGTCCCGACATCCCCCGACACCCACCTCGTCCCGACACCCGCCTCGTCCCCGACACCCGCCTCGTCCCCGACACCCGCCCCGTCCCCGACACCCGCCCCGTCCCCGACACCCGCCCCGTCCCCGACACCCGCCCCGTCCCCGACACCCGCCCCGTCCCCGACACCCGCCCCGTCCCCGACACCCGCCCCGTCCCCGACACCCGCCCCGTCCCCGACACCCGCCCCGTCCCCGACACCCGCCCCGTCCCCGACACCCGCCCCGTCCCCGACACCCGCCCCGTCCCCGACACCCGCCCCGTCCCCGACACCCGCCCCGTCCCGACACCCGCCTCGTCCCTGACCCCCCGACTCCCACCTTGTCCCTGACCCCCAACACCCACCTCGTCCCGACATCCCCCGACACCCACCTCGTCCCGACACCCCCCGACACCCGCCTCGTCCCGACACCCACCTCGTCCCGACATCCCCCGACACCCGCCTCGTCCCGACACCCGCCTCGTCCCGACACCCGCCTCGTCCCCGACACCCGCCTCGTCCCCGACACCCGCCTCGTCCCTGACCCCCGACACCCGCCTCGTCCCGACACCCCCCGACACCCGCCTCGTCCCAACACCCGCCTCGTCTCTGACCCCCCAACACCCACCTCGTCCCGACACCCACCTCGTTCCTGACCCCCCCCGACACCCACCTCGTCCTGACACCCCCCAACACCCACCTCGTCCCTGACCCCCCAACACCCACCTCGTCCCGACACCTACCTTGTCCCGACACCCACCTCGTTCCTTTTCTTTTCTTTCTAAATCTTTTTATTAATATTGTAATATGGACAGAATACAGATGATATATTGATAAAGAAATTACCAACATACACATTCCATTACATATGAAAAAAAAACATACATAATAGTTACAATATAAATGAGTTTACCAAGACATAAGCCATAAGATATATGTATGGACATAGTAAATCTAAATATTTCATAATGTATAATATAAAAAAAACAGAAAAAAGAAAGAAAAGAAACAAAAAAAAATTTTTATATAATGCAGAACTAGCTAATCTAATCTAATAACTATAACTAATAAGTAATATAAAAGGAAAAAAACAAAAGAGAAGGAAAAAAAAAAACAAAAAACGGGCTGTTTATAATATCTCACAAAAATAAGTATTCATCAATGCCGTCACTTCCGATCCTCTCAAAATACATAAGCTAAAAGCTGGGAAATCAAATGAACTTGGCACAGGGTCATATTACATCATATGAAAATGTTGAATAAATGGTCTCCATAACTTTTCAAATTTAATAGAAGTCTCAAAAGTACCACTTCTAATTTTTTCTAAATTTAAACATAACATAGTTTCAGAGAACCAATTAAATACAGTGGGAGGATCAATTTCTTTCCAATTCAACAATATAGATCTTCTAGCCATCAGAGTTAGAAATGCAATCATTCGACGGGCTGAAGAAGATAAATGCAGTGAGTCTAACATTGGTAAACCAAAAATTGCGGTAATAGGATGAGGTTGTAAATCGATATTCAAAACCGCAGAAATAATATCAAAAATATCTTTCCAATATTTCTCCAAAAATGAACACGACTAAAACATGTGAGTTAAAGACGCAATTTCAGAATGACATCTATCACAAATAGGACTAATATGAGAGTAAAAATGAGCTAATTTATCCTTGGACATATGGGCCCTATGTACGACCTTAAATTGTATTAGTGAATGTTTGGCACATAACGATGATGTATTAACTAATTGAAGAATTCTATCCCAATTCTCACTAGAAATACTAAAACTAAGCTCTCTTTCCCAATCCTGTTTAGTCTTATAAAGAGGCTCTGAACGTATCTTCATAATTATATTATAAAGTTTTGAAATAAGCCCTTTTTGAAAAGGGTCTAATTCAAATAAACTCTCCAAAGTATCTGAAGGCACAAAATTTGGAAACGTAGAGAGTACAGAACTTAAAAAATGTCTAATCTGTAAATATCTAAAAAAATGAAATCTCGGCAAGTTATATTTGTTGGATAATTGTTCAAAAGACGTGAAACAATTATCTAAAAATAAATCAGAAAATCTTAATAATCCCTTAGTTTTCCAAGCTGAATAAGCTTGATCTATAATGGAAGGGTGAAAAAAACAATTAGATACAATAGGACTATTTAAAACGAATTGAGTCAACCCAAAAAATCTCCGAAATTTAGTTTCTAAACTCACCCAACAGGGGCCAAAAGATCCACCCCCATCTTTCAACCAACATAACAAATATCTAATATTAGCTGCCCAATAGTAAAATCTGAAATTAGGTAATGCTAACCCGCCTTCCTTTTTTGTCTTCTGTAAATATGTTTTACCTAACCTGGGATTTTTATACTGCCATATATATGAAGAAATTTTAGAGTCAACATTAGTAAAAAAAGATTTCGGGATAAAAATTGGTATCGCTTGAAAAATATATAAAAACTTAGGTAAAATAACCATCTTAATAGCATTAATCCTACCTATTAGGGATAGAGACAAAGGTGACCACTTAGTAAACAAACCTTTAATCTGATCAATTAAGGGTAAAAAATTAAATTTAAATAAATCTTTATGGTTTTTTGTGATTTTGATCCCTAAATAAGTAAAAAAGTCATTAACTAATTTAAAGGGTAAATTTCCATAAATTGGGACCCGTTTATTCAATGGAAACAATTCACTTTTATTAAGATTTAACTTATACCCAGAAAACTCACTAAATTGAGCCAATAATGATAAAACTGCTGGAATGGATTTCTCCGGGTTAGAAATGAATAGTAATAAATCATCTGCATACAAAGATAACTTATGAATATCTGTCCCACGATTAATACCCAAAATATCCTGTGATTGTCTGATGGCAATTGCCAAAGGTTCTAAGGCAATGTTAAATAGTAATGGACTAAGAGGACATCCCTGTCTAGTGCCCCGAAATAGGCGAAAAAAGGGAGATCTTTGATTATTGGTAACCACTGAGGCTACTGGAGTATGATAAATCAATTTAATCCATGATATAAATATCGGACTAAAATTAAACTTCTCCAACACATTAAATAAGTAAGGCCATTCAACTCTGTCAAATGCTTTCTCCGCATCTAATGAAATCACGCATTCTGAAGTATCATGTGAGGGAGTATAAACAATATTCAACAATCTCCTAATGTTAAAAAAAGAATAACGATTTTTAATAAAGCCAGTTTGATCATCTGAAATAATTTTGGGTAATACCTTCTCCAATCTAGATGCCAGTAACTTAGAAAAAATCTTGGAGTCTACATTCAATAAAGATATAGGTCTATAAGAAGCACAATTAGTAGGGTCTTTATCTTTCTTCAATATTAGAGAAATGGAAGCTCTATAAAAAGATTGTGGCAAATTCCCTAATCTAATGGCCTCCTCAAAAACCTTACCTAACCAAGGGGAAAGAGTAGCGGAAAAAAATTTAAAAAATTCAACTGTATAGCCATCTGGACCCGGTGCTTTCCCAGAATTCATTGAGGAAATAGCCCCCTTAATTTCTACATCCGTAATAGGAGTATCCAATATCAAAAGATCATCAGATGATAACCTTGGAAAATTTAATTTTCCAAGAAAATCAGACATGGTATTATAATCTTGAGGAAATTCAGATTGATACAGGGAGGTATAGAAATCTTGAAATGCCTTATTTATCTCATCATGATTAACTGTCAGATTCCCATTCTGCTGACCAATCTTAGTGATTTGACGTTTAACCAGAGCATTCTTCAATTGACTAGCTGTTTACCAGACTTATCACTATGTATATAAAAATCAGATTTAGTTTTCATTAATTGATTTTCAGTCGAGGATGTAAGTAATAAACTATGTTCCATTTGAAGTCCAACCCTTTGTTTGTAAAGCTCCTTACTAGGAGCAATTGAATATTTCTTATCAATCTCTTTAATTTTATCAACCAATAAAAGAGTTCCATCTTGATACGTTTCCTCAAACCAACAGAATAAGAAATAATCTGTCCACGTATATAAGCTTTAAAAGTGTCCCAAAGTGTTCCGCAGGAAATATCATCTGTAGAATTAGTTGAGAAGAAGAAGTCGATCTGCTGCTCCATAAATTTTATAAAGTCAGAGTCTTGCAACAAGGTAGAGTCAAATCGCCATTGTCTAGCATTAGAAGCTGTATCCGTAAATTTCATAGAAAGTAATAACGGAGCATGATCAGAGATAGCTATAATATCATAGTTACAACCGATTACCAATGGAATAAAACAAGAGTCTACAAAAAAATAATCAATTCTTGAATAAGAGTGATAAACATGTGAGAAAAAAGAAAACTCTTTGTCATTAGGATACCGGAATCTCCAAATATCAAAAACTCCATTGTCAGTCAAAAAAGAGTTAATACAAGTGGCCGACTTATTAGGTAAAGTCTGAATAGATAAAGATTTATCCATCAGAGGATTTAAACAACAATTAAAGTCACCACCCATTATTAACTTATATTCGTTTAGATTGGGTAAAGAAGTAAATAAAGACTTAAAAAAAGTCAGGACAATCCGCATTTGGAGCATAAACATTAACCAAAGCAACCTTTTTATTACAAAGTAAACCCGTAATTAACAAAAATCTGCCATTTGGATCCGAAAAAATATCATGTTGAACAAATGAAATAGAGGAGTCAATAAAAATTGAAACTCCTTTTACTTTAGCATTCGAATTTGCGTGATTCTGTTGACCCCGCCAAAATCTAAAAAAACGAAATTTGTCCTCCCTCCTCACATGAGTTTCTTGTACAAAAATGATATGAGCATTAAGTCTTTGGAATACTTTGAAAATCTTCTTTCGTTTAATTGGATGATTTAAACCATTAGTATTCCAAGACACAAAATTAATGGTCTGAGCCATAATTCTATAATCAACCCTTTGGTATAAAAAGGGTTAACCAACTTGTAAACTCATGCACCCGGAAGAGGAACAAAAGTAGTGAGAAGACCCGGAAGTGACGACAACACAGACATATTTGAAGTTCAAAAACAGCCCGAATAAAAAAACTAACACAAACTGGTACAAAAAAAATAGAATTAGAAAACAGACCATCCCCCCACCCCCCGAGAAAAAGAGAAAAAGCCAAAATATGACTTAAAAAGAGAAAAAGTAAGACTAATCCTACCCCCATGTCAGCTGAAGAACACTCCATATAAAAAGGATATGTATAAAAGAATCACCCCAACTTTAAAAATAAAATCGCTATAATAAAAACCATATTTCTTAGTTAGTTGTAAAAAGAATAAAAATATAATCACTAAAAAACAATTATAACTCGGGCTCTGGCCCAGACAAAACAAAAAATATTTAAGCTAAGATAAGCGATGCATTGTACGGAAGAAACGCGAAAAATATAAACATAATGCCATCTTAAGCAAAACCAAAAATCTTTTCCAAAAAACCACCATCTTAATCGAGGAAAAATTTACCTTCAAAGAATTAAAAATATACCTTCGAAGGAACAAAGTTAATAGACAAATATGTAGTTAAATGATTAAAGTGTATAAGGCAAAACAATTAGCATGACGCAAACACACTTTAACTTGAGTATAAAGTGTAGGATGAACCTACACCAATAACCAGATTATAATTCTGGTTTAAGAGATCGAGAACCATTTTACACGATCAGAATCATTCATTTATTAAAGACTGGTGTCTGTAGCAGTAGGGAAGTTCTCCTCCAGATATTTTCTCACTTCTGAAGTTGAAAGAAAAACCTGTCATGGAGCATTCGACGGAGAAATTCGAAGCTTCGCAGGGTATAGAAGCGCAGGTTTCAGATTTTTCTCATAACATTCAGCCATCAACGGTTTAAAAAGAAGCCTTCTTTTTAAAAGGTCTGGACTAAAATCTTCGATCAGGCGGAAGCAAAAATCTTTGATTTTAATCATTCCTACCCGACGAGCTGCTCTTATAACTTGTTCTTTGTCATGTACATAATGGAACTGGACAATTACCACCGAAGGTTTGTCTGTAACACTCAGTGATCGACGCCGAATTCTATGTGCCCGATCCAATAAAGGGGGGTTATTCGGGAAAATCGTCGGAAACGCTTCTTTTAAAAGTTGAGCAAAATATTTCAAAGGGTCATCTTTTTCTATGCCGTCTGGAAGACCAAGTATACGTAGGTTCTGTCTTCTGGACCGATTCTCAAAATCGTCACTCTTGGCTTTAAGGGCTTCCATCAGCTTAATGGTCGAAATTAAATCCTGTTGCAGTTTTCCAATAGTCAAATCTCGCTTCCGAGCTTCTTCTTGCAGAGACGCAATAAGAGCTTGTTGCTGTTTAATTACTAAATCCGTCTTAACCATGTACTCTTGAAAAGCCTTTATATCTTTAAAAAATTGTTGTAGTTCAGCAAATTTTTTATCCAAAACCTCCATAAACAATTCAAAAGTTAATTGAGTTTGTTGTGTCGGAGCCTGCTTTTTTCCGTTACCGTTCGGATTACGTCCGGGATCCCGTCCCTTAGACCTGAGAGACATTTCTGTTTGCATATCTTCAAAAGTTCACAACAAACTCTTGGCAGTAAATCCAAAAAAAAAGAATAAAGAAACTTTCGGTATAGGTAAAAATAAGCTGAATAAGGGTGATCAAAGGTTAAAAAAAGTAAAGGGTATGGAGCGAATCCAAAACGGTACTCACTCCATGAGCATCTCCAGCTGACTCCCCACCTCGTTCCTGACCCCCCCGACACCCACCTCGTCCCGACACCCCCCAACACCCACCTCGTCCCTGACCCCCCAACACCCACCTCGTCCCGACACCCCCCGACACCCACCTCGTCCCGACACCCACCTCGTCCCGACACCCACCTCGTCCCGACACCCACCTCGTCCCGACACCCCCCGACACCCACCTCGTCCCTGACCCCCCGACACCCACCTCGTCCCGACACCCCCCGACACCCACCTCGTCCCGACACCCCCGACACCCACCTCGTCCCTGACCCCCCGACACCCACCTCGTCCCGACACCCGCCTCGACCCTGACCCCCCCAACACCCACCTCGTCCCGACACCCGCCTCGTCCCTGACCCCCCGACACCCACCTCGTCCCGACACCCACCTCGTCCCGACACCCACCTCGTCCCGACAACCC
This sequence comes from Hypanus sabinus, assembly GCF_030144855.1. Lineage (NCBI taxonomy): Eukaryota > Metazoa > Chordata > Chondrichthyes > Myliobatiformes > Dasyatidae > Hypanus > Hypanus sabinus. Next base: position 6,771,199 of record NC_082711.1, on the reverse strand, counting down.
GCCTCGTCCCCGACACCCGCCTCGTCCCTGACCCCCCGACACCCACCTCGTCCCGACACCCCCCAACACCCACCTCGTCCCGACACCCGCCTCGTCCCGACACCCGCCTCGTCCCTGACCCCCCGACACCCACCTCGTCCCTGACCCCCCGACACCCACCTCGTCCCGACACCCGCCTCGTCCCTGACACCCCCATCACCCACCTCGTTCCGACAACCCCCGTCACCCACCTCGTCCCAACAACCCCCATCACCCACCTCGTCCCGGACCCCCCCATCACCCGCCTCGTCCCGGACCCCCCCATCACCCGCCTCGTCCCGGACCCCCCCATCACCCGCCTCGTCCCGACATCCGCCTCGTCCCTGACCCCCCGACACCCACCTCGTCCCTGACCCCCCGTCACCCACCTCGTCCCGACACCGGCCTCGTCCTGACACCCGCCACGTCCCTGTCACCCGCCTCGTCCCCGACACCCACCTCGTCCCGACACCCCCGTCACCCGCCTCGTCCCCCAACACCCACCTCATCCCTGACCCCCCCCGTCACCCGCCTCGTCCGGACACCCGCCACGTCCCCGACACCCCCCTCGTCCCCGACACCCGCCACATCACGACACCCACCTCGTCCCCGACACCCGCCACGTCCCTGACCCCCCCAACACCCACCTCGTCCCGACACCCGCCACGCCCCCGATACCCCCGACTTGTCCCAACACCCGCCTCGTCCCGACACCCACCTCGTCCCCGACACCCGCCTCGTCCCGGACACCCGCCACGCCCCCGATACCCCCGACTCGTCCCAACACCCGCCTCGTCCCAACACCCGCCTCGTCCCGACACCCGCCTCGTCCCCGACACCCACCTCGTCCCCGACACCCGCCACGTCCCCGACACCCGGCACGTCCCCGTCACCCGCCACGTCCCCGACACCCACCTCGTCCCTCGCTCGCCACGCCCCCGACACCCACCTCGTCCCGACAACCCCCATCACCCACCTCGTCCCGACACCCGCCTCGTCCCGACACCCGCCTCGTCCCGACACCCGCCTCGTCCCTGACACCCCCGTCACCCACCTCGTCTCAACAACCCCCGTCACCCACCTCGTCCCGACAACCCCTGTCAGCCGACACCCCCCCGTCTCCCGACAACCCCCCGTCACCCGCCTTGTCCCGGACCCCCCCATCACCCACCTCGTCCCCGACAACCCTCGTCACCCGCCTCGTCCCGACACCCGCCACGTCCCTGTCACCCGCCTCGTTCCCGACACCCACCTCGTCCCGACACCCCTGTCACCCACCTCGTCCCTGACCCCCCCGGCACCTGCCACCCGCCACGTCCCCGTCACCCGCCTCGTCCCCTGATACCCACCTCATCCCTGACCCCCCCGTCACCCGCCTCGTCCCCCAACACCCACCTCATCCCTGACCCCCCCTGTCACCCGCCTCGTCCGGACACCCGCCTCGTCCGGACACCCGCCTCGTCCCCGACACCCCCCTCGTCCCCAACACCCCCCTCGTCCCCGACACCCGCCACATCACGACAGCCACCTCGTCCCCGACACCCGCCACGTCCCTGACCCCCCCAACATCCACCTCGTCCTGACACCCGCCACGCCCCCGATACCCCCGACGTCCCAACACCCGCCTCGTCCCGACACCCACCTCGTCCCCGACACCCACCTCGTCCTGACACCCGCCACGCCCCCGATACCCCCGCCTCGTCCCAACACCCGCCTCGTCCCGACACCCACCTCGTCCCCGACACCCACCTCGTCCCCGACACCCGCCACGTCCCCGACACCCACCACGTCCCCGTCACCCGCCACGTCCCCGTCACCCACCTCGTCCCTCGCTCGCCACGCCCCCGATACCCACCTCGTCCCAACACCCGCCACGCCCCTGATACCCCCGACTCGTCCCCGACACCCACCATGCCCCCGAAACCCGACACGCCCCCGACACTCGCCTCGTCCCCGACACCCGCCACGCCCCCGATACCCCCGACTCGTCCCAACACCCGCCTCGTCCCGACACCCGCCTCGTCCCCGACACCCGCCACGTCCCCGACACCCGGCACGTCCCCGTCACCCGCCACGTCCCCGACACCCACCTCGTCCCTCGCTCGCCACGCCCCCGACACCCACCTCGTCCCGACAACCCCCGTCACCCACCTCGTCCCGACACCCGCCTCGTCCCTGACACCCCCATCACCCACCTCGTCCCTGACACCCCCGTCACCCACCTCGTCCCGACAACCCCCGTCACCCACCTCGTCCCAACAACCCCTGTCACCCGACACCCCCCCGTCTCCCGACAACCCCCCGTCACCCGCCTTGTCCCGGACCCCCCCATCACCCACCTCGTCCCCGACAACCCCCGTCACCCGCCTCGTCCTGACACCCGCCACGTCCCTGTCACCCGCCTCGTCCCCGACACCCGCCTCGTCCCGACACCCCCGGCACCCGCCACCCGCCACGTCCCCGTCACCCGCCTCGTCCCCTGATACCCACCTCATCCCTGACCCCCCCGTCACCTGCCTCGTCCCCCAACACCCACCTCATCCCTGACCCCCCCTGTCACCCGCCTCGTCCGGACACCCGCCTCGTCCGGACACCCGCCACATCCCCGACACCCCCCTCGTCCCCGACACCCCCCTCGTCCCCGACACCCGCCACATCACGACACCCACCTCGTCCCCGACACCCGCCACGTCCCTGACCCCCCCCAACATCCACCTCGTCCTGACACCCGCCACGCCCCCGATACCCCCGACGTCCCAACACCCGCCTCGTCCCGACACCCACCTCGTCCCCGACACCCGCCTCGTCCCCGACACCCACCTCGTCCTGACACCCGCCACGCCCCCGATACCCCCGCCTCGTCCCAACACCCGCCTCGTCCCGACACCCGCCTCGTCCCCGACACCCACCTCGTCCCCGACACCCGCCACGTCCCCGACACCCGGCACGTCCCCGTCACCCGCCACGTCCCCGACACCCACCACGTCCCCGTCACCCGCCACGTCCCCGTCACCCACCTCGTCCCTCGCTCGCCACGCCCCCGATACCCACCTCGTCCCAACACCCGCCACGCCCCTGATACCCCCGACTCGTCCCCGACACCCACCATGCCCCCGAAACCCGACACGCCCCCGACACTCGCCTCGTCCCCGACACCCGCCACGCCCCCGATACCCCCGACTCGTCCACGACACCCGACTCGTCCCCGTCACCCGCCTCGTCCCCGTCACCCGCCTCGTCCCCGACACCCGCCTCGTCCCCGTCACCCGCCTCGTCCCCGTCACCCGCCACGTCCCCGTCACCCGCCACGTCCCCGTCACCCGCCACGTCCCCGTCACCCGCCACGTCCCCGTCACCCGCCACGCCCCCGATACCCCCGCCTTCTCAAGCCAGTGTGCTCAGGTGATCTGCTTCCTCCAACGATTGGATGAACGAAGAAATACGAGAAAGTACAAGCAGGAGCTGGCCATTCAGCCCATCAAGCCTGGCCCACTGTTCAACGTGGTTTTGGTGATCTGCCCCAGGCCTCAGCCCCTGCGCTTGTTCTACATTGCCCTTGTACCCCTTAGTCCGGACACCCTCCCTGGCCTGGCTCCTCCCTATTTGATCTCTCCTGCCCCATCAGTCTGTGTCTGCCTCATCTGCCTCGTCCATCTGTACCTGACTCATCCCTTGCCCACAACCTACCAGCGCCCGCAATCCACCTGGCCCCTCCCATTCACCCCAGGCTTTTGCCTCGATTCTGCTGCCTCCGTCTGGGCCATGCTACCCTTTTCCCACCCTTCTGTCTGCACCCGGTCCCTCCTGCCCCCTCTGTCTGTAAATGGCTCATCTCACGCTCTC